>NC_134475.1:30000383-30280383 GCF_964194025.1 Convolutriloba macropyga
AGAGGGCAAAGTCTGTGAAATGGTCTGATCAGAGCGGTCTAAGTCGCGCATCCAAACCTGGGTAGTAGCCACAAAATTATTTCACATCTCTATTAGGGTACAGGATGCAATTATCATTCCACAAGTTTTCCCTGGCGCCACGTTAACAGCGTTCAAAAAAGAACAAATCTGATGTAATACTAATTTTAGTTGGTGAAGTGATGGGTTGTCTAGTTGTAAAGAGCGCAAATGGGGCCACCTGGGTTCATGAGGACAAACCTTGGCGTAGCTGTGGAAAGAGGTGCTATGGGATCGTTATGTACGCTACTAAGATTACCTTTGGTAAACTCAAATCAAAAAAAAAGTTGGAATACCCCAAAATAATTTCAAAAACACATTTTGTTTTGTCACTAGAAGAAGTATCCTGAGAATTCAACAAGGTCTCGAATTCGGAGCACAAGTTGCTGGCCTTATTCTTGATACTCCAAGAGCACTGGCTTGTTCCTGAGAATCTTGTATTGAAGCAGTGAATTTTTGTTGCAACAGCATTCTGGTGCATTGTTATTCTCATTGAGCCTTTCGCCTCTTATAAACGAAATTGAGAACGAAGTACCGAACTTGTTCCAATATTGTTGGTGTCACGGTGATGCTATTATCCTGGTACAAGGGGTAACGTTTTCTGTGGCAGAAGTTTTGACATTTGCCGCAGAAACACAGATTGATAGATACAGAAAGACAGATTCAAATGTGGTCAGTTAACAATCTGCAATTATTTGATAGTATGGTCATTGCGGATTGCCCAGATGGTATCAAAAAACTATGCATTACAATAATTGCTTCTACTTCTTAATTGCTCTTGAACGAAGTTCAGAGCAATTATTGTAAACGTAAGTGTCTTTTAATGCAATTTTTTGCTTGACAATTTTGCGATTTTCTTCTAGAACATTCTTTGACTTCTCAAGTGACTTTTTCACGCTTTGGTTCTTCTTTTTTCAGTGATCTCTTTTGCTCCGAAGTAAAGCTTGTTGCTAATATGAAACCGGTTGCAGCTTAGCGCAGGTAGGTGAATTGTAGAGAAGTGTTTCGTGCGGGTGGTTGTGGATCGAGACGTCAGTGGTTCGAATCCCGGCGGTGAAAAGGTTTTTCGTACCCATAAAGAAAAATTGATCTAGGCTACAGCCACCTGAATTAAATTGCCTCGCCTGTTGTTCAAGAGCAATTCTTCCGACATTTGTCGGTTTATGTTTTTCGTTATGTCTGCAGATAGGTTTCAAAAAAATGAGATATCTCGATAAATTACTTTGTTATCGCGGTAGGTATTCTCTGACTTTGTCTTCATTCCCTAAAGGTGATCTAACCAATGCATACGAAAAGGTAGAATTTCTAGGAATATAGTCACGGATTTTTTTGCCCGATGATTCAAGGGATCAAGTGTGCGTTTCAGTAAAGGGAACCATTGTTGACATAAATTTGGAACCCGTATTTTATTGAAAGAAAAAATAATCTGTCAAAAACCGACTTCAGAGATGTCACATTTTTTTGAAAATTAACGGAAATTAGAGTCTGTAATTCTATACAAAAAAGCTCAGGGACACTTGGATGTCGCAGCATTTGGAGATTTACTTCATAGTAAACCATCATGAGCAAAAAATGCTTTTGTTATCAAGTTAGCCACAACAATCAGGAACATGACTGTCAGTGGCAGTTATCAAGGACGAGAGTTCTGAAGCTCAAATAAAATTCAGTGTTAGATTTTCTAAATATGAAACGCGAAATATAGACTCGATTGCAACTATGGCGTCATCATTATCCCATGGCATTCGAGATTTAATTGGACGCCAAATCGAAAATGAGACTGAATAATGTCAGCACGTGCTACGGCCAATCTCTTTGAAAAATGTAATCAAAAAATTTTAATAGCCACTAAGAATTCAAAATTTGCTGCTTTAAATAATTAGTCTATATGAAATTGCGGCCAGATAGTTGCCCAAGACAAGCAGTGTGGGCAAAACGCCTTAAAAAGTTGCAGGGTTTTTTTTATAATAATAATAATACTTAATTGTTCGTAGTGCCGTCATGATAAAATAGTAGCAAGAAAATATATACATTGTACAAACACAACCAATTACAATTTGCGGCACTACAAGGTCGCCATTAAACTTATCTAGTTCATTTTCAGGCGCCCCACGGAAGAGTTGTGCAATTTTAATTGGAATAATGAAAAAAATGTTTAAAAAGATAATTTATCTTTTCTAGTAGAGGTTAGTTATTGAAAAAACTGTGTTTGTAGCAATCCAAATTTTTGCTCTAATGAACATGAAAAACTCTGTCTAGCATGTCCTGGTTAACAATTATATAAAGATTCAAAATGTATGGCAAATTTCTTTTATGTTTGCCTCTTTTATTGTGCTAACATCTTCAATAAAACAACTGTTATAATTCAATGCTATTTTCAGCATCCCAAGAACTCTTCATTTCAATGAAATACTATCTAATCTTTGTCTGCAAATTTTTAGATACTGTCAACTATTTCTCTTTTTCGTTATCTCGTTATTGTCGGAGTCCGCTATTATGGTTGAGAAAACTTCATTTAGTGGTTGCTTTTTATTAGTTTTACTAGTAATTTGAATATTTCAAAAGTATCTAACTCTGAGGCGTAGCTTGTCAAATTGTGAACTCGAATTTGCTCGATTGACTCATATTTAGGTCTCCAGAAAATTAATTTTAAAATTCTTTTAATTAACAGGTTGATTGGTTTGAAAAAAATTTTTATAGTAGATCCTTAGATCAAAATTCCGTATTGTAATATTGACTTGACATAAATTTTAAAAATTCTAAGAAGCTGTGTTCTTGTAAGAAAAAGGCGTAATCGATAAAAAAAGGGGTACAAAATTTTAAAAACTCTTTGATGTACTCAATATGATCTTTGAATGTCAAGTGGCCGTCTAGTATTAATTCTAGATACCCAAAACAGCTAGTTTTTTCAATTTCTGCTCAATCAATTGCCGTTTTGTGTTGGTTTAAGTTGCGGCATTTCCAAACACCATGTGTTTTGTTTTTGTTGTGTTATTTGTCAATTTGTTTTTGAAACCAGCTCGCAACTGCGGCTTGTGAGGCATCGTGTTTTTTTCTACAGTCTCAATACTTTCTTTATTAGAAACAATTGTCAAATTTATCGGCAGCATAAAATATGGTTTGGCTTTTTCCGATTTAAGAGTTGGAAGGTCGTTTAGCTAGATAATGAAAAGCAGTGGACAGAAAATTGATCCTTGTGGGACTCCACATTTAACGCTTTTCTTTTCAGATTCAACTTATCCTATTTTAAAATATTGGAGTCTTTCAGATAGGATTCAGTCATTTTCAGAACCATTTTTCGGAGTCCGTAGTGTTCACGCTTTTTCAGCAGTAGCTCATGGTACACTGTATCAAAAGCTTTTCTTAGATCAAGAAGAGTGCATTTGGTTTTGTTTTTTTGATTTAAACCAGTTTGCTCTGATTTCTTCAGTTAAGGAAACTATGGCGTGAACAGTGCTTATTTTTTTTCGAAAACCAAAACGATTTTTTGAAAATGAGTTGTTTTTTGCTCAAAAACGTATAAATTTTTTTAAATAAAAATTTTTGAAACAATTTATGGTTATTTTCAGGCAATGTGGAAATACGCCATGCTTCAGACAATCATTATATAATGTTTCAAGTAGTGGACTAACTGCCCGAGAAACTTTTTTGATAAAAAGTAGTTTATGTTGCGGCAGTCTAACCTAAACTCTGATGGAAGCGTTCGCAATGTGTCAATGATTTCGGAACTGGTTATTGGGAAACAGAATATGGTATTTGTGTCAGTTTTGATTTCATATCTCTGCTTTGTATCAAACGTTTTTGCTAGCTCTACTCCAATGTTTGCGAAAAAAGTGTTAAAGGTGTCTATGTTTTCTACTATTTGTTTATTGTGGTCAGCCGGTAGATTTTTTCCCGATATTTCATTGAAGAGATTGAGGAGACTTCTTTTGCACTTCGCTGCTTCTTTTTCGATCTTATTTTGGTTAAAATGTCTGAGTTTGTGTTTGATTAGATTTCTGACAAGTTTGCATTGAGCCTGGGAATCATTTCGCAGAACATTATTATCTGGATCTTGTAGACACAATTTTCTTAGGAACTTTTTTTGCCGCCAGCATTTTTCACCTGGTTATCTATCCAAATTTTTTGTAATCCAGTTCTAGCTGAATCTGGTCATTTGTTTTGGCATTTCAAGGTTGGAAGACTCTCGAACGAATTGTCAGTTTAGACAACAACAAAAGTTAACGTCGAATAATAATCAGTATCTTTCGTTCAACTCTCTCAATCACACTTTCAGCAGTACGTTTCTCGTCAATCATTTTGATTGAAAAGATGAGTGGGGTTTGTACCTCGAACATCGCTAGTTGCTGCTCAAAATTATATACGGTTGGAACAGAAATTGTGCTGACAGCTATGATTTTTAGTCCAACGTTTTGCTTATATTATTATTCTCTACATTACAAAATGCCGGATATGTAGAATGGTAATGATGACAGCAAGCTCACAAAATTTTGGCCAGAGGTTAGTATCTGAATTTTGTCTATTAAGAAAGTCTCCAGTTTCTGTAGATGTGATTGATAGCTTAAAATATGTATCCCGAAATCACTTTTTTTTACCAAAACGAACTTTAAGAGGAACTTTTTCCAATCTCAAGTCAAAGTTTGGAGCCTACAGAATGGTCCGCAGCTAAATTCGGCCACTGTTAAACTTTTTCAAAAAAAACTCTTAGAAAAGATAATTGGCAATCAAGCAAGTTATCCTAAAACTGGTAATACAAATAGCAAGAGTAAGGAATACAGTATCACTATTATCGAAAAAAACACTTTCAAGTAAGTTAATTAGGAAATAGTAATACTAAAACAAATAACGTAGATCACTTGATAGAGAAAAACTAAAATCAAATGGTCACTTTATCCCAAGTCTTCCAAGTAGAGAGTTCTTTATTAGTTCAGTCTCATAAAAAGTTAGTCGTCAAAACTATTCGCCAACAATGTTTATACCCGCATATGTCCTTTCACTCAGTGTTTGCTCCGTGAACAATGAAGGTCACTTTCAAAAAAACTTAAAGCTCCTTTTCTAGTATCAACATAACCACCACTAGCCGTGACTTTTGTCTGAAAAAACCTATAGGTAAATTGGATATCTAATTGTAACCCCAAAAAATAAGAAACTGTTTTTCAAAAATTGATAGCTATTTTATGCAAATCCTGTAGTTAGAAAGCCGAAATTATCCATTTTTTTAAAAACCCAGAGCTCAACTTCCAGGGGTCATCTAGGGTAAAATCCAGAAAATAGCAGAATCAAGGATCAAGAAAGAATAAACAACTATTCCCTGACCTGATAACAAATTTTGATGATCTTATCCGGTAACCCAGGGATCAAAATCATTCGAGTTAAAAGATTTTAAAAATTGTGAGGGCGGGAAGTAGCCTATGTTGCGTAAAACAGTGTTGAGTACGAAAAAGTATTGTCATCACATTAGCAACGGCCATTTGGTAGCTTTTTGGATTTTGTTAAAGAGTCTGTAGCACAAAAACTGAAGAATCCATTGTCAGTATTTACGAAAGTGCAAGAATTTTGTCATTTACTGTTTTCGTTTATCTTAGCTTCACCAAATGAAACTATTGTGGCAACTATAAGTTGCAACTATGTGGTAACTATGAAACTAATGTGTCAAGAATGTGGCGACAATACGGTTTTCGGGTTGTCCGGAAATTGACTTAAATTTGAGAGTTGTCAGAGAACTCGCTACTGCACTCTTGATCCTCCTTCGGCCAGTCACATTTACCTGCCGTCTTTAACCTTATTACTCTCCTGCATAATTGCAGGCCGTTCCTCTTAGATCCCTGAGGAGTCAACTACTAAGGAAATTGATTATATTTCCCATGAAACTGAGCCGCATATGTTTAGCTCCCAATAAATGTAGACTAGATGCACTTAAACTTGACAAAAAAGTAATTATCGAAACTAAAGGCAGTTTCGTATTTGTAAATGATTAAAAGAACTCATCTACCGTAACAAATCACGACTATCGATCAAACTCCATTGCAGCGAACATACAGCTACTTCCAACCAGTGATAGAATTAATATTAGACGCCTGATCCACCTAAACAAACACTTTTTGAAGTCATCCACGTCTAAAATGCCTTCCCTACCGCTCCAGTGCTTCAACAATTTGAGTTTTAAAAAAGATAGCGGTACAGAGTGGACAAAAGTGGAACGCAAAAGTTTCGAATGACTATGCTATCGATGTCTCCATCATAAACTCGTAGATTTGTAAATGAAAATTTTGTCTTATCCATGCGTGATTGAATATGCCCACATCTTCCCCCAAATGCTGTCATCTGCTGTTGTTGTTTCTACATTATTTCCATAGCTGTAGAAGAATTGATGCCTCCAAAGGGTTCGAATTCTCTTTCGGGCTCAACGGCTACTTCTTCGGTAAAGGTGGTGAAATCTTGTGATATCTCGATTCGATCCCTCTCCTGCTTTTTCTTGAGCTTTCATTGAATATCTGCTAATGCCAGAGTCTTCCCTGCTACACTTTTGGACTCCTGATCCCCCTTTGGCTACTCGTATATCCCTGCAGTTATTAAGTTTTCATCCGAATTCCTTCCAATGTCATCTCCAGCAGGTTGTTTTTGATGCTCATCAATCTGTTTTGTCGACAAATCATCATCAGACTGATCTCCGGTCAACTATGTTTCCGCCCATATCTTCAAAATTCATCCTAACTGCGCGAAATTTATTCGGTCGTTTGCTCTATCAACTTGTTGTTAATTCTGTGTTTCAAGTACCTAGTGCAAATCATTGCTTTTTTAGTATGCAATTGTGTTGCATCAACTTTTTTACTGAGTTACAAACGTTCTTCACCAAAACTTCTTGATTTCATCAAGCAGCAAGCTTTAAAAAGAATGTTCCTCAAAATGTTCAATTTTTTGTCAAAATTACTGACATTTGAATTCTTATTTTTGTATGCATTTTCTTCTCAGTTGAAACTTTCGGCAAAGTTTGCCTCGCTTAGCGCATGGCCAACATAAAATTCCTGTACGCCGAAGAAAGCTGTATCCCAAGTATAATTAAATCACTATTTGCCATGTAATTGTCCATCGTCCAGCTATTCAGACACTGATGACTAAACAGAATCGTTTTCAATAAAATTATCGTCATCTGGAACGTAAGACTCAACACTTTGCCCACATTTTGTAACTGTAACTTGTCCACTTTCATGGGCGAAATTCCCATCAAGAAAGTTCTATGTATGTTGTAAAATTGCTGCACCCAAATTCAGCAACCACTTGATTGGAGCATTGGAGCGGCTTTGGGTTGTCATCAAATTTTGAAGTAAAATTGCTTTGAATTCTATCTATCACCTGCATTTGAGGTAACCGCTGAGAACTTCGCTGATCGACTGCATTACTGGCTCCATTAGACTACGACTTGACGTCAGTTCTTTCCTGAAATTCTGGAAAACTGAAATCCTCTCTATCAATCAAGGTTTGACATTCACGGGGGTAAAATCTCTCCAGAGTGCCCAATTTTGGCTCAAATTTGATCCCAATAATTTCATCATTCACTCAATTTTGCTCTAACCAACAGCTCATAAGACTGCTCAAAATAAAGTGGGTTTTCGAAGAGTTGTCTATCAAAACGATACAAAATTTCTGTCAGAGCTCAAGCTCGCTTCCTTGGAGTTGACCGCCAGAATTTTCTCGCTACACCACTCATCATCAAATTCAATGCCGAGCCGCAAAACTTGTAGGCAAGAATTTAGTTATTTTCTCCTTTCATCCGAGTCTCATGCCAGAGCTCAGGTAATGATCCCGCAAATCTTGCCTAGTTTCTTAACCTGGTGTGTGGATGGGCTTAACTAGTTTACATCCGAACATAATCGAACCAATTTGAACTCAAAACCCAAAAATAAATAGCCGTTCAGTGCATTCTCAACAATTGAACGGACCAACAAAAACCCCTGGACTCTGAATAACTGGTAACTTATACACAGCAAACAAAGGAACAGAATCCCAACCACGAACTCCACTGTCGACTTTTGGCACTTTGCCTCTCAGAAGATCGATCAAATTTAAAAAAAAACAAAAATGTCTTTATGGTGAAGCGAGCGCTACTTTGTTTTGATGAAAACTCTTTCGCCTAAATTTTAAAAAAGTTGTTAAATGTCTTCGACTGAGCTGAGATGTAGTTGACTTAATTTTTTGGCCCGATTACCAGCTTTTGAAGGGTTCCCCACAGGTACTGGTTTTAATCCGGCTCTAATGGAAATGGGCACAATAAGGGACATGGGATAATATATTTGACGAACTCCTATTTGCCTTAAACCCGAATTGCTCGGAATTTTGTAATCATAGTTTATGCAGCGAACATTCGCATTCCGTTAATTTGTAGCAATCAATCAAAGAAGGTGACGACAAAAGCGTAAGAGTTTCGTTTTGAAATGCTCTCGCCAATGTTTTAACATTATAAAGCTGATTGCACATAGTCGTGCAAGTACATTTACTCGAGTGTTATTTGGGCCAATTTTTACAAAGCAACAGATTCAAATACACGAAAAACAGGCATCATTTGCGTTGGTACCCCACTTTGTTTTTGCCCACCAGTTAAAGATCTCATGCAATGATTTACTAAAGAATGATGCTGGTTAAAATGGCAGGCGCATCAAAGTATGGAAATTTTATAGCAGGTCAGAATTGCGAAACTGTAACACTGTATTTCGATTGGTTTATTGTTCAATATTGTTCTCAAAAAAATGTTCTTTTGTTGTATGTGAGCATTAACGCAATTTTTTCCGCTACGAAGAGGAAATGATTAAAACAAAAATATTACCGCAAAAAACCGCAAATCTTATAAAATTTCACCGCAAAAAGTTTACAGCAACTTTTACCGGTGAAGTGACTAAAATGTTCGGTTTTAAGTGGTGAAGATTTTTACCTCACCGCTTTTACCGATGAAAATATCACCTTTTTCTAGAGAAACTTCATCAAAAAAATCTTGATGTTGTAGACTTCCCATACATAGGGAATCTCAGACTGAGATACTCTATCATTCACCGCTATTCCTACAAGTTTTTTTGCAATGTTTTCTGCAGTGAAGATATTTGATAAATTTAGCACTGAAATAATTTTTGTAACATTTGCAACTCTTAGCGGTGAAATCTTTCTTTTCACCGCATTCACCGCTCTTCTTATAACTTTTTTTGCAATATTTTCAGCAGCGAGAATATTTGGTAAGTTCAGCTGTGAATTTTTGGAGATTCTACGCTAAAAATCTCCATTCTTACAACTTTTCATCAATTTCACCACAGTTCTTACATTTTGTGGCGTTTTTTAGCGTTGTGGCGTTTTTTAGCGTTTTGGAATAAACTCGTCCCTATCACGGTTGTGATAAATTCATGTGAATATTTCTATATTTTTGTACGTCTATTTGTTGAGACTAAAGCATAGCGGTATATATA
The DNA here is from genome assembly GCF_964194025.1 of Convolutriloba macropyga. Classification (NCBI taxonomy): domain Eukaryota; kingdom Metazoa; phylum Xenacoelomorpha; order Acoela; family Convolutidae; genus Convolutriloba; species Convolutriloba macropyga. The sequence goes on from NC_134475.1 coordinate 30,009,887, forward strand.
AACATGGCACGTGCCCTCGGGGTGCAAATAATATGCAACCCCCCCCCCCCCCCGAAAGCCAGATGATACTGTTTCATTTCAGATGCTGACAACTGTACCCCAGAATTGGCTATTCTTTTGTTGACTACATCAATTGGGATGACGCTGATGAATTGAACATAAAAACTGCCAAGAGTCAAAGGGAACTTGAAACAATACGTAGATATATTATAACACGTTAACTGATTAACGTTGATACGTTAAGCCTATTTTTTCCACGAGACATTAACTAACTCTGCTGTTCAAAATTTGTACATAAAATATTCACACCTAATTGGGAAAATGTCTCCATACTAGTCACAACTGTGTTGCTTGCTTGCTTGTAAAAATAGTATAATTTGTATAAATTTGGACAAACTGATGATTTTCAATTGAATATTTCATTTAAGATGAAGAGGAACTTAAATGCTCAAGGAATTTTTTATAAACTCACTCGTTAATTTTAGCCGAAATTGTTGTCTCTCTAGAACCCGATGAAGAAAATTTCTTTTTGCGACTGGATTTTTCGGCAGGAAACTGTTTATTTGTGAACTTTGATCTTTTCAAAAAAATTCAACGTTTTTGAGTCCAATGTAAAATTATTGAGTTGAGCAAAAGTCTTGTTATACATTTGAGTCGGACTAAAGTTCATACGCAGTAAATTGGGTCGAGACGAAGTCGAGCAGTAAAATATTTTGTCGGGCTGAAGTTCAGATGACCACTAAAACCAAAGTAAAGTCTTTTTCTAGAATATTTGAACAGAGCAAATTCTTTTCGCACTTTTTTTTGCTCAAGCATGGTCTTTTGAGGCTTAAAATTATACGGTATTGCTACAGAACACTGAAGGGAATTGATAGAGAACAATAAACGTTTTATCATCCCTCTTACTCCTCCTAAGGGATCATTGTACTAAATTATACTCTTATTCTCCTAAGTGCTGCAAAAAAGATTCAAAGGTCTCCGATTTTTGGTCTAAGTGAGTTAGAGGACCTCAAGGGGACAAATGGAGAGTTTTAATACCCCTGTGCTGGAATTATTCAGTTTTTTTACATAGTTGTGTGCGTTTTACGGGCCTTTGTGTGCGCGCTAAAAACGCAAAAAAAAACGTTTGAGGTTTACCCACATAGGCGTTAACTATACTTAATTTAGCATTTATTTAGCGTTGATTTTACATAAATTCAATGCTTGGCTTTTAGTGTTAATCTTACATAAATTCAATGCTTGGTTTTTAGCGTCAATCTTGCATAAATTCAACACTGTTTTTTGTTTTGATCTTACATAATTTAGTGTACAATTCAGCGTAGATTTTACGTAAATTCAACTCTTAGTTTTTAGTTTTGATCATACAAAAATCAGCGTGAAGACCGCCAGCGGCGGATGTGTGTCGTGGTTGCAGTAGTCACGGTGGTCGCCGTAAAGGTGGTAGCGGTGGCGGTTGTCATCATCGTCGACGAGGTAGCATTTTCTGGTTTTCCTTATATTGCTCAAAGCTTTAGTCAATCAAAATGGCAAACTTAGCTGATCTGGCAAATCAATTTGATACGCCTTGCCCTTCGCGATGCTGCAATTAAATAGTAACCGGCTTCAGACATTGAGAGTTGTGGTGGCGGTTTGGTGATGGTGGTGGTAGATGTCGTGTTGGTCATGGTGGTGGTGGTGGTGGTGCTGATGGAAGTGGAGGCGGTGTCGGTGGTGGTGGCGGCGGTGATGGTGCTGGTGGTTCTGTGGGAACAGATATATTTTGTTCGACAGTCTTGCCGAATTGGCTCGGAAGGCAGATTTTTTGCAAATATAAATTTTATTAACTTCTATTCATTTGTAAAATTTGTTACTGGTAACAAAATGGCAAAAGTACATACATTTAAGGATGCAAAATATAGAAAAAATTGACAAAAAAATGTTTAGTTTTTTAGTATATGTTTTAACAGGCGAACTCGTAAGAGCTGGAAAATTCCAAAATTTATGTGTGGACATTGTGTGTTATTCGGGGAAAACTTTTTGCTGCCATCTTCGCCGGGTTTGCAACTTTTGCTGCCTTGATCATTTGGAAATCTTTCATGAACATCTGTAATTCTGATTTTACGCTTCAAAAGGATTTCAGTTTGATAGCTCTTCCTGCATGTCAGCTGCAGGTAAGAACCACATTAGATTAGATCACATTTGAGATTCTAAACGCTGTAAAAAAAGTACAGTTCATTGGTACAATCAGTGCTTGAGAGACATTCCAATCGGTCGGAATCTGACAAATGTTGGCGATGTCTTTTTTCAAGAACAATAAAAAAATGAAGCATAACATGAAGAGCTGTTTTTTTATATCGTACCAGAATTGTTTTAAAAGTAATTGGTTTTCTTCTATGAAACAATTCTTGTATGTAATTATGTATGAAGTGTACGCAGAAAAAATTGGAACTTCTGTTTAATGAAGCGTTATTAAATTTTCGATTATGTTGATGTCTAGTTTAGCAAAAGAAAGGAATATCTTAGCACTCGCGTTACCAAAGATTTCTCAATGTTTGTTATCAATTTCGCTAAGAGCTTAAGTTCAGTTTTTCCAACTTCTTTAATTAAATGTTTTTCTAACTCAAGTTTGTGCATTATTGAAAATAAAAGAAGTTAGGCGGTAGCTTCCTAATCGACAGTTGCAACGTGAAAACTTATCTTCATGGTATTTCATCGCAGCTGTGCTGCCTCAACAAGGTAACGAAATTAATGATTGTGACTTTAGGATAAGTAGTATCTTATAGTATATTCTCTAATTTTGGTGTGCTTTCAGAGCCTTAATTTGATCTTCCACTATTCAATGGGGTGACGACCAATTCTTGCAGAAATGTCCAGAATTGCAAAAAATGGTAGTCATTAGCCAATACCCAGCATTATCGATCAAAGCAACACTTCGAGGCTATTTGTCTTATCTGGCTCAAGTATACCATTTGTGTGAACCATTGCTTCAGACAAACTGGACAACTCGAATGGATATATTTGAAAAAAAATTAACTTCGGTTTTGTTATTTGACTGCTACTTCCGGGTTTATTTTGAGCAAATTGTGTATATTTGTTTGGAGTCTGTCAGAATAGAGTATAACTCAACGATAAAAAAACATTGAGTCGCCGTCATCTATTGGTAATTACTCACAGAAAAATAGTTTTGTTAAAGCAAATGAAGATTTGTGCAAAATTGCGACTACATATCCCTCTCAAAGAAAAATTCAGGAAGAACTTGATAACTCAGCCTACAACAGTTTGATACTAAAAAATCCATTAGAGAAAAAGTTTCTTTGCAATCTCTTTCTCTACCGCACTCTGTTGCCTGGCTATCCGCAGCCCCCTTTCCATCTCTGAGACTACACCTATCCCCCAACGAGTTTCACGTTGCTCTTAAATATCGACTGCGTGCTAAATTGTACGAAAACTAAAACAATGTCATTTTTGTAAATCTTGGACTTTTTTAGATGTAATGGGTTATCATGCCCTGTCATGCTATGGTAAAGGTGATATGATCTCTCGTTATGATTGTATACGAGACGAAATTATTTCAGCTGCTCGGGAGCTCTTTTGTCTCCCCTCTGTAAACAGAAGAGTTTAATGTCCGACAATAACTCCAGAGCGGGCAACATTTTCTCACCTGTATAGAATGCTGGTCAACCAGCAGACTCGGGCGTTACTGACACTTCTCCATTGCCGTCAAGCCTTTTTATAAATGCGTCAGAGAATAGTGGTTTCGCCCTTTTAGCTGCTGATGATAGGAAGTACAAACAGTACACCCAAAAATGTAGCCAAGTCGGAATTCAATTTGATCCTCTGGCTTTCGAGTCGTTTGGGGGATTTTCAGAGACAGTTCGTAAGAACCTCAAACGAATCGCTAATCTGGCTGATAACAGAAGTTTGCAGTCGGTGGGGTTGTCGTCAGCTTTCAGTAGGTTATCTCAAATAGTGTCTGCTACAATCCGGGGGTCCGCAAACAGGCTCCTTGCAAGGGATGCGAGATCGTAGACACCTATAAAACGTTCAATTATGAGTCCAGTGTTAGAAGCGTCCAGATTGTTCCTTTTGTGAAGATTCGTTGAAATACTTGCCGCAAACGGGAGTCTCAATAAAATGGAGTTCTGCCGTTTTTATTTTTACCTGGCCAAAGTGGGCAGATTAAAAACAAATATTTTACAACTGGAAAAAAGAAAAAAACTGATGAAACTACTAATATTTATAATCTGTTGATTGTTATACTGATTACCACCGTTATGTTAACCAAGTTAATTGTCAATATAGATGTTAAACATCTTAAAAAAACTTAATTTGGTCCAATTATTGAACTGCGGCGTGCGGTCCTACTACTTCTGTAGATAGCCATTTATGATTGTAACTGAACAGCACTCAAAAAAACATGGTAATACTTACGAATTAAGTTTAAGCGATAGTTGGCACCGCTATTACATAGATTAAGTTGGCTTATTTGAGCAACACAATTTTAGTCTCAATTTTTGATCTGTTCCTGGTGCTCGGTATGCCAATGGTTTTATCTATGTGTTGAGTCATCACCGCAGCTTCAAATATGTTCGGATTCTTTCCTTGATTACATTTGCAGCAATTATTAAGGCGTCATATCGCTCGAACCGAGAACAGTCAGTGCCGCTTCCCTGGTAGGAGAACTTTGCAAAATATATGCAAGATGGGCGGTAACTAGCATAGACAAGTTAGAAAAGTCACCGCAATTTTCTTATAAAATTTTGTTGAGAATGATTTGAAATTAAAGACATAATTTCAATGCGTTCATTGCTAAATTATGCACGGAAACTTTGAGGTAAAAAAACTGCTAATTTTCTAATTTGTTAACGCTAATTGTCGCTTATCCTGCATCCTTTTATTAAAATTCCGCTGCCCGGGGAGCGGAACTGGCTGTTTTGGGTTTGAGAGCTACGATGCCTGACCAATTCCCGCAAGTATCCAATCAAGCGAAGAGGCCAAACCTATTTGACGATGCAGTGATGACTGAACACATGGATAAAACTAATGCCATGCCGCGGACCAGGAACCGATCAAAAATGGAGTCGACTAAAATTATTTGTAAAATATGTCAAGTTAATCTACGTACTAGCGATGCTAACTATCGTTTAAACTTCGTTTGTAAGTTTTACGTTGTTTTTCTTGAGCACTTCTCTGTTACAATGATAATGGTTACTTTTAGTAGTACCGCTAGATGGAACATTAATGTGCGTTTGTAAGCGCAGATCTTACATCATTTTGACGTTTCCAGGCTCACATCTTGCATAATATTGCTTTCTAAACATAGATCTTGCATAGCTGTGGCGTTTCGACATTAGTGCTCTTTTTCCAATTTTTACTTAATTTACAATCGTATACTGGCCTGAATGAGCGTTAGGCTGATTTTGTTGTCAACCCAAAAAGCAAGCAGACAGCATCGGAGAGGTCAGATTGCCAACTCTTTGACTTGATAAATAAAAAACATTTATTTTTAAGCTCCGTTAATAGCAAAATTAGCAAATTTCCGTATGAAGAAGTCAATGGATCAAAAGAGGGTGCGAGCCCGCGCCGACGATTTCCCCAGAACTACCGGGGAAAAGAGTGTAAAGAGTGTATGTATCAAAAAATATACATCCCTGTTTCTCCGCCTAATTAACGGTGGAAGAGTGGAAGTTTAAAATTTTAAGAGTGAAGTTTTAAAAAATGGAAGTGGAAAGAGGTAATGAAGATTGATCCCCCTATCTTCCCCATGTCGTTTATGTCACTTCATTGTCTGCATTAACCATTAACCATGTGACACTAGGATTTGACGTTTCAATTTGGTTATAATGGTAATTGTGTAATTTTTTTTATCAGTCCACCCTAAATTACAATCTTTTCAAAGAGTGTAAAAAGAGGGGAGAAAAGAATGTAACTACAGTGTATTTTTTTATAATTACACTCTTACCCTCTTTTCCCCAGTAAATAGGAGTGGAATACTCATTACCCCCTAATCCCCACTAACTGGGGGCGGATTAAGGGTGGAACCTCGGCCCGGGCAGGCTGTAACCTCCTTTGTCGGGTGATTGTGATTAGCGTAACAATTTTTGGTAAAAAAGACATTGACGTGTCAGCATTTTCGGTTATTTGTTATATTGCTCAGAACTGTAGTCATGCAAAGTTGCAAACCTATCTCATCTGGCGAGTCAACATGCACCCTCTTGCCCTTCGTGATTCTGCGATTCAATTGTAAGCGGTTTCGTAGATTCAGTGCCACGTCATCATCTAAAATTTAACTTTGTGTGCGAATGGCTTCTCTTTGATACTCGAGTTTAAGCGCACACTCCTCAATCTTTGCTGCATTGGTTTTCAGAAGTGCAATTCTGTAATTCTGTCAGCTTTCTCCTTTTCTTTTTAGGAGGAGCTATAAACCCGCTGTCCTAGTTCGCATTTTGATTATCAACTGCTGCAGTTTCTTCCTTTTGCAAGGACTGTGAAACGATGAAACGTTTGCAACGGTTTTTTATCATTTGTATAGATAGTTGAGTTGGAAATTTTATTCAAAATTCTTGTCACCAGATTTTACTATTGATGGTCTGCTGGTAGTGTTTTGAAATTGTTGGGCCTATTTTTAATTGATACAAAGTTATAGCCTTTCTGAGGGGCAAACTTCGCGATCAAGGTTGACCTGCTTCTGCATTTTGCTTATATTTCATAAGAACAAGTTACTTTTCTTCTCTTACAATGCCCATCTGCACCCAGGTTTAGGTGCGCGACCCTAGACAGCTCTGATGAGACCATTTCCCAGACTTTGCCCTATTATCAGATCATCGTGCGATCCAAAGCCCTCTGATCAGACCGTAGTGCGACCCAAGAAATTGTGCGACCATATTGCGACCCAAAAGACCTCTGATCAGACTATCGTGCGACCCGAATATTTCGTGCCACTGGTGCGACCCAAAATCTTGTGCGACCTTAGTGCGACCAACGCTCCCTCTGATCAGGCCATTCCTGAATAAATCTTATAATCAGTTGTTACTTGTTTAAATTATTCAGTTCAAACATATATACTACTCAACTTAAAATGTAATAATTCAGTTATCTTGTTAAAGTTAGCACAAAACTAATTGATAAAAACATAAACAAAACGTCATTTTGAAGAGCCTGCAACTTTTCTTTTGAGTCATTAAAAACAGTGATAAAAAGCTGCAGTCAAGTAAATGTGGTGAGTTAATGCTCTGTGGTCAGATTTTGGGGCAACTTATGTCCAGACTTTGGTCTCCGATCAGACCGTAGTGGGACCATTGTCCAGACTTTCGTGCGACCTATGATCAGACTATAGTCCGACTTTGCCCTCTGATCAGTCCGTAGTGCGACCATTGTCCAGACTTTCGTGCGACCTATGATCAGACTATAGTGCGACTTTGCCCCCTGATCAGACCGTAGCGCGACCATTGTCCAGACCATTTCCCCGACTTTGCCCTCTGATCAGACCGTAGTGCAACCATTGTTCAGACAATCGTGCGACTCAAGCGTTTCTCAGACCATGTATTTTGGGTCGCACCACGCCACCAGTGTGCGACCCAAATGGTCTGATCAGAGCTGCCTAGGGTCGCGCACCTACACCTGGGCATTTTAAAAAAACTTTGTACGGATGCTTCAGTTAGTGTCCAATTCCAATAAAATTCAAGTGAAATACAATTCTAATTTCGCCCTGTTATCTGACTCAATTTCATTAATCTTTTGCTACTTTCATTAATCTTTTGCTACTGATAAATAGGTCGAAGCCGTGCTCTTTTTTGGATATGACAGAAGAATGCCACTGCAAAAACAAAATGACATGATGTAGACGTAGTATTAGGCGCAGCATGTGTCGAAAGAGTCTCAAGATTTCCTTGTTGAAAAGTCTGATGATGAAATTTTAATAGCCGATAAAAAAATAAGTGAAGTAAAAATAATAATACTTAACAAGGATGCTCGTTAATGTGCGTTGGCACATGATGATCCGAACCGAGCTCATCTACATTTTTGACTTAATTGTTAACCTACAAAACCGAACTTCTCATTGAACTGCATAATACCATGACTCGTTACAGCAATCACAAAATCTGCCAATAAAAGATTACGAGAAAAAAAATAAACACCAAATTAATCAAAAGCAAAAATTTTTCAGTGAATGCGCTAAAACAAGAGAAAAAGAAACACAAATAATGACCACTCACAAAATTGTATGAACACGCATATTGTCCAACAAACAAAACATGATTTACGACATGAATTACAGGAATTAGTTTTTGAATTACAAGAAATTGGATGGAACCTCTTAATGATGAGAATAAATTACAAGCTGACGAAAACAACAAAAACTGAAAAGTATAAAAAATGTTTGAGAACGAACAATATCGTAAACGTTGTATTCACTATAAACTGGTTGCATTGAGCAACATCATTCATTCAATCCTCAATTAGAAGCCTATGAGACCAGTCAGCATTTTACGACTACATGAAAAATAAAAAGGCAAAAATAGCAAATTCAAAAATATTTGAGCGAGAATTGTCGAAGCCAATACAAAATTTTTTTGGATAAAATTATTCTAATCTCACATAGTTTTTAGCAGCACTGGGGTTCTTCTTTTTTTAACAATATGACTTCAAAAAATCAACAAGTATGAACAAACATAATAAAACCACGAAAATTCTGAAAAAACCCGTTATATCAACAACGTTAAATTCAATAGCTTTCAATGAAAATTAAAATAAACTAAATTATGCCTAAATGAGAAGGAAGGCAAGGATGTTTGTCAATCAAAAGTCACCAGAAGAACCAGTCTTATGATTATGAAAACAACAACAGTACATGCAGAAACCAAACAATCAGCAGAAAAATGGGAGAAGATTGCGTCGAAGCCATTTCAACCATAAGCGTTTCACAATAAACTTTATCTATGATCCATTGGATGTCTTCTATAAGCCAATGGGAACTATCAATTTTTGGATAATATAACCAGATATCAAAAACAACCAAAATTACAAATTAATCCGAATATTTCTTTGAAATTACCAAAACTCGTGTCAACCAAGTCATAAAGCCATTAGTTGTTATATCAAACCGCTTACCAGATTATTTTAATTGCAGTTAAAACGAAAGGGGTCCTGTCGTTACTGAGACTGACTTACAGTTCATGAAAATAATTTTAATAATGTTTAGTGTTCAAAAAAGATTTTTTTAAATGTCCTAACAGCCATTAAATTCAGTAGCTCTCAACGGAAGTCAATAAGCACTCAAAGTCGTGCCTCAATAAGGAGATAAGGATGTGTTTCTTTCTTATGTCATCAATAGGACATTACAATACGTCTTATGATTATGAAAACAACAACAAAAGCAGGCAAAGACCAAAAAATGAGTAGGAAAGTGCCAGAAAGTGAAGAAGCCATTTAAACCAAATTTTTTTTCTCTGAAAACTTTATCTATGATCCATAGAATGGTTTCTTTAAGCCACTGAGAACAATCAATATTAGGATTATGTGATAAAATTTCAAAGTTAACCAAAATTGGAAAAAAATGAAAAAAAGTATAAAAAAAATTATGAAAACTCGTAGCATCGAAGTCGTAAAATCAATAGTTAGAAGATAAAACCACTATCCCATCTTATGTTAGTTGCATCAGAAAATATGGAAGTCCTGTCATTACTGACTGACTTAGAGTTCACGAAAAAAAATTAAGATTGGTTAATGTCCAAAAAAATTCGAAAAAATTATTTTTTAACGTGTTAACAGCTATAAAATTTAAGAGCTTTCAGCGGAAGTCCTACTATTATGAAAACAACAACAAACACAGGAAAAAAGCGAAAAAATGCAGAAGTTTGAGAAGAAATTATAGAAGCCATTTAATTCAAAACATTTTCCATGAAAACTTCATCTATGATACTCAGGAGGTCTTTTTAAACCAATGGGAACCGCCAATACAAAGATAATGAGATAAGATTTGAAAAGGAAGCAAAATTTCAAAAAAAAAACATTTTTTTTGAAATTATGAAAATGCGTTATCACATGTGTAATCGAAGTCATAAAACCAATATTTAGCAGATAAAACCACTTAACAAATTCTTTTTGGTTGCAGTAAAAAGGAAGGGGTTCCTGTCATTAGTGAAACTGACTTACTATTCAAGATAATAAGTTTAACTGATCCTCTCAACCTCCTCAGATCCGCCCTAGCCGTCCACTCAACGCGCTATATAGGTTAACCTAATGCAAATTAGACAGCCGATTGAACTTTGGTTGGCAAGTTTATACAACAGGACTCCAAACATTTAGTAAAATCTCAAAAAGAAAATCAAAATCTCATTAAAATATGAAAACTTAGAGTCGAAGACAAAAAAAGATGAGCCATGCCTTGAAAGCAAATTTTTTGTTCATAGGATATCATTTGCCTGTAAATGAGGTTTCTCATTAATGGAACCTCGATATGAAAATGACAAGTCTCTAAGTGACTAAAAAACAATAATAATTAGGAAACGTTTTCTAAAAAGAACAGCTCTCAAATTGAATTCGAGTTTTTTTATAGTAAACTTCCTCACGAGACCAGAACTAGCCTTTTTTATCGGTCTACTGGTAACACAAAATTGTTTCCTTTTGTAGCATGAAATTTATTTTTCACACAAAAGTTTAAGCCTTGATAACTGCTTGAAAAACAGGAAATTCAAAAAAAAATTTTAATTTCGAATTCTATGCTGGACGAGCTTCTTAATGATACCACTGACATTGCTCTACGATGAATATATCGATCGGCCAAAATTGTCTGAACAAAAAATACAATATGAGTATATAGTTCCTCCCCCCACAAGTGCGGTCGGAACAACAAATTAGTTCGTTGGCAATACTCGTTTAAACTTGTACTCAAATAACACACGGAAACGTGATAACGGACCCTCATCGTATGTTCCTCTTAAAAAACAGAAAATGTTTAAAATTATTAATACATCTTGAGGTACTGATATACAACAAAGAGGACACACAGAGAACAACCTGAGACTCCCCAACTTATTACTTTATCTTTTTACTTGATAATTTTCCAATATTCCCTTCCTTCGTGTGAGAAAAATTTCTGTCAGGATGAACTGATTGATTTTTAACAAATCCCGTTTGTTTCAAAGTAAGAATGAGATGAGCCATCATTTGTGAACCAACACCAAAAAACATTATACAAAAGTACATTATACAATATAATTTAAATTATTTGCATCAAACTTCCCTTGAAAAACACAATACTTTCAAACACAGCTGAGCTAGCTTTTAATTAATGCAGATTGTTCATAAATGTTCATGTATAAATTATAATTTTGTATAAATATTAATTTGAACAGTATGTTTAAAACAAGTATAAATAAATGGGAGGTGCAAAACTAAGCGGGGGCGTCAGCAGATCCAAATTTCGCATAAATGCCATAGTTGATGGTAAATCTTTTTTTCTATGTTTAACTAGGAAAAAATATTTAAATGGCGTTTGTCCAATTGGACAATGTCTTTTTTTGTTTTGATTCCAGGATAACACGGTCAAATTTTTTGACAGAGACAGTTTTTACTAATGCTGAGTTTGATTGACTAGGTATCGTAGTTTGTTCATAGTGACTACCACACACAGTTTTCTGAAGCCGCTGTCTTACATTGTGCAGTTACTTATAAATGACAAAAAATCGAACCTTTAATCTGTTCAACAAATAGCTTTTGACAACAAAACTAGCTATCTTATATCTAGGCGTTCACTCCCTACCCACAATACTGTTTATAAAGGTCGCAAAAGGATGTGGAGAGTGGGTCTTATTTGCGACTTGATCGAGTGTTTTGCCAAAAACTTTCTTTGCGCATTTGCTCACTTTCAGGAGAACTGTTGTTTGTGGTCATGTCAAGGCATTTCGGAATCCCTCAACTTTTCGTTTTTTTTGCAAATTCATGGCAAATTGCATGAAATTCATTTTGACAAAAATCTCAATACTCAGCTGGTCGGGGGCGGACATTTTTCTCCCAACTGATAGGATGTATTCATTCAAGGTTTTTTGGAGCAAACTAATAAGCTCACAATATTCGTCAGGAAAAAAAGTAGAGAAACATCATTTTGTTTCAAATTTTGCCTCCACAGTTTATCAAATAACAACTAATTGCGCACCCCTAAACACTCAGATAAAATCACTTTTTTTTCTGGGCAACTATAAAATTTTAGCTGAAAAAAAAATTAAAGCCAGGATTTAATTGTTAGTTTTATTTCACCTACGTTGGGGGTGGGGTGGTCTTTCCTATTGTACCCCGCTTAAGGTATCTTTACCGTGATTGGGCGGGGGGATATACGTTTTATTAACTTTATGGCTGGGGGAAAGATCACCTCAGAATAGATCCTATGCACCCATGAAGCTAGGAGAGGGGGCAGAAATGGGTCAGATCACAAAATAATACCTCTCACATCCGTTTTCATTTGTTCTTTTGTCAACCTTTTCAGTGCATAATAAATGTTGATTATTTTTGCACGGAGATTTGTGTGTGATCAACGAAAATACAAATTAATCAAATTCGTTCACGTGCGTTTTTAAAGCAATTCATATTTATCAATACAGTATACTATGCATACAATTAAAATATGCGTTAGCAATTCAATGCACGCGCATGCAGCTAAAACATTTCAAGTACAGTAAATCCGACTGAATTTTAAAAACAAAACAATCTTTATTCGTTATATCCGAACTTATTAACCACGCGTCAAGCAGTTATCAAAAATGAGTAACAACAACAACCGTGTATTACCTACTTTTGACACCAGCACCAAATCCGCATCCATGATGCTCAAAAATCAAAACAAATCCCTGAAAGAAACCCGTAAACAAACAAACAAATTAGAACAGGAGAGCAAAAACATGGAAGAACGACTGAACGACTTGAAAGTGCTGCTTAGTCGTGACAGAATGGAACGAAGCAGCAATGCATCTTCAGCTAGTAGCGCCAACATTTGGGGAAGTAGTGGTGGAGGAACATCATCGAATTCCGCCACCTCCCGGAACCCGCATCCCGGAAGCTCGTCAACATCTGGCACCTCGGGTGTTTCGACAATGAGTTCTGCTCCTGTTTCTAAAAGTAAACAAAATCAGCAGAAAGAAAATCAGTTTCCAAAACGGTTTAAAGTTCTCAAAGATATTCCAATAGACGAACCACCGAAAGGTCCAGACCAGATAATGGCTTACGCTAAAATGATGGATCGGAAACCATTACCTGGAACTTACGTCCCTAGACAAATAGAAAGCAACCCTTTATGCCCTAGCTGTTCTAAAAAACACGTCACCGTTATTTGTCCGGATTGCCAAGATTACTTTTGCAGTATGTGTTTCGCCAAAACGCATCTAAAAGGAGAAGCCAAAAAGCACAAGTCCATTCCTTATGATCCTGATAAAGTTCCAGAACCCGTCAGACAGTCCTTAGATGCATATGGCGACGTTTCAAATTTCACCAAAGACGGGATCAAGTTTAGGAACGTCGAGAAATCAGAGCCCAAGGCTGCCGTGATCCCAAATAATGGAATAGCTACTGAAATATACGACGAGGCGGCTTCGGCAGCATCATTTCAAGAAGCTTTGATGGAGTGGCGAAACTCTGGATCAGCCAATCAGAAAGCACCAAGTGTAACCGCATTTTCAACCAATCAAAAATCGGCAGCGACAACCAACACTCAAAGTGTGAAGAAAAGTGTTCCAAAGCAGAGCAAAGCGATTGGAGCGGACAACACTCTCGAAATGAAAACCTCAGATGACGTAATAGCCGAATTCAAATTCAAAGAAGATTCGTCCTTAAGTTACGCTGAAAAACTATTACTCAAAAAGTCGTACAGTGAAAGCAGTCGACCTGCAAGTTATCAAGTCTCCCGTGCAAGCAGTAGGAAAGACGATGGTGCGGACATAATTGACGCGGCAACTCCTAGAAATGAGGAAGTGACTATTGAAATGACCGAAGTTCGGGAGAACATAAACCGGTTTTTTTCACCCAAAAATTCCGATCGCCAATTGAGTTTAAAAAGTGAAATTGAGATAACCGAACTGTCTGACAACGAAAGTTGTAGCGATCATAATGAAACTACATTATGCAGCGTTGTAGAACCTGATTTCATTTTCGAGCCACCAGAGGTAAAGAAGGTAGCAACTTTAGACTTAGACAAACCCAAGGAGAATATATCAAATGGAAAATCAGATGATAAGAATAATACCAGTAGTACCAGGACACAAAAGCCTTTTCAGACGAAAAATGCCAATTCAAAACTCAACAATATCCAACCAAAAGTATCTAGTACCCCAATTTCCAGCAAAACACCAGCCAAGAGATCAGACAAGCCGAAAACTCCGAAAACCTCCGCCCGAACATCAACCAGAAAGTCAAAGAATTCGAAACAAGAGATTTTAGGACAATCCGGTTCGAGGCCAATTTCGGCGATGAGCTTAACTCGAGAACCGACAATGAAATTAGCCGAAATAGCCAAGCTGCCGAAAAGTGGGACTGCAGCTCCAAATTCAGACTTAGGTAATTTGTTCACACTAGGAACGGAAAATTCCAACTTTGGCAGAACTGAAGATCACTTCACAAGGGGTAACAGTAGCAACAATATCAGTACATCTAATTTGATCACCATTAAGAAATCAAAAGCTCCTTGGCGTCCAAAATCAAGTTTGCAAGATACCCGAGATTCCCAGAATTTGGATCCCAGCAATGAGCAACACGAATTAGCGAAAACCGAGTTACAGAATCCGGCGGAAGATATTCTTGAGTTTGAAAATGAAATCCGTCTGCTGGAGAATATGGGCCGCGAATCAACTCACAATAACACGAATAGTCATTTAACCTCTCTTTCCAATACTTACGTGGTGACGGAAAAGCCACTAAATTTTGGCGTTGAGACCTCATTAGACTTGAACAAACTTTCAGACAACGAAGACGATAATGACGACGATGCGGCTGATGAAAAGACTTTGGATGACCTTGAATACGAGCTAGCATGCAATACTGGTCGGCTAAATGAAGACGGTAGCCGAATGAACCGCATAACGGAAGACTTACAAGGCATTCTGAACGATATGGAAATGTCTTTTAACGGACAGATGGAAGAAAGTGAACTTGACCGAACACTTATTAACGATAACAACGAGGATGAGGCAAACGAGAAGTTTTCGCTGTCAATAAACGCAGAAATGGAACAAGATTATTTTAGTAATGACGAAGACGATGATTTGGAATCAGTTCGAAATTTATGAAAAATTGATTATATCCTTTTATATATGTGTATTGTATTAAGTCTTTTATATCTGTTTATTGTGGTTGCTATGTTAATTATTGCAATTTATCTGAATAAAAATACCGTGAATTATTTGGATTTTTTTGTAGGTTCATTTGCGATATACCAAATTTTGGTTCAGAAAACACAAACTGCAGTTTTAAATTCCACATATGGAAAACAATCAAAATAAAGGGAAAATCGGGACCGAGGTTGTTTCAAGATCGATTTATAGATAATATTATTTACAAGCTTTATTTTGTGAACAGGAAAACTTTTTCCGTAGATGATTACCTGCACAAAAGTTCAAAGTAAAGAAAGTGTATACATGAACAGACCAGGTAAACTAACGTAAACTTTTTATGAGTGTATCCCCGTTAAAAGTTGAGGCAAGTATACCTGGTCTGTTCAGGTATACACTTTCTTCACTTGAAGTTTTTCAGATGTATTAACCCGAAAAATTAGTTTCCACTAACTTGTTAAACGACTCCTGTATAATCAGTTGCAACGAAGAGACGGATTTCTTGGTTTAAAAAATGCTGCTAGATATATCAACTTAAATTTTGAACACATGACCACTTGATAGGTTCTAGAGCAGTTGATCAATCAATCAATGTTTAATCTTAAAAAATGGCACGCAAAGTTATACTTGCAGGAGCCAAAGCTCGAAAATCAATCAAATAGAACTGCAAAACAAAAATATCAAAAAATTTGTATTCTGTAACAAGCGTTAAGATTGAAAGTCTTTAATGTCTTAACAAAATAGATAAAAACAGAGTACTTATTCGAAGAATTCGAAAAAAAAATTTGTTTCAATTTGATCGCAATGATTAATTATTATCACAATTCATTATACAGAAATCTTTTACACAGACTAGGAATAATTTCTGTAAGAGACGCCTGTATAATCAGTTGCAACGAAGAGACGGACTTCTTGGTAAAATAAAATACTGCGAGATATATCAACCTGAATTTTGAATACACGCTCAGCGAACGAGCCAAAGCTTGCAAATCGACTTGAACGAGCCAAAGCTTGCAAATCAGTCAAATAGTACTGCAAAACAAAAATTAGAAAAAAATTTATAGTCTGTAACGAGCGTTAAGATTGAAAGTCTTTAATGTCTAAACAATATAGATAAAAACAGATTACATATTCCAAGAATTAGAATATAAAAAACTTGTTTCAAACTGCTCGCAAAGATTGATCATTATTACCATTCATTATACAGGACACTTTTACAGAGATTACGCGTAACCTCTGTAAAATACTCCTGTATAATCAGTTGCAACGAACCGACGAATTTCTTGGTTAAAAAAATTGCTAGATATATCAACTTGGGTTTTGAATACATGATCATTTGATAAAGCAGTTGATCAATCAATCAATGATCATTTTTTAAAAAAAAAGCACGCGAAGTTATCCTTGTAGGAGCCACAAATCGAAAATCAATCCAAAAATACTGCAAAACAGAAAATATCAAAAAAATAAAGTCTCCAACGAGCGTAAGATTTCTTGGTTAAAAAAAATTGCTAGATATATCAACTTGGGTTTTGAATACATGATCATTTGATAAAGCAGTTAATCAATCAATCAATGATCATTTTTAAAAAAAAGCACGTGAAGTTATCCTTGTAGGAGCCACAAATCGAAAATCAATCCAAAAATACTGCAAAACAGAAAATATCAAAAAAATAAAGTCTCCAACGAGCGTAAGATTGAAAGTCTTTAACGTCTTAACAATATAGATAAAAAAGAGTACTTATTCCAAGAATTAGAATATTAAAAACTTGTTTCAAACTGCTCGCAAAGATTGATTATTATTACCATTCATTATACAGGACACTTTTACAGAGATTACGCGTAACCTCTGTAAAAAACTCCTGTATAATCAGTTGCAACGAACCGACAACTTTCTTGGTTAAAAAAAATTGCTAGATATATCAACTTGGGTTTTGAATACATGATCATTTGATAAAGCAGTTGATCAATCCATCAATGTTCATTTTAAAAAAAAATAGCACGCAAATTTATACTTGTAGGAGCCACAGCTCGAAAATCAATCCAAAAATACTGCAAATTAAGTAAAAAATCAAAAAAATAAAGTCTCTAACGAGCGTTAAGATTGAAAGCCTTTAATGCCTTAACAATATAGATAAAAACAGAGTACTTATTCCAAGAATTCGAATATAAATTTTTTTTCAAGATTCAATTTGCTTGCAATGATTTGATTATTATCACCATTCATTATACAGGACCCTTTTACAGAGATTAGGAGTAACCTCTCCAAAAATACTCCTGTATAATCAGTTGCAACGAAGCGACAAATTTCTTGGTTAAAAAAAATGCTAGATATATCGACTTGAGTTCGGAATATATGATCATTTGATAAAGCAGTTGATTAATCAATCAAGGTTTATTTAAAAAAAAATAGCACGCGAAGTTATACTTGTCGTAGCCCTAGCTCAAAAATCAATCAAAAAGTACTGCAAAACAAAAATATATAAAAAAAATAAAGTCTGTAACGAGCGTTAAGATTGAAAGTCTTTAATGTCTTAACAATATAGATAAAAAAGTACTTATTCCAAGAAATCGAATACAATTTTTTTTTTCAATTTGCTCGCAATGACTATTTGTTATCACAATTGCTGTCGCTGCTCAAGAATCTCAGCGGAACTGATATATCATAGCCTGGTTCTCGAGTTTTACGCCGACACGGTTCGTCACAGGGTCCGATTGAATAAAAATCTCGTCCAAACAATTAGTCGCTTTTAAAGAACACTGCTTTTAAAGAACGTAGCAGTAAAGAACACTGCTAGATAAACCAACTTGAATTGTGAATACTTGACCATTTGATAGCTTCTAGAGCAGTTGACCAATCAATCAATGTTTACTCTAAATAATTGCACGCAAAGTTATACTTGTACGCGCCGAAGATCTAACATCAATCAAATAGTACTGCAAAACAAAAATATCAAAAAATTGTAATCTGTAACGAGCGTTAAGATTGAAAGTCTTTGAAGTCTTAACAATATAGATAAAAGCATTATTTATTCAAGGAATTCGAATATAAAAAATTTGTTTCATTTTGCTCGCAATGATTAATTATTATCACCATTTATTATACAGGAGTATTTTACAGAGATTACGAGTGAACTTAATATTACTGGAGCGACAAAGGCCTGTATAATTAGAGAACTTTCCACACAATTCAGCCTAAAACTAAATGCAGATAAGTTTACAGGCATTATTTGTTAGAAATGGTCTTGAAAAGCAGACGCAAAGATACACGACTAAAAACTCGAATGAGCAAAGCGAAAATAACTGGCGCAAAAAAATTGTTGCACATTTAGAAAAGATCTCTGTCAAAACCCAAACAATTCAAGCACTATTTCTCACTCTACTCCGCTTTTGTAACACCTCAAAGAAACGCGCTTTTCAATCCACTTTTTGTATTGGAATAATCAAAATTGCATCTCGAAAAAAATTCAAACAAATTTTTAAATAATAAGTCAAGTGGGAAGTGCATCAGCATCCAGAGAAGTGAGTTATCTTAAGACCTAGCTATCAAGCTGAGCTTTTTCATGCCTTCAATTCGTGTTATTGCATAGAGCAAAAATAAAGCAAAAAAGATCTCGCTAAGAAAACTGGTTAAATAAACAAAATAATGAAGTCAAGGTAATCAAACCCAATATCTCTACGTTAATTTAAAGTTTAAACTAGGCGCTCTTTGATAAAGTACACTACTTTCAAGAAGTCCATTGAGCAAGTGAGACAAAAAACATTTAGCGATAAACTACTAAAGCTTTTTGAAATTCATAGCGCAGAAGTTTTTCTTTGGTGACCTTTATTACACATATGAGTTCTTTTGACCTTAAACGAAATCAATTTAAACCTTTAAAAGTTTTAAAGTTCAAACGTCAATTTATTTAGTGAGTTAAGTCACGTATGATCAAAATCTAATCACACAAATGACCTGAAAGTTTTTGCTAGAGAGAGTGAGAAATGACGTCAGGCGCTCAAATGCCGTTAGTGAGAGGAAGAAGTCATTCAGAAAATTTCACTTTATCATCTTTGCTGTGTGAACAAATGTAAAATAAAAAAGAGCGGCAGAAAACAAAAACACATAACAGGACTACACCTGATCTACAATTCAAAGAATTTTCATTGAGTAAACAAAGAACTAGACCTAAAATGGATTATGACTGGAATGGGAAAGCCATTTAGAAAAGTAATTTATTTTAAAAAATTAAAAAACAGTAAAAATTGAGGCAAAAATGGTGAAATTGAGGCAAAAATGGTGAATGGTGAACAAAAAAATCACTAGCGAGGCCGCGAATTTTTATTCATAAACAAGGACAAAATAGCAGACAAAAAATGTCAACTTAGATGAAACCAATTACTTTGGCTGGAAACGAATGGTATCGATTTCTTTTTTATCCATATTAGTTAAATATTTAAATAAGTTGTCAGAAGCTCTGAATAAGTATCAGAAGGGACAAAATGAACTCACAACAGATGTGGTCGAACCCAAAATTCAGAAAACTATTTAGCTACATAATAAAATGATCAAAATGATCGAAAAATAAACTAAGAAAGTAGATGACACAATTCATTAATTAGGCAAAACCAATCGTGAGAATAAACCAACAGAAATCAAAGTGCAATGAAAATCGTGCCATAAAATATTATTCAACACCTGTTGCGATAATAGCAGTTAAAAAAACTGCCAGTGTAATAAATTTTAATGCCCCATTGACACTGGAAAAACACTTCAGCATTAGAGTACGAGTTTAACACACTCTTTTATCGCCATTGTTACTAAGTAAACTATGATAAACTCGTAGTCTAATGATGAAAACAGTTTGATAAACTTGTAGTCTAAAAAAACAAATAATCGCAACAGGTGTTGATTAATGAATATTACCACACGGTTGTTATCGCCACCGAGAAGTTTCCAAACTCCGAGGCGAAGCCGAGGTGTTATGATAACTTCGAGGGCAATAACAACCGTGTTTTAATTTTTTTAATCAACACCCGCTACGATCATTTCAAAATTGAACAAAGTTTCATTGGTTTCTCATTTTTATTTTTGTGGACAATTACACTTTCAAAAGTAAGTGATATTTCTTTGGATCTGTTATTCGTTTTGCCCTCATGCACCCCACCCCCCTACCCTCTCCCACACACATACATACGCGCACACACACACACACACACACACACAAACACACAGAGAGACACAAACGCACGCACACACGTACACATGCAACCAAGTACACACGCACACACACACACGCACGCACACACACACACACACACACTTACACACACAAACTCACACACTTACACACACAGACACACGCGCACGTTCACGCACGCACAGACATACACGCACACACACACACAAACACACAGAGAGAGACACACACGCACGTTCACGCACGAACACACGTACACACACAGACATACACACGCACGCACACACACACAAACAAACTCACACACACACGCACACACACACAAGCACGCACACACACACCCAAACACACACACTTACACACCACAGATAACACACCACACACTCACCAGCACACCACACTCACACACACACCACACAAACACACCCACTTACACGCACGCATACACACACACTTACACACACAAAAACACAAACAGAGACACACACGCACGCACACACACACAGACACACACACGCACACACACACACACAAACAAACACACACACACGCACACACATAAGCACGCACACACACCCAAACACACAAGCACACACACACACACAAGCACGCACACACACACACACACACACACACACACACACAAACACACACACACACACACACACATACACACAGTGCAACGTGATAAGATTAATTTAAAAAAATCCTCTGTGATAATCTTTGTTCAATCTCGTGCTGAAGTTTGTAAGGCTTTAACCAGTAGCTAGTTTTGTTGATAACTTCTCGTCAAGTAAACTCAACTAACTTAAAACTCGCAAGATCTTAAGATCTAGCAAACTTAGCAAAAACGACTGAAGTTGTTAAAGAATCAACTACACTATAGTTTCACTATTCAATCAATTCGGCTAATATAAATAATCAGGTAAACAAAATTTATAACATCATCGCTAATTGTTTCTGATTGGTTAATCAAGAAAGTGATTTAGGTCATTGTTTACATACTAAATGTCAAATTACTGCAATTCCTTTATTGACAAAAACACGGATGGTTATTACGTAGCTCTAAATACCTGAAATGTACGATATTTGACCTTCAATGGTCACTTAAAGTATCATTGAATAAACAACTTAAGAAATGACAAAATATCGAAGAATGCCTATTTTGCACCATATAAGTGCTAATAGCCACATATGTGGGACTTATGCAATAAAGGTCGTTGAATCCATGAGTAGCTTAGAGGTTACCCTAACCTTGTGCTATAACCTCGGGTTGCTCAGGTTTTCCCTTCCAAAAATCAGGGGGTCCTGTACAAAATTTCGGTCCCAACTTATAAAAATTTTCAGTTTTGACCATTTTTGAGTTGACAAAATCTAGGTTTTTTTCAGTTTCAAACAATATTTCTTGCTGTCTGATGGCTTCTGTAGCTGATTTGAAGTGGCGCCAAAAATGATTCATTATACAAGAGTCTTTTGCAGAGATTACCAGTAATCTCTGTTATCGACTCCTGTATAATCAGTTGCAACGAAGAGACGAAACTCTTGGTTAAAGAACACTGCTAGATAAACCAACTTGAATTGTGAATACTTGACCATTTGATAGCTTCTAGAGCAGTTGACCAATCAATCAATGTTTACTCTAAATAATAGCACGCAAAGTTATACTTGTACGCGCCGAAGCTCTAACATCAATCAAATAGTACTGCAAAACAAAAATATCAAAAAATTGTAATCTGTAACGAGCGTTAAGATTGAAAGTCTTTGAAGTCTTAACAATATAGATAAAAGCATTACTTATTCAAGGAATTCGAACATAAAAAATTTGTTTCATTTTGCTCGCAATGATTAATTATTATCACCATTTATTATACAGGAGTATTTTACAGAGATTACGGGTGAACTTAATATTACTGGAGCGACAAAGGCCTTTATAATTAGAGAACTTTCCACAGAATTCAGCCTAAAACTAAATGCAGATAAGTTTACAGGCATTATTTGTTAGAAATGGTCTTGAAAAGCAGACGCAAAGATACACGACTAAAAACTCGAATGAGCAAAGCGAAAATAACTGGCGCAAAAAAATTGTTGCACATTTAGAAAAGATCTCTCTCAAAACCCAAACAATTCAAGCACTATTTCTCACTCTACTCCGCTTTTGTAACACCTCAAAGAAACGCGCTTTTCAATCCACTTTTTGTATTGGAATAATCAAAATTGCATCTCGAAAAAAATTCAAACAAATTTTTAAATAATAAGTCAAGTGGGAAGTGAATCAGCATCCAGAGAAGTGAGTTATCTTAAGACCTAGCTATCAAGCTGAGCTTTTTCATGCCTTTAATTCGTGTTATTGCATAGAGCAAAAATAAAGCAAAAAAGATCTCGCTAAGAAAACTGGTTAAATAAACAAAATAATGAAGTCAAGGTAATCAAACCCAATATCTCTACGTTAATTTAAAGTTTAAACTAGGCGCTCTTTGATAAAGTACACTACTTTCAAGAAGTCCATTGAGCAAGTGAGACAAAGAACTTTTAGCGATAAACTACTAAAGCTTTTTGAAATTCATAGCGCAGAAGTTTTTCTTTGGTGACCTTTATTACACATATGAGTTCTTTTGACCTTAAACTAATTCAAATTAAACCTTTAAAAGTTTTAAAGTTCATACGTCAATTTATTTAGTGAGTTAAGTCACGTATGATCAAAATCTAATCACACAAATGACCTGAAAGTTTTTGCTAGAGAGAGTGAGAAATGACGTCAGGCGCTCAAATGCCGTTAGTGAGAGGAAGAAGTCATTCAGAAAATTTCACTTTATCATCTTTGCTGTGTGAACAAATGTAAAATAAAAAAGAGCGGCAGAAAACAAAAACACATAACAGGACTACACCTGATCTACAATTCAAAGAATTTTCATTGACTAAACAAAGAACTAGACCTAAAATGGATTATGACTGGAATGGGAAAGCCATTTAGAAAAGTAATTTATTTTAAAAAATTAAAAAACAGTAAAAATTGAGGCAAAAATGGTGAAATTGAGGCAAAAATGGTGAATGGTGAACAAAAAAATCACTAGCGAGGCCGCGAATTTTTATTCATAAACAAGGACAAAATAGCAGACAAAAAATGTCAACTTAGATGAAACCAATTACTTTGGCTGGAAACGAATGGTATCGATTTCTTTTTTATCCATATTAGTTAAATATTTAAATAAGTTATCAGAAGCTCTGAATAAGTATCAGAAGGGACAAAATGAACTCACAACAGATGTGGTCGAACTCAAAATTCAGAAAACTATTTAGCTACATAATAAAATGATCAAAATGATCGAAAAATAAACTAAGAAAGTAGATGAGAAAATTCATTAATTAGTCTCAGTTAAAAAACAGCTAAAAACAACATTAACGGGCAACAAAAACAGTCACCATTGTTTTCTGAAAACAACTGACTTGAAGTGGAGAAAACTATTTGACGTCTATTACCACATTGACTTAGAAAAGATAAAACTGCATCTTTAGCTTCAATCATGACCTTATATAGGAGAGGCAAAGCCAATCGTGAGAATAAACCAACAGAAATCAAAGTGCAATGCAAATCGTGCTATAAAATATTAATCAACACCTGTTGCGATAATAGCAGTTAAAAAACTGCCAGTGTAATAAATTTTAATGCCCCATCGACACTGGAAAAACACTTCAGCATTAGACTACGAGTTTAACACACTCTTTTATCGCCATTGTTACTAAGTAAACTATGATAAACTCGTAGTCTAATGATGGAAACAGTTTGATAAACTTGTAGTCTAAAAAAAACAAATATAATCGCAACAGGTGTTGATTAATGAATATTACCACACGGTTGTTATCGCCACCGAGAAGTTTCCAAACTCCGAGGCGAAGCCGAGGTGTTATGATAACTTCGAGGGCAATAACAACCGTGTTTCAATTTTTTTAATCAACGCCTGCTACGATCATTTCAAAATTGAACAAAGTTTCATTGGTTTCTCATTTTTATTTTTGTGGACAATTACACTTTCAAAAGTAAGTGATATTTCTTTGGATCTGTTATTCGTTTTGCCCTCATGCACCCCACCCCCCTACCCTCTCCCACACACATACATACGCACACACACACGCACACACACACACACAAACACACACAGAGAGACACACACGCACGCACACACGTACACATGCAACCAAGTACACACGCACACACACACACACGCACGCACACACACACACACACACACTTACACACACACACACAAACTCACACACTTACACACACAGAGACACACGCGCACGTTCACGCACGCACACACGCACAGACATACACGCACGCACACACACACACACACACACACACACACACACACACACACACACACACACACACACTTACACACACACACACACACAGAGAGAGACACACACGCACGTTCACGCACGAACACACGTACACACACAGACATACACACGCACACATACACACAAACAAACTCACACACACACACGCACGCACGCACACACACACACACACAAGCACGCACACACACACCCAAACACACACACACACACACCACAGATAACACACCACACACTCACCAGCACACCACACTCACACACACCACACAAACACACCCACTTACACGCACGCATACACACACACTTACACACACAAAAACACACACAGAGAGACACACACGCACGCACACACACAGACACACACACACACACACAAACAAACACACACACACGCACACACACATAAGCACGCACACACACCCAAACACACACGCACACACACACACACAAGCACGCACACACACACCCAAACACACACACTTACACACCACAGATAACACACCACACACTCACCAGCACACCACACTCACACACACCACACAAACACACCCACTTACACACTTACACGCAGGCATACACACACACACACACACACACACACACACACACACACACACCACAGATAACACTCACCAGCACACCACACTCACAGACACCACACAAACACACAACCACACACACACCGCACATACGCCACCCACACAACACGCACCACATACACCGCACACGTTTTTTTAGACTACAAGTTTATCAAACTGTTTCCATCATTAGACTACGAGTTTCTCACACTCGTCCCCAAAATAGCTCACAAGTTTAGTGCGCACATATCGCATCTCCCTCGAAAAAAGAATAAATGGGGTAGAGGACCATAATGGATAAGACCCGAAAGATGCTAACATATAAAAACCTTTTCTTTCCAAACCTATGCAAATAATAGCCAGCTAATTCCACATCAATGATAAACGGCATCGCGCAAAAGTAGTTATCTATTCATTCGAAATGCGGCGGAATATCGTTTAAAATCTCAAACATTAGCTTTTATCACTACACAAGAAATCGCAGGTTCTAGAAAATTATAAATTAAATGCATCAAAACCAACAAATTAAAATTGTACAATTTTCACAGAAAATTAAAATTCAGTTGTATAATAAAAATTGTGAAAATTCATTGTACATTTATTTCTTGTGCAGGTTCTGTTGTCGACACAAGGTAGCATAGATTCCTCCCTTCGCTAGAAGCTCGCTGTGGGTTCCCAATTCCTGCACTTTTCCATAATCTACAACTGCTATTTTGTCACATTCCTGAATAGTTGACAACCTATGGGCTATAACTAAACATGTCCTGCCTTCCTGTGCTTTATCTAGAGCTTCCTGTACAATCTTTTCACTCTGGGTATCCAGAGCCGAAGTTGCCTCATCCAGAAGTAGAATCTTTGGTTGGCGAATGAGCGCCCTGGCAATTGCAATCCTCTGTTTCTGCCCGCCAGAAAGTTGTACGCCCTTCTCGCCAACTTGAGTGTCGTAACCTTCAGGTAAAGAGTCAATGAAACTCGACACGTTGGCTAAATCGGCCGCTTTTTGAACTTGTGAATAGGTCACTGGTTGATCCAGGTCCAAGCCATACGCAATGTTCTCTAAAAACACATTCCAAAGTTTGAACGCGAGAAAAAACTAATTCTCAAAAACATCCAAGAAATAACTGATTTCCGTTCGAGGATAATTTTATGAGCCATTCAATAATAGGCCTTCATTGAATAGTTGCAAAGTGTGAGGGGACCCAAGATAACTGCAACTAAAAACAAAAGAGGAAAGGGTATGAATACCAAATATGGTTCCCTGGAACAGGACTGGCTCCTGACTGACAATGGCCATATTAGACCTCAGACTGCCTAGGTCAAACTGTCGCACATCCTCTCCGTCCACTGTAACTCTGCCCTCTTCTGGGTCATAGAATCTGTTAAGACAAAGAAAGATACAACATCAAGGTTGAACAAGGCCTCTAATCTTGCACTTTTGGTTTGTCAAGTCGGAAGAGTTTTCTCCATAAAGGATGTTCAATTAACATAACATAGCTGGCAGATTGCCACAATAGCAGCGGAACAGACTTTCGTGACGTAGAATATATATAGCAACAGATGGAGGAGTGATCCGATGCTGTTGCCAACGTTTTCAATGACTAAACCGATTTCATACTAAAAATTTCGGTCCAAAGAAATTCAAATTTGTAATTTCATTTTGGCCACCACTAGCAGATCAGTAAGCGCTACCTGAAGGCATCTCATCTTGAAACTTTAATCAATGATAGTCTCATTGAAAACCTATTCGTAATAACTGGTGTACATTCGATCGTTTCAATGCATTTTTTTTGCAAACTACCTAGGACACACCAAAAAATGAAGAGAACCAAATATAAATATGTTAAAGAGAGGTTTTATGCGAGTTAAGAGTAATAGACGTTCTCAGCGAGCATTAAAAATAAAAACAGATAGTATGAGGTAGAGGGAGAGAACGAGATCGAAAGCAGCAGAGAAATATAATGAGTCGGAAAGCAAATAGATTTAAAAATAAGAAAAAACCCAAAAGATAGAGAACAAAAGAAGATCGAAAGCAGAGAAGGAAAACAAAAGTAGTCCGGGAGAAAACCCACGGGAGCGAAAAGCGAAAAAAAGGGGGGGAGTTAACGAGAAAAAGAAGGAAAACTCGAAAATGATGAGAAGAAAAAATAGAAAAAATACAATGCAACAGAAACCATAAGATCAGGAACCCACCGTAAGAAAAAACGATACGAAACAAAAACTTGAATCGAAAATAGACAAATAAAAAGAAAAGAAGAAGTTGGTAAACAGCCAAGAAATGAAAGAAAGAGAGAGAGAGAGAGAGAGAGAGAGAAAGGAGGAAAAAAGGAAGTGAGCATGAGAAAGAATGCAAAAAACGAAAGCGATAGAATGAAGGAAAATGGGACAGCAAAAAGAAAAGCCGAAAACATGAGAGAGAAAGTACGAGAACAGCGAGATGGTGAGCAGGCGCTATGCAAAAATTTTAGTGCAAAAAATATCACAGTTAACAAAAACACTTGAAGAACAGAAATAGAAGATCGCACAACAGAAAAAAGAAAGATAGAGAACAAAACAGAAGAGAGGGAGAGAGGCAACAGTTCAAAAGAGGAAATGAAACAGATCCCGGGTGAGACAATGAACTCCAGATCTCATTAAAAGGACAAATGTGGTAATGAGAACACGATGGATGTGCCCAAAAACGAGGAAGGTGCTGATAAAAAGTAATCGTTGACAAGCCTTTGCGAATGCTTTCAAGAAGTCAACAAATAGAACTGAAAAAAAGGGCTGGCCATGCCACCAACAAAATTTTTCTCGAAAAGATTAAAGAAGGAAAAAATATACCTACCATATTTTGTACGCAATAATTTATTAGTAACGGCCCTTAAGTCTTCTACTGAGGGCTAAAAGATTTTGTATTTATTTAAGACCTCAAATTTGTCACATATAATTTTTGGCACTTAACTTTGTTTATTGCATAGGCACCTTTTGGGTCTTTTACACTGCACAAATTTTTTTCGCTGAATTCTTCTGTATTAAAAAACTTTCGTACAGTGAAACTTTGTCAAAACAAATTTCCATCATCCACCATTTAATCCTTGACATTTTCGGTGAGTGACTTTTCCTTCACAAATTTTCAAGACAACCATCCAAATCAACACTTTTTTAGACACTGAACTACGAAAAACAATGTTTTTTTTCGGTCATAAAGCCTCTTTGTCTTGACACAACTTTGATCATTTACCTTATCGGTATCAGAAATTTTTCGGTCACAGACCGTTTTCTGAAGAAGTTTTTGGCCACAGACCTGTCTCTGAACAACTAATCGGCCAATAATTGATTCGACACACCGATTATTGTCTCTTTCTTTACCAAAAAAAAATTCGGCAAAAGGCTTCTTCGCAAAGCATTTTTCGGTAGATGACACGACCTCTTAGCGACGTCTTGGGTCAATAACCTTTTGGCAACACTTTTCGGTCAATGACCTTTATGTAACATTTTTCGGTCAATGACATTTTAGAAACATTAATCGGTCAGTGACCTTAAAGCACACTTTTTCGGTCCTTAACCCCAATTAAGCAACCGCTTAACAGTGCTTCTCGGTAGTACTGTTAAAATATGCTGCTCAGTGATGCCTCTAAAAAATGCCGCTTTATGTGTTCACGCGATTAATATATAGATGCTTTATCATGAAAATTGATCAATATACAGGAGTCCAACACTGACCTTGAAAGGGATAGAGTACTTTCAAGAGACCTTAATAAAGTTAGAAGTCATTAAGAGAGTGAGGTAAGTTAGTTATGATAAAAAATATCGGGCCGATTGCCGGAAAATAGCCGCCGTAATTCCTATAACCACGATTGGGATTGAAAAAAAAAGATTGATTTTGCTAAGAAATAAAAATGTGGACTATTTTGATGTCATTTTGTAGTTAGATATACCCCTGTTTCTTAGTGATGTGATACAGGGGCTAGTATCAATGCCAATAAGCATGAGATACTTACTAAGACTAATCAGAACAAAATTAAAGAAACGCGCATGTAAAATTAGGCCTTATAGGTTTATCCAATTTCGATTTCTGATTTCTTTTTCTTTAAACTGACTCATTTCACTTTGAATTGCTTTGCTGAGCAACTGGTGTTTAAAATCAATATGAGCAGAATGATCGAAGAATGACACTAGTCTAAAGAAGCCAAACAATTTCACGCAAAATGTTGAATTTTTATTTGCCGAATTGAACAAAACATAGCGAGACAAGTCCTGACCTACAATGCATACAATTTTCATTGACTTAACAAAAACGAGACACAGAATGAACTTTGAATGGGCTGGGAAAGCTGATTAGAAAACCTGCTAAAAATAAAACATACCCGGCAGATTGTCGGAAAATAGCCGCCATTGATTCCAATAAGCACGATTAGGATTGAAATCACAGAAGATATTGAAAAAAAAAAGATTTTTGTACAAAAAACATTTTTTAAGTCCAATTTATTTTGATGGCATTTCGTAGTTGAACATACTTCTGTTTCCTAGAGAAAGGCTACAGGGGCTACTATCAATAACAATAAGCATTAGAGAGAGGTAACTAATATTTATAGGAACGATGTTCAAACAGCGGGCATCTAAAATTGGGCTTTATGGGTTTATCCCGTTTCTATTTCTGACTTCAATTTTTTATACTGACTCTGTTCATTTTGAATTGCTTTGCTGAGCAACTGATGTTCAAAATCACTTTTAGCAGAATGAGAGAAGAGAGAAACTAGCCTAGAGAAGTCAAAAAGATTTCACGCAAAATGTTGAAAAGGCGGCAAAATGAGGTACAGCGAAACTTTTTTTATTCGACGAAGTAAAAAAACATAGCAAGACAGGTCCTGGCGTACAATTCAAAGAATTTTCATTGACTGAACAAAAAACTAGACCTAGAACGGACTAGGAGTGAATTGGGAAAACCATTTCTAAAAAAAGAGGCAAAAAATCGAAAAAACCGTAAAAATCAAAGTGAAATTGCCGCATGTGAACAAAAAACCACTAGTGTTTTCTCACTCTACTTTAAAGTTAGAGCGAAACAATTTCACGCCGCAAAACCAGTCGCTTTTTCACTCCACTTCCTGTTTCGGCGCGACCAAAATTACTTATCCAATTTGACTTCAAAAATCGTCAAAAAATCGACAAAAACAAAGATCACTGCACTATAGCTACGCTCAACTTACAGCTTTGCAGCTATAATAAAAATGCTGCAATGGACACATTATTACCTGCAATTTTGACCTAGTTATTTTGTAAGAAATAAAAATTTTGTTAACCGGGCAGAATACATCTGTGTTTAAGAACGTACCTCGATGTGACGGCTGCCAGCTGAATCTTGAGAAAAATTTCGAGAAATTATCTTGAGAAATTTTGCTTAGAGAAAACAACCCGATATATAGATGAGCATGTACCAAACGCGTAACCCGTTATTGAGCAGCGTAGAAAATGCTTTGTCACTGACATTACCATCTAGATCAGGAACCATGAACATTGCAGCTGGAATCACTTCGAAAATAAGGGATTAAGGCTAATTAAGGACGCATGTATTAATATATGAAGTTGATTTTGATTACAAAATCGATCAAATTTGCTCGAAATTGACATGTTTATGGGGTCTGCTCTCGCTGGTAATGAAAAATTGAAGCAAGAGTAGGGCACCTCAGAAGGAGTTGCATAAGTGTGCTCTTTCCACATCCACTGAATCCGACAAGAGCCACTTTGTGTCCACTGGGAATGGTGAGTGACAGTCCATTCAACACCCTCTGTCCCTTCCTCTCGGGATAGGTGAAGCTGAAAACACAGTTAAACAAATGGGCGTTCAATTAAAGCCTGCTTAAGAGGTATGGTCTATAATCGCAATAAGGGATATAAATGATCTTAGATTTTTTATAGACCAAATCAAAACAAAAAATTATAGCCCGCAGAATACCAAAAATAGCCGCGATTAACTATATTGAAACAGGCAAAGACGAGATAAAAAGAAAGGTGGATTGTCTATTATACTAAATATTAAGAAATGCTCTTGTGTGCTATTCCAGTTAATTAAATATGTTGAATGCAACCTTTAAAATGCAGTTTATTAAACTTAATAATGACAATTATCAATTGTCTAACAACTCCTGATAATCCACGACCCTGTGAAGTAAAGAAAGAGCTTTGTCGCTTGATCCGGTTTCTTTTGACTTCGCTGCTTCGGCCTTGAACGTATTCAATACATTGCGTATATGTAGAACTATAGCCGACAGATTGCTGAAGTAGCGCAAAAACAGATCCACGTGCTGCAGAAAATAGACGAGAGAGGCAAAACTGAGATGGTGGAGTTGCTGATACAACATAACTTGCAAACTATTTACAAAATTAAATGGTTTTTAATTTTTTTTTGAAAAAAAGCTAATTTAATTTTGGTCACCTTGCTTTATCGTTGAAAATATACAATATAAAAGTCTTTCATTGACCACAAAAAGCTCAAAGTATAATTAAGTGATATTGGCAATAAAAATTCATTTAGAGAGTGAGGTAAATCATTTATGATAAAAAACTTAACTCACTGCCAATTATTTGGTGAAAATGGCTCCACACATACTACAGCAGTACAAGGGCATTGAGAAGATGAAAAAGCGACGTGAAGAGGTCCTCAAAATAAATCTTCTCTGAGGTTTGCAGAGCGCATTTTGACTGACAGTGACTTCCTTTGACTGTTAGTACTGAACTACAGCTGATTGATTTCATCTCTTATATATTTTGAATACGTCACAATCTAGAGAAAGTCAAATCCGTCGAGTGAAAAAATAACGCGTTCCAACTTAAAATTACAACTTAAACTTAAAACACCACCGGAAATAAAACAGTTATCAGAATTTTTATGAGAACTAATTGAACCAATTCATAATGCGCAACTTTTGCAGAAAATCATGTGAACCAAAGAAAAAATTACGAAACAGTTATAAAACGGCTGGACAATCTTTGGATATGCATGTCTGCTGTTCTAGATTAGCATAATTTTTTGCGGCCATATATTTTCGTCTATGTTTAAGTCTATGTATTAATTACGGACATAATTGTTTGTCAAAAATGTAACTGTTACTAAAAAAGTTATTTTGTTTCATAATGTCCAGCACTCGAAAGAGGAGACGCGGAATAAAAAAATAAAGTAATCTATTTTGTCAACGTGTACAAAAACATTTCAGCAGAATGTTCTATAAATTTTACATTACTATCTAAAATCGGTCAGTTATAACAGAAAAGGGAGAAATTTGAGTTTAAAAAATATTTTGCAGAATCAGTCATTTTTAGCAGAGGGGGAAAACAATTATAGATATATGTATCACAAGATATACTGCATCATATACTATATCTATTCTGCGTATAGATATACTGCATCAAAACAGGAACACATAGCCGGCAGATAGCCGAAATAGCTTCGAAATAGACTTGCGTACCGCATAATACAGATAGAAACAAATACAGATAAGTCGAAAAAAGACGCCACTCAAAAAGCTATGTGAAAACATTCAGCGATAAATTAATAAAGCTTGTTGAAATTAACTCTCTAGAAGCATTTTTATTTTTAATACAGATAGAAACCGACAGAGATATATAAGTTGAAAAAGTTATCGACGCCGCTCAAAAAACTATGTTGAAAAATTCAGCGCTAAACTAATAAGGCTTGTTGAATTTCACTTCGCGAAAACCTCTTTATTAGGAGCCTTTATTGCACATACGAGTTCCTTTGGCCTTTAAGTATTTAAAGTGCAAAAGTCGTTTTATTGACTGAGATAAGTCACTTATGATCAAAATCTAATCACGCAAACGACCTTAAAACCTTTGCTAAAGAGAGCGAGAAACGACACGCGCAAACGTATTTAATAGAAAAAAGTCATTTAGAAAACTTGACTTCAACTTTGTTGTCTGAATAATGTAAGGCAAAAAAAGAGCGTCAGGCGACGAAACAAAAAACGTAGCAGGACAAGTCCTGACAGAAATCAAAGAACTTTTATTGACTAAACAAAAAATAGACCTGAAATGGACAAGAAATGGATTGGGAAAACAACTTAGAAACAAATCCGTTCAAAAAAATTGAGAATAGCCCTAACATAAACAACATAGCTGGCAGATTGCCAGAGAATAGCCGCAATAGCTTTGTAGATCTGCAGTCTCAAAAAAAACAGTAAAAAAAAACAGACCCAAAAATTTCGTCTTTTCGTTGAAGGCTGATATTTTATATTTTGATT
The DNA here is from genome assembly GCF_964194025.1 of Convolutriloba macropyga. Classification (NCBI taxonomy): domain Eukaryota; kingdom Metazoa; phylum Xenacoelomorpha; order Acoela; family Convolutidae; genus Convolutriloba; species Convolutriloba macropyga. Next base: position 30,043,531 of record NC_134475.1, read on the forward strand.
CAAAATCTGTACAAGTTGTTGCCGCCTCTATTAGCTGCTCTCAAATAACCTTCATTAAAAGTGACACATACCCATTTGATCTTATCTCTTTGAGTTAAAATAAATAAAAGTCAATTTCAAAGTGAGGAAGTCATTTTTGAGAGTGAGGTAAGTCAAGTGACCAAAATTTTAATCACGCAAATGAACAAAACAACTCACTTCACTAAGAGCGAAAAATGACGTCACGCACGCACTTCAGTTGAAATTGCATGAACGAATCAACAAAAAGCAGATTTGAAGTGGTTGTGACGTCATATGTTCGCAACAAAAATCGCGACGACGAAATAAAAATACCAAGAGCAGGCCAAAAATAGCCCCAGCTATCGCTTTACCGCTATTAAAAAAACGCAACCGAGAAGTTGCAATTCTGTAGGAAAGAAACTTTGCTCACTGCATTTCAAAATAGGATTGAAAAAAAATCACGCCGCAAAACCGGTCGCCTTTTCGCTCCGCTTCCTTTTTCGACATAAGCAAAGTTATCACTAAAATCGTCAAAATTTGTAAACAGATCTTAAGCAAACATAGCCGGCAGATTTCCGGAATAGCTGCGGAAGAATAGACCTGCGTGTCATATAATAGAGATAGAAACAGATACAGATCTAAAAAAAAATCGACGCCGCTCAAAAAACTAGGTAAAAAATCATTCAGCGATAAATTAATAAAGCTTGTTAAAGTTCATTCCGCAGAAGCCTGCTATTAAGAACCTTTACTACACAAATGAGTTCCATTGACCTTAAACAAATTCAGATTAAACTTAAGTTTTAAAGTGCAAAAGTCATTTTATTGAGTGAGGTAATTCACGTATGATCAAAATCTATTCATGCAAATAACCTAAAAACTGAAAATTTGACTTCTTCAGCTTTGCTGTGTGAACATATGTAAAACGAAAAAAGAGCGTCAGACGACGAAACAAAAAAATATAGCCGGAAAAATTCCGGAAGCGACTCGAAGCATCAAAACTTCACATAAAACAGTAATTGCAGCTGAAGCCATTACCTTTTGTATTAAACCATTAGCTAGCTACTTCCCGGGTCTGATCTAAAATTTGATGAAATTGAAACCGCTTTTACCAAGAGAAACAAAACGCCGCAAAATTTTATATTATGGAAAGCGTTTGTTCAAGTTAAAATTCCGAAATAATTTGGATGGCCAAAATCTGATAGGCTGAAAAACTGACAGGGCTAATAATTTCCCTCAAAAAATTCTTGATTCCAATCTCAAAAAAATCGCGAAAGAAAACGGCAGATAATCATCTTAGAAACTGAGCTAAATTTTTCAAAACAGAACGCTCAAAATTAAGAACCAGAAAACCACTACAATTAGTTTTCTAATCACTTCAATTCAGACAAAAACAACAAATAATTCTTCCTTGTTGTATATATTCTATACATGATTTCATACTAATTCAAAAATAAAATTAATAGAAAAGAAATAAGCAACAGAATAAAACTCAAAGGCAAAAAATTGTTTAAAAACAATACCAGGGCCGGAAGAAAATTGCACTAAATAGGAACAAGTTGAAACTTTGAAAAAGGCTATCCAAAAAATTTTCAGTACTGCCTGATGTTGAATGAAATCAATTGCAAACCAAAGAAATGACAAAAATTTTGAAAAAAAGTTGAAAAAATCTTGAGAAAAAGTTGAAATCATTCAATTTTTTATCAATCAAAAAAATCAATATAACGAATTTAACGTGAGGGTCAAGACGAAGCTATAATGGTAAACTAGAATGTAAAGAATATGAGCACAATGTAAGCAACATCTTAACAAAATGATCAAGTCGTGATTTTTGAATCTTAAATTACAAATTAAAAAAATCAAGAAACACGAAAACAATTCAGTCTTCAGCATTCGAGACAGAGAAAAGACAACGAGTCATCCGAGACAACGATGCATCCTCCTAAACAGAAAAAAAAGAGATAGCAGAATTCAAACATATGAAATATTGAAACAATATGCAAAAAAATGGTCAAAAAATTTTTGAGACTGCAGTTATGAAAAAAACTTCTTTTCTAAAACTTAACGTCGAAAGTGGTTGATTTTTATTGAAACGAAAATAAAGTCCCTCAAGTTGCACAAAAAGACTTTCTAGTAATTGAAACCAAAATTCGAACAAAAAACTGAGGAATATTTAAAAAAAAAACTACCAAAATCGGATTAGCATATGTACAATTTTAAAAAGAAAAGTTACATCGAGGTATAAAGAGGCGTTGATTATATGAATTAGCAAAAGAAAGTTGCCATATTAACTGATTTGTGACAAAAAGACGGCCGAAAGATCCAAACATGAAATTAATAGAAAAAACCAAAAATCAACTAAAAATCAAGAAATATGTGCCAATTTTGAATTTCAACCGCATTTTCAGGCTCTGCAAAACAATGTGTTATCCATTTACGAGGTTTACATTTCAATATATTATCGACTAAAAATAATTTCCACAAAAAACCAAATTGCAAGCAAAAAAAACTTGGCCATTTAGACGAAAAAACGGTTATCTATATGTGCCATTCAGTCAAAAACTACTTTTCAAAGTCAAAAAGTCATTCACTAAACACAGCGCATGATCAAAAAACTTCTCTCGCTCAGAAAAAATTAGTTCAGACGGCAATTTTAATCACTTTCGCTTTTAGGTCAAAACATCGTCTGAACGAATAGTACTTCCGGTAAAAAAAAAACCTTAAGAAAACCAATATTCCTCTTCGAGTCGTAAAAAACCAAGAGCAACGCAATATAGCTTCGCTCAGCTTACAGCTTCGCAGCTGTAAAAAGACAGCGCCCCAATACAATTCAAATTCTTTGAGTTGTAAAAATTCTTTGAATTTTTTTAAAAAAAACACGAACACCGCTTTATAGCTCCACTCAGCTTACAGCTTCGCAGCTATAAAAACTCAGTGGTCTAATCTTTGACTTACTGTATGTCTTCGAATGTGATGGTTCCCTTGATTCCTCTTGCATCTTTAGTACTCCTTGAATCCTCATTGATCGTAGGCTCACACTCCAGCTGTTTCAACACATGATCTGCTGCAACTTGTGCCTTTGCGTAGTCAGGCAGGAACGCAGTGCTCTGTCCAACACCAAATGCCGCGAACATCAACGCAAAAATTACCTGAAATTTATTACACCTCAAATCAGCAAATCTTAAATATCGATACTATTAAGTACTAACACTAACTATTGCATTCAGATAGCTATCTTAGGTCCATCTTTCGTGAATAGGTTATTAGCTTCGTTCATGGAATGCTTCCTGTTTTTAAAGAAAGCAACATTCATTTTAATAATTATTGAAGTTGTAGGTCTGTTTGTTTGCACTTGGTCAGAATCGTATATCGTCAATGAATTTTTCTGATCAATGCATATTTAGATTACCATTATATATTTTTAGGGACAGTAATTTATAAGATATTATCAATTATTAAATATGTTGTTAAATAAACATTATTATATAGAATATTTATATTATCATTCTGGTCACTGTATCAAATATGTATCCGGTCGATGTATGCTTCGACTACTTTGGAAAGATGGTGAAAAAAAGTTCATTTGTAAAGCAACAGAGACAATTAAATGGCAGGTGACCAAAAGTGGACCCTATCTCATTGATGTGATAAATATAACTTTGAAGACATGCCTGACCTTGAAACAGTCTTCTGGATTGTCAATTTTCTGCTCAACAATCAGCTCCGTGGCCAGTCTGAATGCAGCCGCGTATATGTAGAACTGTAAGCTGAAACCAAGTCCATTTGCAATGCCAAACACGTGAGCAGTCTTTAGATTCTTCCTGTGCAGTGGCTCAATGATGGAATTGTAGTCAGTCACAAAACGGTGCTCGAGACCTAAAACAAATTCGTGACGTCATTAACAGCACTTTTACCCCATTGGAGGGACAACTGGTGCTACAAATAGATAAAATAATTAGAATTAAAACAGTTGAAAATTTATAGTAAGGTCGTTTGTTCAAGATCTCCAAATCTGATTTCCAAGAAAAACAAAAAATCAAACAGGCGGACACCACAACTTCAAGCGCCGAGGGACCTTTCACAAATGTATTTACATGTCCTCAAAAATCATAATTGAGCTCATAGAAAAACAGTTAATTTCAGGCAATTTAGTTAATACAGTGAAGGACGAGGAGGAAGAGATTCTGGCGAGTAAGAGATAGAATACTGACCGAATGCGTGTACAGTCCTGATATTTGATATGGATTCTGAAACTAGCTTGCCTCCCTTCTGAGTGTTGCTGCTGTCCTGCACCTGGTATCCTGTAGCTATCTTAGCCTGGATCCCACCTACAACATACAATCTCACAGTAACTTAGCCATCACAATTTCTAAACTTGCACTTTATTGTGAAAAATTGCTTGCCTGTAAATTTCAGTAACCAGTGCATTTATTCGACAGATAACGCTGACAGAATTGAGTGCCAACTTACTACCCTTAAAGGGTATCAGGACAATTTACCCAATTCAATTCTACCCAATGCCATTATACCCAATGATATTTTACCCAATGCCATTTTACCCAATGCCATTATACCCAATGACAACTTGGTAAATTGTCATGAAACCCCCTTAAAGCTTTCTGTATTATTGCTATTCTTTTGACTCAAAATTTCTCGAGTTGAAGAGACGCCTTTGTAATAAGAAGTCAAATCAACGTACATAGACCGTCAAAAATTACTATTTGATTTGGGCTTGGTTGATTGAATTTGTTGGCTACATAAATATTGGTGGGATACTTAAGTAATACGTTAAGTATCTCAGCAATATCTGAGAAGCAAACAAACCTATGACGATGCTAAATTTTGATTGGTTGAAAAAGACTTTTGTAAATTCATACAGCACGCATTTATTATCTTGAAACTCATACAGACGATTCTGCTCAGTACAGTTCAGTTGCTTACTAAATTACTTGAATTGAAAACTTGTAGCAGAAAAAGAGCGTTTTTACCGAACCCGCGCTCCGAATAGCACTTAGCAAAAACTTGCAATTAAAAGCCTTTATTAGAAAGGATATTGCAATGATAACTCGTCTTCATACAATATAGCACTTGGCACTAGCACCTACACAGCCGCCTATAAAAAGATAGAAAAGGTAGAAGCAAACTAAAAAGAGAGTTATCATATGGCGACAGAGATGTTGAACGCTTACTTCTGTTAAAAAGAAAAATTTGCAACTCATGGAATTAGCCATTAACGGAAAAACTTACAATCTTCGAATCATTAGAAAAACAAACACCGGAATTAGCCTTTATTTTATCGCACAAGAAGACAATCAAACCGATATCAAACGGATCCGTATTACAAAAAACTCAGAACTTTACAATTTCTTTCAAAACTACCGAATTTGAGAAATTAACCAAACCACAAGCACAAACCAACTTTACCCATTCAAAATTATTTGAGCATCAACCTATTTGTTTTGCTAGAAAAGAGAAAATACAACGCAAGCCACAACAATACTTCTATGACACTATTGGAAGGCTATCATCCTAGAAACCCGTTCGTATTCTTCAACGACAAAACAATCGACAGAAAAGTAAGTCAAAAACTTGCAGCGAAGAACAAAAAAGACCAACCAAATAACCTAAACTGCAAACTCTGTGACACAGCTAAATTGGAGAAGCGCACAAATTGCTCTTTCCACAAAAACACTTCAACAACGAACTGACTAAAAGAAAATGGCAGATCCAAGTCCGCCTCACGTACATCTGAAAAGATTCTCAGGTCTACCAAACGAAAACTGGCCTGAATTTGAAGGACTACTGAGAGCAAGCATTGCTGTATCTAGAATTCCTGAAGCGAACCACCAACGTGCAAGAGATCTTCACCTACACTTAGCCGGTAATGCACTCAATTATTACCTTCGACTCGCCGAAAACACAAGAAACGATCTAGACGATTCGCTTGAACAACTACGCAACCGATATGCAGGAGCAGACCAAAGAAGAAACTTTGAGCTCGATCTGCAATCGTGAAAGTTTGATCCAGTGAAAGAACAACCAGATGACTTCCTCACAGATCTGCAACGCCTCGCCAACCTCGCAATTGTGGACAATCCTGCAGCTCACATAGACCGCACTGACGAAAGAACAAGACGAATAAGAGAATAATTCATTCAAGGCATGCCCTTCAAGTACAAGAAAGTGTTGCTGAAAGAGAATGACAACATCACTGTAAACGAACTATGCGCTATCATCAAACGACGAGTCAGAATTGATCAGATAAACCCCGAACCACAATACACCACGGCATTCAATACACTAAACGCATCAGGAAACCCTGCTGTGGCCCAAGCCATAGAAAGCATAATGTCCGCAGGCATAGCATCAATGCAAGTAGCACAGCCACCGCATCAGCGCGTGGAGAGTACTCAGTACCCTAGCTACAGAAGAGGAAATAACTACAGAGGCTACAACCACAGCAGACAAACATACCAGTACAATGGAAACCAAAATGGCCGAAGATACAGTAACAACTACAACAGCAGAGGACGTAACCGTGGAAGCTTTCAGAGAGGTCGAGGAAATTATTCGAGAGGAAGGACAAACTTCCAACGAAACGACCGAAGTAATGGACGTACCGAAAGATCTCCTACACCAATAAGAACATTTTGCAGAACATGTGCTAGCAATGAGCACACTGCCCGAGATTGTCCAGAACGTCAACCAGCATACCGCGATGGAAACATGCCATTCAATCAGCAATCAAAAATCAAAAAACTAAATAACCTGCATGTTTTTCTACAACATATACCAGATATCATGACAAACTATAGCGAAAATGTATTCATAATACCTCTGCAGTTCGAAACATTAATAATGAAAGCAGTAGCAGACACTGGAGCATTCAGCAGCGCCATGTTAAAGAAACATTTTGATAAAATAAGCAGAAACCTCTACCAAAAACCAGAAAAAACAAATCCTCCTGAAATAAACGTTTCTACAGCTTTCCTACACCAATCACCAATTTTATTTACAGTCCAACAGACATTCAAAATTGGCCACTTACAAATTGAGGAACAGTTCATGGTGTTTGAAACACTTTCCGCTATCCTTCTTGGCTTTCCCTTCTTTGATAAAAATGAGATTATTATTGATGCCCACAACAGACTACTCCAAACACCAGAATTTACTTTTCAGCTAAATCTAATGCACATAAAAGGCAACAACAAACAAAAACGTCTCAACAGCCGAAAAAAAATCATGCTCAAAACCAAAACAACCTATACGCTATCACCTGGGGAACAAAAATCCCTGGAACTAATCCCATCGGAGGAAACTGATGCACAAGAACAAATTGGACTCGTAGAGCCTACTGCCAAATTTGAAAAAATGGGCCTTGGTCTAACCAGCACGCTTGACAAACTTACAAAAAACAAAACTACCACCTTACTTGCAATCAATACAACAGAAGTTCCACTGCACATTAGACAAGACTCTCCAGTAGCAACATTCGAAATCATCACACCAAAGCAAGCACGCTACCTGATACCACTTGAGCCAAAACTTCTCCCATCAAGCGACTCAAAGAAAACAATAAAGCAAATAGAAAAATCTATAGAGAGAACAGCAAAAGGCGAAATAAATCATACAACAATAAAACACGAAAACGGATTCTGTTTTCCGACCCCAGAAACCAATCCCGACACATCCAAGATGAGTGAAGTTGAAAAACGCATATATGACGAACTTGTTAAATTTAAAAATCTTGAAGCAATTCAACCACTCTCGAAAAACGAAGACAGGAAAACTTTTCTTAACGCATTCAAACGGAGCGACAGCGTACTCTCTGACAAAGATAAAGAAAGAAAAGAACAGCTTCTAGTCGAATTCAATGACATATTCACAAGGCACCGCCTTGACATTGGCTACACTCACAAATTCTCAGTCAAATTGACACCAGACACAAACAGACCTGTAAACTCAAAAACTCAAAGAATTTCAATCCATCTCAAAGACGATTTGCTTGTTGAACAAGCCCTTCTCCAGTACTACGGAGTCATAACAACGCTCCCCTTCAGCCGCTACTCATCTCCAATATTTGCAAAACGGAAGCCAAACGGGAAGCTCAGAATATTAGTAGATCTAAGAAAAATAAACCATCTTATTAGAAACGACGACAACAATAACAACTTCCCGATAGCTACACTAGCAGATGCGGGCACCCACTTAGCCGGCAAGAAGCTCTTTTGCAAGATGGATGGCAGCCACGGCTACTTCTCTGCACCAATGGCAGATGAACAATCAGTACAGTTACTGGCCTTCAACTTCGCATCGAGAACATATGCTTTTCAAAGACTAGCCCAAGGACTAAGCAGAAGTGTCAGCGCCTTTAGCTCATTCATGCGTCAAAACCTGGACCCCGTGATAACAGCGGATAAATACTTTCAGTACGTCGACGACATTGACATCGGAGCACATGACACAAACGACATGTTGGAAAAACTTCGAGCAGTCTATACATGCATCCGAGAATCAGGAATGAAACTCGCAACAGACAAATTCGCATTTGGACTCAGAGAAATACAATTCCTTGGTAGTACGATAACCTCAGAGTGTCTCACACCAATTACACAGAAGATTACAACCTTTCTGAAAACATTCAGAATGCCGCGAAACCCAAAACAAGTCAAACGAATGATAGGATTTTTTCAATTTTACAAAGCCTTTATCCCTGAACTGGCTGAAAAACTTTTACCGTTCTATCGTCTACTTAAGAAAGACACCAATTTCGTGATAGAAGAAGGAAGAACACCAGGTTATGCTGGAAAAGCTCTCAAATGAACTAAGAACAGCCTGTGACCTTTCACTCAGATTACCCAAAGTTGACCAGCAATATGTAATAATGGCCGATGCATCCTTTTACGCAACCGGATACGTACTAATGATAGAAGACTACACAACAAATGATGATAATCAGGAACTGAAAATTTATGCACCCGTCAGTTTTGGATCTAGAATTTTCCACCCAAACCAACTCAAACTTTCGATATATGCGAAAGAATTCCTCGCAGTTCACTTTGCCCTAGATACCTTTGCAAATATTATATGGGGATGTAAAAAACCAATTCTCATTTTGACAGACAACAGATCAGTAACCAGGTTCTTTCAAACAAAAATCATACCGCCAACACTTTGGAATGCTCTCGATCATGTACTCAGCTTCGACATCATACTGGGACACATACCCGGAAAAGCCAATTTAGCAGCGGACTATCTGTCGAAAATACACATAAACCCGAAAGAGAAGCTCGAGCTACGCATCAACTCACGCATACCGATGCACGAAATCGAAATCAACACAGCAGCAGATACACCTGACAATTCAATCAGTTATCTGAGCAGCTCAGAAAATGACGATAACCCCAAAATTATGAAAACATACTTACTTGAGAGAAAACAAACGAGCGGAGAAGATCCTATGAATCTTCGAGCTGACGTTCAACTGCAAATTCTTTGCTGACGTTCAGCTGACCTACAACGCAACAAATAAACGCCATGCATGAACAAAACCCATTGGATGAATTAATCACTCATGGGCACGGACCTTTAGACCTGCGTGCCGAGCAACAACAAGACAAAGATATCAAACGGGTACTGCTCTGGTTTGAGAGAGGTTCACCAACTACGCAACCGATATGCAGGAGCAGACCAAAGAAGAAATTTTGAGCTCGATCTGCAATCGTGAAAGTTCGATCCAGTGAAAGAACAACCAGATAACTTCCTCACAGATCTGCAACGCCTCGCCAACCTCGCAATTGTGGACGATCCTGCAGCTCACATAGACCGCACTGACGAAAGAACAAAACGAATAAGAGAATAATTCATTCAAGGCATGCCCTTCAAGTACAAGAAAGTGTTGCTGAAAGAGAATGACAACATCACTGTAAACGAACTATGCGCTATCATCAAACGACGAGTCAGAATTGATCAGATAAACCCCAAACCACAATACACCACGGCATTCAATACACTAAACGCATCAGGAAACCCTGCTGTGGCCCAAGCCATAGAAAGCATAATGTCCGCAGGCATAGCATCAATGCAAGTAGCACAGCCACCGCATCAGCGCGTGGAGAGTACTCAGTACCCTAGCTACAGAAGAGGAAATAACTACAGAGGCTACAACCACAACAGACAAACATACAAGTATAATGAAAACCAAAATGGCCGAGGATACAGTAACAACTACAACAGCAGAGGAGGTAACCGTGGAAGCTTTCAGAGAGGTCGAGGAAATTATTCGAGAGGAAGGTCAAACTTCCAACGAAACGACCGAAGTAATGGACGCACCGAAAGATCTCCTACACCAATGAGAACATTTTGCAGAACATGTGCTAGCAATGAGCACACTGCCCGAGATTGTCCAGAACGTCAACCAGCATACCGCGATGGAAACATGCCATTCAATCAGCAATCAAAAAACTAAAACACCTGCATGTTTTTCTACAACATATACCAGATAGCATGACAAACTATAGCGAAAATGTATTCATAATACCTCTGCAGTTCGAAACATTAATAATGAAAGCAGTAGCAGACACTGGAGCATTCAGCAGCGCCATGTTAAAGAAACATTTTGATAAAATAAGCAGAAACCTCTACCAAAAACCAGAAAAAACAAATCCTCCTGAAATAAACGTTTCTACAGCTTTCCTACACCAATCACCAATTTTATTTACAGTCCAACTGACATTCAAAATTGGCCACTTACAATTTGAGGAACAGTTCATGGTGTTTGAAACACTTTCCGCTATCCTTCTTGGCTCTCCCTTCTTTGATAAAAATGAGATTATTATTGATGCCCACAACAGACTACTCCAAACACCAGAATTTTATTTTCAGCTAAATCTAATGCACATAAAAGGCAACAACAAACAAAAACGTCTCAGCAGCCGAAAAAAAATCATGCTCAAAACCAAAACAACCTACACGCTATCACCTGGGGAACAAAAATCCCTGGAACTAATCCCATCGGAGGAAACTGATGCACAAGAACAAACTGGACTCGTAGAGCCTACTGTCAAATTTGAAAAACTGGGCCTTGGTCTAACCAGCACGCTTGACAAACTTACAAAAAACAAAACCACCACCTTACTTGCAATCAATACAACAGAAATTCCACTGCACATTAGACTGGACTCTCCAGTAGCAACATTCGAAATGCACATAAAATCGAAATGCCTTTTATCTAATGCACATAAAAGGCAACAACAAACAAAAACGTCTCAACAGCCGAAAAAAAATTATGCTCAAAACCAAAACAACCTATACGCTATCACCTGGAGAACAAAAATCCCTGGAACTAATCCCATCGGGGGAAACTGATGCACAAGAACAAATTGGACTCGTAGAGCCTACTGTCAAATTTGAAAAACTGGGCCTTGGTCTAACCAGCACGCTTGACAAACTTACAAAAAACAAAACTACCACCTTACTTGCAATCAATACAACAGAAGTTCCACTGCACATTAGACAAGACTCTCCAGTAGCAACATTCGAAATCATCACACCAAAGCAAGCACGCTACCTGATACCACTTGAGCCAAAACTTCTCCCATCAAGCGACTCAAAGAAAACAATAAAGCAAATAAAAAATCTATAGAGAGAACAGCAAAAGGCGAAATAAATCATACAACAATAAAACACGAAAACGGATTCGGTTTTCCGACCCCAGAAACCAATCCCGACACATCCAAGATGAGTGAAGTTGAAAAACGCATATATGACGAACTTGTTAAATTTAAAAATCTTGAAGCAATTCAACCACTCTCGAAAAACGAAGACAGGAAAACTTTTCTTAACGCATTCAAACGGAGCGACAGCGTACTCTCTGACAAAGATAAAGAAAGAAAAGAACAGCTTCTAGTCGAATTCAATGACATATTCACAAGGCACCGCCTTGACATTGGCTACACTCACAAATTCTCAGTCAAATTGACACCAGACACAAACAGACCTGTAAACTCAAAAACTCAAAGAATTTCAATCCATCTCAAAGACGATTTGCTTGTTGAACTAGCCCTTCTCCAGTACTACGGAGTCATAACAACGCTCCCCTTCAGCCGCTACTCATCTCCAATATTTGCAAAACGGAAGCCAAACGGGAAGCTCAGAATATTAGTAGATCTAAGAAAAATAAACCATCTTATTAGAAACGACGACAACAATAACAACTTCCCGATAGCTACACTAGCAGATGCGGGCACCCACTTAGCCGGCAAGAAGCTCTTTTGCAAGATGGATGGCAGCCACGGCTACTTCTCTGCACCAATGGCAGATGAACAATCAGTACAGTTACTGGCCTTCAACTTCGCATCGAGAACATATGCTTTTCAAAGACTAGCCCAAGGACTAAGCAGAAGTGTCAGCGCCTTTAGCTCATTCATGCGTCAAAACCTGGACCCCGTGATAACAGCGGATAAATACTTTCAGTACGTCGACGACATTGACATCGGAGCACATGACACAAACGACATGTTGGAAAAACTTCGAGCAGTCTATACATGCATCCGAGAATCAGGAATGAAACTCGCAACAGACAAATTCGCATTTGGACTCAGAGAAATACAATTCCTTGGTAGTACGATAACCTCAGAGTGTCTCACACCAATTACACAGAAGATTACAACCTTTCTGAAAACATTCAGAATGCCGCGAAACCCAAAACAAGTCAAACGAATGATAGGATTTTTTCAATTTTACAAAGCCTTTATCCCTGAACTGGCTGAAAAACTTTTACCGTTCTATCGTCTACTTAAGAAAGACACCAATTTCGTGATAGAAGAAGGAAGAACACCAGGTTATGCTGGAAAAGCTCTCAAATGAACTAAGAACAGCCTGTGACCTTTCACTCAGATTACCCAAAGTTGACCAGCAATATGTAATAATGGCCGATGCATCCTTTTACGCAACCGGATACGTACTAATGATAGAAGACTACACAACAAATGATGATAATCAGGAACTGAAAATTTATGCACCCGTCAGTTTTGGATCTAGAAATTTCCACCCAAACCAACTCAAACTTTCGATATATGCGAAAGAATTCCTCGCAGTTCACTTTGCCCTAGATACCTTTGCAAATATTATATGGGGATGTAAAAAACCAATTCTCATTTTGACAGACAACAGATCAGTAACCAGGTTCTTTCAAACAAAAATCATACCGCCAACACTTTGGAATGCTCTCGATCATGTACTCAGCTTCGACATCATACTGGGACACATACCCGGAAAAGCCAATTTAGCAGCGGACTATCTGTCGAAAATACAGATAAACCCGAAAGAGAAGCTCGAGCTACGCATCAACTCACGCATACCGATGCACGAAATCGAAATCAACACAGCAGCAGATACACCTGACAATTCAATCAGTTATCTGAGCAGCTCAGAAAATGACGATAACCCCAAAATTATGAAAACATACTTACTTGAGAGAAAACAAACCAGCGGAGAAGATCCTATGAATCTTCGAGCTGACGTTCAACTGCAAATTCTTGCACCTACAACGCAACAAATAAACGCCATGCATGAACAAAACCCATTGGATGAATTAATCACTCATGGGCACGGACCTTTAGACCTGCGTGCCGAGCAACAACAAGACAAAGATATCAAACGGGTACTGCTCTGGTTTGAGAGAGGTTCACCGACTACAGGACAATATCTATCCAGTGACCTAAAAAAGAATCTCAAGCAGTTCCCAAGACTATCGATAACAGAAGGCGTCCTTCATCGCAAGTTCTATAACCACACTGGAAACCAATTTATTAAACAATATTGCGTCCCGTCGAACTTACAGAAGGAAGTACTCTACAGAATTCATAACAGTGTTTGGAGTGGGCACAAAGGAGTCTCACTGACAATAGCAGAATTCAGAAAACGATTTTACTTCCCGAACTTCACTGAACGCCTAACAGAATATATCAGAAACTGTCTCACATGCTTGCAAACAAAACCAGCACCAACCTCTGCATTGAAACCTCCATTACAACCACTTTCGTCTCTGCAAAACTTCCCAGCAGACCTTTTACTAATAGATCTGGTGGGAAAGATGCACCCTTCTCCCTACACGTACATTCTCTCAGGTATTGACGTGTTCTCGAAGTACCTTTTCGCCACACCTCTTATGAAAGGCGACGCAGACATCGTAGCACGAGCCCTTGTCTCAACTTTTCTGAGACACTCCTACATTCCCTCAAGAATCATATGTGACCTTGGAACTGCGTTTGCATCCGAATTAATGAGCGAACTAGCAAACCTATTGGAGGTAGAGCTCAAATATTGCACACTGAAACATGCGCAAACCATTGGCTCACTTGAAAGAAACCACGCAGCGCTCAAACAAATCTTGCGAATTAACGAAAACCAGACTTCCTCAGACTGGCATAGATACGTTGACATTGCAGTATTCATACACAACACAACATTTGCACCAGCTCTTGGGTGCACGCCATCTGACGTCTTTCACGGCAGAACACCGAGGACCTCAGATCTCAGAATACAAAACTATGGGAGTCTCACCCAAAATACGACTGCATTAAAGAGCTACAAGACAAAACTACGGAGCTTTTCTCCAGCGTAAAAGACAACCTTATCTCGTCTTATCTGAAATATAAAAAGTACTATGACAGAAAAGCCAACGCCACACCACTAAAACCCAAATCATACTGCCTGATCCTTGACCCAAAAAGCACAACACAAGTAGCAGTGATGAATAAACAGCAAAGCAGGTGGAGACCATTATACAGAGTAGAAAAAGTGCTCACGAATGCAAACTACATTGTACGCAAAACCAACACAAATTACACGCAATGTATCCATCGAATGCGACTTCGACCTGTGAAACCTCAATATCAAGTAGAAGACCTCGAACATGTACACCCCGAAAACTTTGAAGCAGATCCCACCATACCAGAAGGAGAGAGAACCACAGCTGTTCGACAACCAAGTCAGGCACCACATTAACGAAGACAACATGCAACTACCCATAACAACACCAGATGTCCAGTCAGTTTCTTTCAACTCAAACATCCAAACAGCTAATTTTTCTTCTGAAGACCCGCCGATACAATTTCATGATATGACACACGAACCGACGTTTGACCAAGATCCATTCTTCGTGGAAGGCTCAGTTCCAAGCGCAAACACGCAAGAAACACCAGAATCAATTGATACAGGAGACGACGTCTTCTCAAACAACTCAAACTTCTTACCGTCCGACAGTCGTTTTTGCTCAAATCGACAATACAACCTTCGCAGAAATGACCATCTGGCATTGGCCCGAGAAAACTCGCTATATAACCTCTTGCAACCATCAGAAAAAGCAAAGGAAGAACAGGTAAAAGTAATAACTTACTTCCCACTTGATCACATCCCAGACCTGACAATTGATACAACAGAAACTGATCACGATGAGAGCATTGCAGACTCACAAGCAACAAGCTCACAGTCGCGAAACCAGAGTCTCAATGACTTCACGTTCGATTCAGAAAATCTTGGCGATCTATTTGATGACGTTAATAGCCCCATCTACACGTCCCCAATATTAGACACTACAGGAGAAACCTTATACCGGACCAACTCGATCAACGATATTTACAACAATACAACCTCAAGCGAGATCCGACGAGAACAATGAGCACTCCCTTATAGGAGGCACCATTTCACAAATTAAAAATAACGAGAGCAATAGTGCTATTGCTCAACACGACAACCCAAGAACATCTTCACCACTTCCTCAAAGAGTATCCAACAGAGAACTAGCGGACCTTGGCCAAACGCTTCAAAACAGACGAAGAATTGTTCCGCTAACACTTCACCGCCGGGAGATCAACGCAACGGAAACCTTCACCAAACTTTTGGCTTCGAAGATGACAGCCAATAGGAATTGAGCACCAATTCTCTATTATACATACACATTAGATACGTCACCAACCAATGAAAACACTCCAAAAAAATCCTAATTTAAAAGGAAAAAAGACACAGCTCAAATCATTTTCCAAAATTTTGTACCTCAAAATCGGTCGCACAAAGACTCTAAATCAATTTCACAAACAAGCCTAGTTAGCAAAATGCTCAATATCGTACTATTTTTACTACAACTTTTACCCTTGATGAAAACGAACCAACCATCGGTGGCGACAAAAGATGGAGAATTATTCAACCTTCATCAGAAAATTCTATTGACAGAAAAATTTGTCAAAACTGAAATCCTGGTCCCCTACCCAATATATAACAAAACAGTGGAAGACAAACTGATCAACCTGACAAAAGAGATAGACAAAATGTGGACTTCAGAAAATTATGGATGCCCATTGAACTTCACAAATATGACTGACTCGACAGCAGGCCTCCACTGGATAGCGCAACAAACAATGATAGAAAAACAACAGGCCCAGCACGACATTGTAAACCTCAAATTGGAAATGAACACACTACTCAGAGCAAACAGTCAAACTTCTACAGCACTGCAAAGACAACCCCGCGGTGCGGCTGCCGCAGCAGCCGCAGTGCTGGGAATTGGAATAGGAACAGGCGACAAATTACTATGCTTCATCAAATCAGTGTTTGGAGGATGCGACAAAAGAGTGGCTAGAAACCAGAAAAACATCAGACAAGCAATGGCTTATCTTCAATACCTAACCAATCATGTTGAACAAATAACAATCCAAAACAATGAAAAATTCTATTTTGTATCAGGTGAACTGAAAGCCATCAAAGAAGCCCAGAACGAAATAATAGAGACACAAAACAGGAACTGGGAACTTGCTGAAGGACAATTCAAGGCGTTACGACAAAACGTGCACCACATGAGAAACTGCATCCAATACTTATACGTAAGAGAACAAATCAATCAACAAAATCTTGTACTTAGCAATATTTTTCAAGCAATACTTGCTAACATCAAAACATACCGATCGGCCCTTTATACGTTTCGAATCAACATACTGAATGCCTTGACGCCTCTCATGAAACAACTATTACCAATGTCATTAGTCCCAAGGGAGCAGTTGCATGAAATCCTTACGATTGTTCATTTGCAACAAAATGGACAACAGGATCGATTATCTCTAGCCGTACCAATCCAAGAGATTCTCTCGTACTATGAAACGAAATTAGTCACACAAGTCGAGGCAATTGACGCAGGTCTTATACTTACACTTGTAATTCCAATGGCTTCAAAAAGTACAGTTATGAACGTATTGCATGCCATTCCGATCCCAATGCCGGACGGGGATACGGGTAAAGCTTTAGTTTGGCGTCTAGAAGCCAAATACATGGCCGTCTCGGACGACGGAGAAGAACTCGCGTTTATCGATGAAGACGAGCTCGCAATTTGTATCGGATCCCAAAAATACGCAATATGCACCAAAGCCATTCCAACAAAACAGACTTATCAGTCCTGTATGGCTACTTTACTTTACCACGATGACGAGCTACTTGCATTGCAACGCTTTCAACTGGATGTAGTAGAATGGCCGTTGACTGAAAAAGCACGCAATCTCGGCTTCGGTCGTTGGTTAATAACATCGTCCAAAGACGATTATACACTCATCGAAAGCGCTGGTAATGGAAGCAATCCATTGGCAAGAATTGAGCATCCTGGGTGCAGAGTGTGTATCATCAAACTGGGATGTGGAAAACAGCTTAGAGGACCAAATGTTCATCTTCCTTCAGACCTCACTGCTTGTGACACAGTACCGGCAATACGGTTAGATTTTCAATTACCAGATCCAATAAGTACACTCTTCAAACTACTGCCCCCATTGGATGAACTACCAAACTTCTCATCAAGATCTGAGGCACAAATTCATATTCTTCAGCAAATTCAACCAGAGTTTAAACAAATGGAAACACGACGAACAAACAGCAAATCAATAGAACAAATGGCCGAACCAATTTTAGAAAGAATAAGAGCATTCAAGCCCGAACTCGAACACCGATTCGAACAGTATATACCATGGAAAATGTCTCTTCTTTTCGGATTTTTACCCTTCTTGATTAGCGTATTACTACGTCTAACTTATTCGCATCTTTTACACAAATGAGCAAAACTTCACCGACGTTTCCCTTTCCGAATAACACACGAAGGACGGTGAATAAAAACAAAACCAGTACAAGTTGTCGCATTAAATGACTATGAATACCTACAAGAACATCCAGAACATCCCCTGCACAAATGCTCACTAGTACTACCACTCGAAATTAAAACTGAGTTCGAAAACCAAAACGAAGAAAAAATAAATAAACCTCGCACTCCTTACACATTCCTAAGAGACTACATCAGGAGACTAAAACGTAACGAAGAACCAACTATCAAAATTGATCATGTCAACAGGCCTGCCGCACCGAGTTAGCCCATCTATACACATATACCGGACCACCCACCGATATCCCATTACGGAGCGTACCCTCTCAGAACAATCAATACAGGAAACGTTTTAAAAAAAACCTGACCGGGACTCGAACCCTCAACTTCAGCATGAGAGTGCAGCGCGCTACCAACTGCGCTAAGTGGGACTGCCGCGTGGTCCGTAAAAACAGCTTATAAATTAAAAAAAGGAAAAAAAAGTTAAATTTTTTTTTACCCTTCCCCTCTTCTCTATCCCCTTACCCTTACCCTAGCTTACCCTTACATCCCTTTGCCAGATTTTCCCACATTATGGAAGCACCGGGAACCCGCCGGGATTCGAACCCGGAACCCCAGCTCAACGGCCAGAGATACTAACCACTGAACTAAGTCACTTGTTAAAAGTTATCAATTACATTCACTTCTACTCTGCCGCAAACTAGAAATTTTGTGTTAGCAGTGAGCAAGTAAAACAAAACTTTAAAAATTAAAAAAAAATTATTAATTAACAACATTTATAATAGCCCTAAATAAACCCGAGAGACCTATCCTCCATCTGGAAAGTACCCAACATTATATTTGCGAAAACTTAATTCAAAATTTTGATATTACTCGAGTACTAAACCGAAAATTTCATTACTTGCAATTATTCTTTGAGAAAAACCAACAAGGAAAAATTACAGAGCAATTCCCCTTAAACCTCCATTGTTAAAGGCGGGGATTTGCTCCCTACCTTACTATCCAGCGACGAATATATTTTTAAAAAGAATCTATATTGACGCACTAAACAACGGAGTAATAAGATGCAACTCCCAAAGGAAACTTATCAAATATCTGTCAAAGCGAGAAAAAGAAGGAAAACCATTAACCCGGAAGGCGAACTGTCCATCAATCACAATGACAGCCTATAATGGAACACTAATCAACACAACCAGGGATAATTCCCCACAATCCCAATTAATCAAAATGTCAAATTTCCCCCACTTCCCC
The DNA here is from genome assembly GCF_964194025.1 of Convolutriloba macropyga. NCBI lineage: Eukaryota > Metazoa > Xenacoelomorpha > Acoela > Convolutidae > Convolutriloba > Convolutriloba macropyga. Next base: position 30,062,912 of record NC_134475.1, read on the forward strand.
CGCAACACTATCAATCATTCAAACTACTTTCTGCCTGCTAACTACCAGCAACACTCTTCATTGCTAACTGTTCATTCTCTCAACCTATTACAATTTCTTCGCGGATAGAAACTTGGAAATTATTTCAAACAACTTGAACAATATTTTCCTACAACTAAAATTTTACCTTTTGCATTATTTCAAACATTTTTTAATGAATCCAGTATATCACTTCAGAATTAAAGTTGAGCCGCGCATTAACACTACATTCAACGGCCAGCCAGCTTATATTACTGAATACATCATTGCCTTTTTTACAGATCGTGAAGCAATAATTAGTATTAACATGCAACAGGACAATATTGTCAACAATATTTATTCAATTTCTTTTATCCCCCTTACAGTGAATGAGACATCAGCCGTATGGCAAACAATTCTACAATGCGTACAATCGGGAAATAATTATATTAATGTGAATTTCTATCTTAACTCAGAAGGAGAACCAGTTGCAGTAGAACCATCGCAACCAACCATTTCTGAAAGTCCCGAAAGCCCTGACCCTACATCAGACCACAATTCAACTGAATTAAATTATATTCCGATTTCTCCCCCATCACCTATTCCATTCTCAGATGACTCCATGTAAATTTCATCAAATATTTGCATTTATATTCCATTAAAAATCTTATCTTATGTCTTATCCACCAACCCCAACTTTCACCACAATTGACCAATCAGATGACACCATTCCTTACATCACTCCAATTCCAACCCAATTTCCACTTTATGCTTACTTTCTCACTGATTTTGATATAAAACTTGCAGTCTTTTCTGAATACTTCATATTCCCCTGCAACACCTTATGCTTCTGGATTAACTTCTTGGATAATAATCAAGACAAAAAAATCACTTTGGAACCAGATCATCCAAATTTTCTTACCTTTTTGAATTTCTTACAAAACACCAAAGAAGAATTTTTAGAAAGCGAATATGACCTGTAATTTCTTTTTTTAAAAACCATATTTACTTTTTCTTTCCCTGATATTTCAAAATCTCAAAACCTAGCACCAACAATTCTGAATTTTCTTAAAAATCATGACAAGCATTTGGGACCAAATCCGAAATTACGTCGGCCCAGAAGACATCGCCCCAAAATTACACACCAACCACAACATCAACGTTTGCGTGAAAGTAGGAATCCAATATAGGGAATGTTTCTTCAATGAATATGTCATATTACAAAATGGAACCATCGTGATCTGGGCACACTACCATACAGGCCTTCTCACGAAAAAATGTTTTTTCTACAAAACCTGGGAATACTACACCTACCTTTACCACTTCATTACTTCATCCCAAGGTACCCAACTCAACCACCAATTCTGGGATTTTATTCAAATGGACAATGACGACCCCATTGAGTTTGACCCTGTTGGCATCCGTGTATTCCCTTAGACTTGCATAAATTTCGTTAATTTTTGTTATTCGAAATATTTTTTTTAAATCTTTTCTCTCATGAGTCGCAATTAATTTAATGTAGTACTTATTTTATAAACACCGAAAATTATTCAAATGTAACGCCTCCTCTTCTTATTTTTAATTTCTTACCAATTTAATTTTTTTTTTACTTCTGACCAAAAAAAAATTACTCGTGAGTCATAACTCGTGAGCACAATGAGCAAGCACCCCTAACATAGCAAACTATTATTAACCAATCTATTCCCAACCATTATCAACAAAAATTAACATCCCACCTTGTTATCACTTCGAAGGGCACGCGATTGAAAGTCAAAATATTAATTGCTTACACTACATACGACTGTGCAAAATAACGGCCCAAAAAACTCAAGAAACTAACACAGACAGGACCCTTACCGATTGCTCAGTATCAACAAAAAATAATCCTTTCAAAATACGTTGAAAGGGCACGGGCTTGAAATAATAAAATCTCAAAAAAAAGTAAAAAAAAAACATGGCAGTATAGTTCCAACCCTAAAAAAAATGTAAATTAAAGTCGAACAACTCGCTTATTCCACTGAAGGATCCTTTGGAGGAAGAAATGAATACACAATATTCTCGTTATCGTTCGATTGCGTTTTCGTTTCCCGTTTCCCACCCCATTTTCTTCGATTACCTCGTTTGTTATTTGTTTTTAAAATTAGACCACTATTAGCGAAACTTTGCACATGCTCAGTCACATCACTAGCACCACCAGTTGATAATTCTCTTTCTTTCGCCCCGTCTAACACTGCCTTTTTATTTTTATTTGATATTACAATTCTTTTTACCACACCTTTACGCACACCATAAGCAAACGATCCCAAAGTCCGATCGACAACAACTTGATTCGATTGATCACGCGCCTCCCAGACCGTCACTAACGACAAACCTTTTGTAAAAGTTAAAACAGCATGCGCACACAACGAAGGCTGGCACAACACATTATCTTTCGTCGGAATGAAAAACCAAACATCCTTTCCCAAACCACTTGCAGAAGGACCCCTCTTAATTAAATCCATAAAATATTGCGGAGTACCCATAACATTATTAAAATCCCTTGATGTCTGATAACTTCCACAAATCAGAAACAATTTCTCACCACACGGCGTTTTCGAAACACTATCATTACACCCAATCACAACATGTGCCGCCGTCCACCACTCATTTCATTGTACCATGGCATCTCTCCTTACACCAGTAAAACCATCAGGCAAATCACCACTCATCAAACCATCCACACAAAACGTCCAACCTATTGAATTACACAAACCAGCATACGACCCAACTTCTTGATACAACGTGCTATCACCACTCTCCAACTTGTCCGCCCTGATCTCTACAGCCCCGGAACCCTTCTACTAAACTTTCTTGTAATCCCACAATTTCTCCATTATTTATTGTCAATGGTACCTTTGGCCAACCATTCTCTCCAACCAGTCCCCCTCTACCTTCTATAGTTAACTTATTCTTTAAAGAGTTCCAACTATTTATACCCCGCCCATCGACTGTTTCCACTTCTTTCCCTCCGAGACTTATTAATTTTTTCCGATCGTAGTACTGATGTTTGAACCCGTTCAATTCGATTAGCAAATCTTGTCTGCCTCGTGTCGTTCTAAACACGATAATTCTGTTTAAATACAAAAAAATATTAATGCTAGCCTATGAAATCCTAAATTGTTATAAATAATTAACGAAGCTTTTAGTGTCCATACTTTGATAAAATAGAATATCCCGTCTCTTCGTTATTACAATCGTTTTTGCAAAGCTTCGATAAAAGATCCAACAGTCATTGAATAACGCCGCTATTAAAGTTTGACCTCTTCGCAGTAAACGTATTCTGAATAACTTTATCACTAGAGCAGTCAATCACACTGTTCTCAATTTACTTTCCTCCAAAACTTCCATGAGTGACTGTCAATTACTGCCATACCGAGAGAATTACTTCCGAAAACTCCATTAATGACTGTCATTTGCTGCCATGCCGAGGTATTTACTTCATTACTTTACTCCCCTCACAACGTGGAGCAAATGGAACTGCCACACTTGACAGATCACTACTACATTAATCTTCCTGGTAAAAAGGCAAATAAACCCGAATAGTTTATCAAACAACTGTCTCACTGATACAAAATCTAATGAACGGCCTCCCACTCTAACCTTACTCAGGAAAAAAAGAAACTATTCATCATTTTATCTATTCAGTTCCACTTTTATTTTTAACAGCGAAGAAAACGGCAGCGAAGAAAACACAACAAATGAACTATCAGCCTGACCCCCAAAACTCTTCTTCGACGGGAGGCTCGCCCTGCTAATAAAAATGGGCATACCAGAGGCGTCCATTTACCGCACTTACGTGCAAATTACATACGTTTGGCAGGGCGAGCCCACGAACCTGGACGTCCTGAGAAAAACAGCCCTCATACCAAGACGAAGCAGACTTATGCCTCACTTAAGGAGAGTTGTGGGCGGTCAGGAGGCCGTAAATCTACAAATCGAGCCTCACCACTACGTAATCAGACATTTTGAATCTATTTTTGTACAATACTGCATGCCTTTATTTTTCTAATGCAGGCTTACTACGCCTGCCACGACCAAGACGAACATCATTGAAAAATTTGGCAAGAATCGAGGACACAAATCTTCAATCCCACCATCACCAACTGGACAAATATGGCTCCGATATGGCACGAAGCTCACATCCACTTGGCCAAAGCGGAATGTAGTATTCTTTTCACAACATACAGCAGTCGCGTTCCCCAGTTCAATTTCTTCGCATACATGAGATTAGAAAACAAGAGGCCTCAAAAGAGCAAACAGAAAGTAAACTTTCAGCATTTTGATCTGGAATACTCAATAAAAACTTAGAACAAACCACTATTGATGTTGCTTTCCATTTATACTTAATTAACCCAGTAAATCCCTTGAATTTGACAATACCACTAATCAAGACCCACTTGGCACAGCACACTAGGCAACCCTGTTTATAATCATAAGATCAAGGGTTCGAAACCCATCGCCTCCGCTTTTTCTGAAGAGCCGTAATATGACGATGCTAAATTTTGATTGGTTAAAAAAAACTTTTGTAAATTCATACAGCACGCATTTATTATCTTGAAATTCATACAGACGATTCTGCTCAGTAGAGTTCAGTTGCTTACTAAATTACTTGAATTGAAAACTTGTAGCAGAAAAAGAGCGTTTTTACCGAACCCGCGCTCCGAATAGCACTTAGCAAAAACTTGCAATTAAAAGCCTTTATTAGAAAGGATATTGCAACGATAACTCGTCTTCATACAATATAGCACTTGGCACTAGCACCTACACAGCCGCCTCTAAAAAGATAGAAAAGGTAGAAGCAAACTAAAAAGAGAGTTATCATAAAACCCAAATCACTTTTTAATTAGTTTAACAAATTTGGTAAATTTTGAAGATCCATTCAAGATGTGTGGAATCATAACCTTGAAGATATCAAAGAACACATTTTCCAGGACTACGACGGATGCTCGCAGTACCTATCACTACCGGAGACAAGATTTCGCTAAACCGGAGAATCGGGAACGTCATAAAAATCCCTCAAAATTGACAGACATGAATGACAAAACTTCATTGGCACACATGGTCACAAAAAAAACATGAATATGAAACCTGAGAATACGATGAGAGGGACAGTAGCTAGAATGAGAAGTGCCAGTTGCCATCCATAGTAGAAAGCGATCACCAGTCCCACAGCCATGCCAGCTATCGCCTCGAACACACTTTTGAAGCGCACACCCGTCGCACCTACACGCAACCAAAAAACCTATCTTCACAAAAGAAGAGTTAATCGCCATATGTGATCAATTTCTCCTGCTGTGGCATCTATTTCTATCCGCCTACTGGTAATTTCTCAAGGCTTGTGGAGTCAGTGTTGACTTCCAACAAAAGGATTTATAAACTCATTTTATTTAATAAATAAATACTGAAATACTCAACCCTGATTGGTTGAAATTATGGAAATACCTTTCCCTTAAATGTTTATTTGTTATTCCCAGAGACAACAAGACAACTCTACCCTTTAGTCGGTACCAGTCAGACCTGATATAATAATAAAGTATATTTCTCTCTCTCTACTCCGCTCTTGTTTTGTATTGAGATATACGTTAGACTTTAGCATTGCGGCCGGTGCACTGTCTGCTGAAGCTCAGATAGAAGAGTAACAGACTAGAGGAATAGAACTTTAGTTAGTCAGGTAAGCCTTAAGATATACTATATTCTTGAGACTCCATAAGACAGAGTTAGAGTAACCTCCCTAGGTAACCCTACCTCAGCACACGTCTTATCTGGTGCGACCAGTGCCGGACTAATTTTGAAATAACGAACAATTATTTTTTATTATCCGTAACGGAAAAATTAACAATTAAAACAAAATAACCTCTAAATTAAGAACACTACAGAGATAACAATGGCCAGTAATTACCATCAACAACTAGATGATAACAATTATAACAATTACTTAATACCATTTACAATCTCTGATGATTGTCCTTTCGAAAATCGCGAAACAATACACAAAATATTAATAAATTTGAAGAATAACTTCTTCAAAGAAACAAAACATATACAACAAATAAGTATCCATAGAAATCATTTAGCTCATTATCTTCCAGTAATACTACTAGGAAGAGACCAACTAAATAAAAACTATATATTTTCATTAACAAACGAAAACAAACAAAAACGAATATACTATAATTTCCAAAACGACATAACGCTACCAGACATGTTAAAAACATTTTTAAAAAGACACGAAGAATCCCAAGATCGAACAAAAACAACAGCGATACCGACTTCAACATACGAATTACTACGAAATACAGCTGAGTATCTAAATGAACATCAAAAACCGATACACTCAGTTAACGATAAACTTCGAAACGATATAACAAATTATAACAATTGGTTAACAAGAATTATTGAATTAAAAACAGAACTGAAATCAGCTACCTTAGATGTAGTACAAATAATTTCTGAGTTCACATTCTTATTCTGGTTAGATAATTTTGAACATATTAACGAAAAAAGAAAAGAATTTGGAATAGCATTCAGAACAGAAATTGAAAAACTCAATGAGGAACTAAAACAAATTTGGAGCAGTGAGTATTATTCACCGTATTTTGAAAGCACATTAAAAGTATGCTCAGATAGCATAAATTACATACAAGGTTTAGAAAATTATATACAAATATTGGATCAGGGACAAATGGGTTCTACCACATTTAACCTATCGAAAACAGTAACAACAACTTCGACACCGAAAGATATTCAAATGAATACAAGTCTTCAAACAAAACAAAAATCAACAATTAAACCAGATAAACTGCTAACATCAAATTTATTTGGACATCAACAAACAATTACAGATGAAACATTTATTTCGGATTCCGAAGAAAGAGAAAAAGAAATAGGATTTCACAATTGGATACCAAATACAGTGAACCAAAGAGTACGAAAGAAAACTCAATTGACAGAAAATAACAACTATAGAAATAATAATTATATAAATACTCTAACGGATAATAACGACCTAAATTGGGAACAAGAAGCACAAAACTATAATAACTTAAAAAACGAAATAACAGAACAAGTAACAAACCATACAAATAAATTAATAGATAACATAGAAAATAGATTTCGACAAATAAATGAGAACATGGAAAAACAAGATGAAGCATTACAGTTTATGTTTGACAAACTAGAAAAAACTATAAATGACATGAACACACAAAACAATAGACCCTTAGAAAATAGAAACACAGAGAATAACTATTTAACAAATCATAGACACGAAACTAGAACAAGAGTATCAAATTCACAAACTACTAATTCTAATACAACGGAAGAAAGAGAAAAAACAGTTACAGAACCACCACTCCCGTTTTATAAGCAATTGACATCAATGAGCATAAACGAAGAACCATTAATTGAACAAAACATAAGTAGCGGGTCAGTACCAACAACAATAAGACCATTCGATGGCACAGATCCAGCATATACTGTCGAAGAATATTTGAACAGTATAGTCGCAGCGATGATATTTAGCAGTGGCATAGAACCAGTTAACAAACCAGGTCACCATCAATGGAAAGTAAAACGAGCAGCCTTAATATTACATACATTACAAGGCCCAGCCCAAAAATGGTATTCAACTCTACCGAGTGAAACAAAATTAGATTGGGAAATATTCTGTAAAGAATTCTCAGACATGTTCGATTCAGAAAAATCAAAACAACAAGCAAAAATAGTATTACAACAATTACAAAAACATACTAACGAGTCACTACGCTCACTTGCACTAAGAATAGAAACACTTGTCAAAACAGCATATTCATTATATACAGAAGATTATCGAAACAGCGTAATGAACCAAACATTTATTAGGTGTTTGGATAACGAATTAAAAACAGCAGCATTGAAAAAACACGCAAACCATAAACAAACACCGAGAGAACCAGAAATGACATTCAAAAACTTAGTAGACAAAATAGACCAAATGGATTTGACAAGAACAATAACAAACAATCACAAACGATTATATGAAGTTAATCAAACAACAAATAGTATTCATGACGATCTTAAACAAATGAATATAGCATGTAACAATATAAACGAATTAAACCAAAACGATTTAGAACAGTTTGAAGGAACAATTTGTAATGTCCTTAATGGAATTAACAATACTTACGACAGAAAAAACTTTAAAGGACGACCAAAATTTGCATTATTTTGTAGTTACTGTAGCTCTCATGGTCATACAAAAGGCAGATGCTTTAAACGACCAAGAAGAGAAAGCATACCGAGGCCAAAAGAAAAATCCTTTTACGGTCATATGAGAAACAAACAAAACTTACCAAATCGGAGAATTGACTCAAATAATGTTAATGGACGTCAATTACCATCGACGTCACCAGTCTATAACAGTTCTAGAAGCAGAACAACATATAGACCACAATCACGAAATAACTACAATACACCGAATGATCAACGAAACAAAAACTATAACAATTATAACAACCGAAATCTAAGTTACAATAGAAATAACTATAACAGAAGTAGAACAAACAGCTACAACAGAAGCAATGATTATAACAGTCGAAACAACAGTAGGTCGAATTCAAGATATAACAGTCAAACAAGACCACAATCACCATATAATAACAATAATAACAGAAATAACAATTATAATAATAATTATGATAGACAGAGGTACAATAGTAAAGATTCAAGTAGAAGAGATAACTACAGAAATAGATCAATCAGCGATAGTAGGCATAATTCAAACAACTATCGCACAAATACTAATAGTAACAATGCTAGAAAAGACAGACAAAATTCATCAAATAGAGAATACAATAACAGAAATAGATCACAAGATCGCAGATCGAACGGACATAAATATAACCATAATAACAACAAAAATAGAATAAATAGCATAGAAGCTGAGAGACAAAACGAAGATCCACCAGGCATAGATGAATACGAATACACATCAGATTCATCGAATGAAGACCAGGAAATACTTGATAAATTCTACAATGCAAACGAAGAAACATGTAACAACATAGTGAATGCATTAGAAAACAACCCGACATGGATTCTACCAATGTATCAATGTAATAAATTTGAACAAGATTTCACAAAACAAAAACCAATACTAGAAATCGATTTCCTACTTGATTCTGGAGCAACATTAAATCTCATAAATGAGGACACTTGGAACGAGATACAATATAACAACCCAGAAATACATCTGGAAAGAGCAAACAAAACATTAACAGCAGCAAATAATACTACTATAGAAACACTTGGAACTATAACATTAAATCTTACAACAGATAGAGTATCAAACAACAGAAACAAACTACAACAAAATTTCAATACTCATTTCTACATAACAAAATGTAACCACAATATTCTAGGAACTCCATTTTTCAAGGAGTACATAGAAACAATAAACGTGAACACAAACAAACTAACAATAAACACTAGCACAATTCTAGATAATGATATAACATTTTTTATGAACAGTACAAAAGGATACCCATATTATTCTAGACTTTACCCAATTTTCAACAAAGAAACGATCTATCTAGATAGAGAACAAAATAAATACATAACATTTCCAATACCAATATTTAAACAAATGGAAAATTCAAACGGAAAGAAACTTTACAGTTCCAAACACTATTTCGAACCGATAAACAAATACCAAAACATATCATTCACCGATATTAAAGATCTTACATCAGAAACCGAACATTTTATAGACATATTCCTAATAAACAAACAACAACATAAAATAACAATAAATGAAGGCCTAATTGGTTTCATGTATCAAAACATTACATTTATAAAACAAAACGAAGAGATGTACCAAACCAATTCAATAGACTTCTTTACAGCGTTATATTTTCTTACTTACGAAAACGAGAATGATATCAATGAGATATTAAACATACAACAAAACGAAACAATCGAACAAGTAGCAACATTCGAACGAAAACCGAACTTCAAATGTAAATTTAATATCCACAAATATACAGAATCCGAAAAGGAATTCATTCAAATGTTTGATTTTCAACACTCATATCTAACACAAGATGAATTTGAAAAAGTAGTAAAAATTATACTAGACTACAAACAAGTCTACGCAACAACAAAATTTGATGTGGGAAAAACAAAAGTCAAACTGAACCTCCCTATAAAGAAAGATGCAATCTTCAAAAAACAACGAATAAGTAAAGTACCGATACATTTACGAGAAAGAATACAAAAATTACTCGATGTTTTGAAAAAATACGATATAATTGCACCAGTCAACAAAGAACAATTATCAACAGGAAATACATTCACAAATCCAGTAATAATATTACGAAAAGGGGAATCACTGAAGATAGTACTAGACGCGAGATACTTAAACAGTATGATTGACGAATCAAAATGTAATTGGCCGATCGAACCAGTTGACGTGGCACTAACACGCATAAATGGAACAATATTTACAAAAGCAGATCTAAATAGCGCCTATAACCAAATACCTCTTGATGAAGAATCTATGAGATACACACACTTCACAATAGGCAATGAACAATATTGCTTCAAACGTTTATTTTACGGAATATCTATTGGACCAGCAGCTTTTGCTTCAATACTAACACATTTTCTCTATCCTTTAATACGAAAAGGAACAGTAATTACATACGTAGACGATATTTTCATTCAAACAAACTCATACGAACTCATGTACGAAACACTTATTGAATACCACAAAGTATTGTTAAAAGAAAACTTAAAAGCAGCACCCGATAAAACATACTTCATGTTAAAGAAAGTTAAATTTCTTGGGCACATAATTGAAAATAAAACAATAAAACCCCTCAGTTCACGAATAGACGGTTTTCAAAAACTTGAACCTCCAAAAAGTATGAAAGCCTTACAGAGATATTTAGGAACAATAAACTTCCTTGCCAAATATGTTTATGGCATGCAGCCAATACTTCAACCATTTTATACTCTTTTACACAAAGAAACAGATTTCAAATGGACAAAAGAACATCAACAGATTTTTGAACAAATGAAAAAGACAATAACACATAACTTAGAATTAACAATGCCAGATACTACACAGCCATTCTACATTATAACAGACGCATCGAATACAGGAATTGGAGCAGCATTACTCCAACAACACCCTACTGAAAAGAAAATTAAACTAATATCAGCAAATTCTCGATTGTTCACACCTATCGAAATGCGACTCTCTACACTAATAAGAGAATGCTCTGCAATAATTTTTGCATTAACAGAATATGAATTCCTACTAACAGGGTCGAAGCATCCTATTGTACTATTTACAGATCATAAACCGATCATCTACCTATTTACACAGAAAAATAAACCAAATCACAGAGTTTACAGATTCCAGTTAATACTGATGAAATTCCCAAACTTACACATAATCTGGACAGAAGGAAAAAACCTAGCACTCCCAGACCTGTTAAGCAGAACAATAGACGAAGAACATTTTACAAAAACAAGAGATATAACAGTAGAATTACCAGAAAACATTAAATTCTTCTTTGCAAAAACACCGTTTACAAATAACCTCGAATGCAAATACAGCGTTTGCAATAATCCGAATGATGAGACTACAGACCGAACACATTACCCAGTATTAGCAAACATACATAACAACTACTTTGAGATTAACATAGATAAAAATACATATAATCCGATCTCATACGAGAAATACAATACAGAAACAAAAACAAACCTAATACCAAAATACAAACCAAAAATAAGAGATTGGCAATCACCAACAATAGAAAAAGACGATCTTATTATTAACAAGAATCAAAAAGGACCGTACACAATTCATCACGACGATGATTACCTCAGACTGATTAATGTTATAAAACAAAATTCAGAATACGAAAATGCAAAAATATCAGATATTTTCTATGACGAAAAAACGAAGGTAACAGAACAACTTATTAAAGAAACACAAATATTAGATCCTGTACTACACAGAGTGAAAATGTGGAAAAAACACAATAACAAACCACACTCAGTAACATTGGAGATCCGTGGCAACAAAGGATTATTTGCTTACTTTCGGAAATATAAATCAGTAATAATTGACGAAACAACAGAATTAATAAAAATCATAATAAATGTTCACAAAAAGTCATTACAACGAATTTGCTTACCATTAACATTATTGCTATGCGTATTTTACGAAAATCATTGCATAGATCTCGTAGGTCACACAGGACTCGAAAAAAGAAAACGAAATATAATGGAAAAATTTTACTTCCCGAACCTCACAACATGGATAAAAATTCTTATTGCAGACTGTATCCCATGCCAAACAAACAAGGTATTCGCCAACACAAAAATAAAAAGTAAACAAGAACAATTAGCACCAACAAAAAAGTATTTTAATGAAATGATAATGATAGACACAAAAGGACCAATCTATCCTACATCAGAAGGAAACAACTATATATTCGTTATAGTTGACGCATTTTCTCACTATGTAACAATAATGTGTGCACCGAAAAATACAGCACACTATGCATTTACCGCATTATTCGAACATTGGTTCATGAAATTCGGACTACCCGATGAAATACGATCTGATAATGGATCAGAATACATCAATACAGAACTTACACACTTATGTAATTATTTCGAAATCAAATTTAAACCAAGTACAACATATGCACCTTGGACTAACGGTTTAGTAGAAGGAACAAATAGAATAATTGGACAATTTATAAGAACACTGCTGAACGAAAAATATAACAATTGGTCACGAAAAGCAAAATTTTTCCCTTATGCTTACAACACACAATATCAAACACGACTTGGAATGTCACCATACGAAGTTGTTTTTAATTAAAAACCAAGACAACCAACAAAGATTAAACTCGGAACAACAACAGATGAAATGGGCAACTGTAACCCATCAGATACAAGTGCATGTAACAAACAACCTACACATACACACTTAGAAAAACAATTTAATCACCCGAAAATTGCGAAATTACAGAAAGGAACATTCGCAAAATGGTTTTTAGACAAAAAAAAACACTATAATGATACATATCAAAGGATAACAAAGATTCTACAGAACAGAAAGAAACTAACAGACGAAATGAACATTCGATTTCGCACAGCGAAACCACTTGAAAAGAATACATTCGTATTACTTACAAATCAACAACAAATTGAAGGAGTATCGAAAAAACTACTACCACTGAAAACAGGACCATACATCATTATCGACAAACCAACAGATACAACCTACATCTTAAAAGATAATAATAAAGAACAAATAACAATACATAGAAATCACATTGTACCATACTACCCGAAAGAAAAACATATCAAATTAGAATTACAAAATTACTTATTAACAAACGAAATACCAACATTAAAGCAACCAAATTCAAATACAGATGAAAATAAAATAAATAAAAATAATAACCATACAGAATCAAAACATACACACAAATACAACCTTCGCAAAAGAAAGGTCACAATGATAAAATAATAAACAATTAGAAACAACAATAATAATAATAAATAAATAATATGAAGATATATAATAATAAATACATATTATAAATCGTGATATAAATATTAAGTATACAGTTCAACATGTAAGAATAAATAAATTAACACATATTAATATGTATATCATCCAATTACACGCTTATAATAATATGCATATAACTAACTATAACAACTTATAAGTTATTCTATTCAATGAACAGACATTGCAAAAGTTGTAACGAATATTAGAAAATATCAAAATGAAACCTGTATTTCTACTACACCTAGCCATATTAATTCACTAATGAAAATTGTTTGAATTACATAACAAACAAATTCTATTTCTCCATGAAACAAACATTTCAACTAAAGATCTAGAATTCCAGTATTCTAATAAATTAAATATCCAGTATTTCTACGTAACACACATCCTAACCCTAACCCGTGTGTATTTTTCCGTATATGTTCCCCCGAATAAACAAAACGAAATGTATTTATGTTAACAAACGAACATTTCTATTAACAAACAAACATTTTTAACTAACAAAAGAACATTTCTATTAAAATTAGAACAAAAAATAATAAAACATCAAATACATATATAAAAACATCGAAAGGAATTAAAAACAAAACATCAATATAAAATAAATAACACATGACGACTAAAAACCTTCACTCTTCTTCACAACCTTCACTCTTCTTCACATACAAACTTCCACTACAAACTTCTCCTTCATCAACAATTTTCTTCACTTCTTCCTTCAAATCTTCATCACAACCCTTCTCAAAATTGTCACAAATCTTCTTCCATCTCTTCAACAGCCATTTCATCACAACCATTTTCTCATCCATCGTGAATAGTAACACTCATCCATCGTGAATAGTAACACAACCATTTTCTCATCAATAGTGAATACACCATCAATAGTGAATACACCAACAATAGTAACACAAAATAAATAAAACAAATAATCCGAATAACAAATCGTATAAAACAAACTGATATTGATACTAGCCCCTGAACTTCTCACATTAAGTTTAACAAAAAGATTAATTCTCATATAAACAATTCATGCAAATAACAACAAAAACAAAAAACAAAAAGGTATTGATGTTCACAGGTTTAGAACTGGAATAGACGTTATTGTAGTTAAATTGAAGTAAAACAATAAACAATCAATCAAAATATCCAAAGTTCAAATCACAAATAAGTTCAAATAACAAAGTATAAAAATCCACAAAGTATAAATAACAAAGTATAAAAAGTTCAAATAACAAAGTATAAAAATCCACGATTGATAAACTCGCGGAATGGAATAGATATCTTGTAGAATTTGATAAATCAGAATAGTAAATACAAAATATAAAAATGGAAAATATATAAAACGCACATAACAGGATAACACAAAACACTAATATTAAAACAGGTAAAATACGAAATACAAAGAAACGTAAATACTAAAATAAGGAGTTAAAACAAAATACAAAGGATAGCATCTTCCGCACTCATTACTGATAATAACAAACAAAATATAAGAAAAGGAGTAACTTCCTCTTTCCTCATCAAAGTAAAAATTAACGTGAAGTAATGACAACACAATCTGGAAGCATAACCATTATGTTGAATTCATCTCCGTGTAACAATAAATCCGTAGTAACAAATACGCATGTAAACGTTCCAGACAGTAACAATCCACGATGAAATAACGCCTCATCTAAAACACAGATTCAGACATTAAACAACAACATTTAGTTCAGATTTGAACTAGATTAAAACAATTTAGTTCAACTTTGAATATCATTCGGTCAGACGACCTTCGGCTAAATAGACATGACATTAACAAAACTGTACGTCATCAACTAACCTACGTCATTAACAAAAACGGACGTTAAAAATACGGATGTTAGTAAAACTAACGTAATTAGTAGCATTTGTAAAATGCCAACCTCATTAGGATCATCACTACAGAAATACATCGATTACTACAGATATGTAGAGAGATCATTAACAGAAGAAAATAGGCACAAAGTGATATGTTCATTACGGACATAAGAGACTTGAAACATAGTGACGGGACAAACGACTCCCATGCAGACACAATCAGTAACAAATTAGAAAATGTCAACCCAATTAACATTTACAACCATTACAAAATGGTAATTACGAAATAGATCTGACACAGATCAAAGAAAATACTGAAGTAGACACTTCAGTACTAATCACTACCAAAACCTAACGTCATACCATCCCAAACTTGTACCATCCAATTAGACTATCTTACGAAATTGACATCTCACTAACATAAAAGCAAATTAGAAGACCAAGAAGATGGCACCAACTATAATGGCACCATCACTAATCATCAACTTGAAAGCTAATTGCTAGAAAAGAAGTAACAATTTAACAAATAACAAAATGGCAAATAAATGGCACCAACTTGATGGCACCAACAAATCTTTAAAGAGACCCTTAAACTTACCAATATCGCAACCAAAGATTCTAATTACCAACTAACATAATCATAAACATCAACTAATTATAAGAAGAAAGAATGGTAACAACAAAGCTAAAAGAATCTAAGAACATACTCAAAAATCGAAAAAGACCTATCCAAAAGCTAACAAGACCCAGTAATTGGCAACTCAAGAACCAAAAACGAAAAACGGAAGATATGCAAATGTCACAAACATTGTAGAGAACAAGAAACAAGAAAGTTAGAATCACAATTCCAATTTTGTCTTGTACAAACAACTTCTCTCCGAAAATTGAAAAATTCTCTAAAAATCAGCTAAGCTGATAACTCTAAAAAATTCTCATACAATTCAACCCAGTTGACGAATAACTCTAAATTCTATCACAGTTTCAGTAAAAATCTTTGAAAATATTCTCACAGATTCCTTTTTATAAATTCTTCAAAAATTTTCTCAATCATTTATAAACCTTTCCTCAATCATCTCTCTGTAAACCAAAATTTCAATAAATATTCCCAGTGAAAGAATATCAACATCTTTCACATTTTTATCAACCATTCACAACACAGTTCTACAATCACAGGTAAACTGAACTACCTTAATTTTATATCAGAAAGATTGATACATCATTACAACTATCATTGTAATGAAACTCGACCTATGTTGTCAGTATCAGAATTTCTAAACTCTCTTAACAAAAACCAACTTGTAATAAAAATTGCAATACAAACAGACGAGTTTATAGATATTGAATACCCAACTGGTAGTCATTTACATTTTGACGACGATTACGTTGTACTAACAAACTGCAAAGTTTCACCAAAAACCTTCCTCTTCATCTTTGAAGGAGTAACAAAAACAAAACAAGAGATAAAACTCTTTTGGGGAGAACACCATTTTGATATACTTAAGTATACGTTACCTTGTTCTGAAACAGTAACAGAATTCGAAACATTAAAACAGCAGATAACCCAAACAAAGTGTGTTGATTTAAATCAACTAAAAACAGTTTTTATCGCAGTTTGCAAAAAAGAAGCTATACACCTCGTTGATGACAGAACAAAGAAATAACATGATACCTCTCATTGTTATAATATTATACAAATAAAAGTAACAGAAATTTGATAGTGCGGCACCGTTTAGTGTCAGTTACAATAGTAAATAACTGTCACTATTCAGTGTAGCATTGTATCTGATTTACACAGTGAACAAACAGTGAACAAACTAATATAAGTTTCAACCATTGATTTCACAGAGGCACTAGTTGCAATATATATATTATTATCTAAAGTACTATTTTTCTTAACAATCTTCTTAATACCGTGTATAATAGTTGTTTCAACATACCTAGCAGTGGCAACCATTACTGAAGTTATACGTAACCGTAGAGTTATATATGCTAGCCCACCAGTTCAATAAATTATACACATAAAAAACATCACATACAAAAACATCACACCACCTAACTCACACCACCTTATGCAGGAATTACACTCAGACATATTTCACATTTGTAAATCAAATATTGATATTATTGAACTCGAAATATTTAAATTCATCAAAATAGCACTAATAATATACTTTTTCATACGAATGTGTTTAAGTTTAGCAGAATATTTTTTTAACCCATAAAAATTGATCCACTTCCAGATATAGAAGAATCTATCTATTACACATTACATTCACAAAGATTCTACCTACAAATAGGATTTCCCGAAAACTCACCGTTATACGGTACTGTCATTATTTACCAACTACAGTTACATATTGCAAATAGAGAAATTTGGATATCAAACCTAGGAGCACAAACACATACACCAGAACAAGAATTTATACCAGTACTAATATTAGCACCACCATATATACACATACCACAACACGGACCTGAGACCGGAGCATAAAAGCATAAAACAGCAAAAATTGCGTCGTCTAATAATAATAACAGTAACAATAACTCCGAAAGACCACACCATAACGAAGTTACAGACCTAACAAATATACCCACCTCACCAGAAAATGAAGATACTGTAAGTATAGATACTGAAAATCCCTACACAGTACGACGAGAACGGCCGGATAGACGAGAACTTCTTAGAGCAAGACGTAGATCATCTCTATCCTTCCCCACACAAGAATCTACACTAGTTTCTTACGGTTCAACAGACATAGAATCTAATATCATTAGACCAATAGAAACAATAAATTCAGAACCACCAAGTAGAACGGGCACACCCACACTACACAACTTTAGTATAAGCTCACCAAGCGAACACTCAAGTGTAAACACAGATCATACACCAACACCTTCTGAATTACGAGCAAACCCTTTCCTACCCCCAACGTTCCAACAAAGACAAGATTTTAACTTTGTACAAGAACATTTCCGTGTACAACCATTGCAATCACCCAACAGTTCACATTGGTCAGCAACATCCCCCCAATCAGCTAGTACAAGCACAACACCATTACGAACAAACCAGACATCATCCAACACATCTATAAGTATACCCAGAGTTGACATCCCGAACTCCCTACAACCACCTAGAAACACAGCGCTATCTCCAGCATCATTCATACCCGAAATTAGATTACCATCCAGCCATCCCGGAAGAACTAGATCAACCCCCATACTCAATCCTAACCCCCCAACCAAGAGCAGAACCAATGAACATACCTATTTATTCCCATTAGACCATAAAACTTGGAACCCACCTCCTCCTTTATACGGACCTACAAATCTTGGAGATACACTTACAAATTGGGCAAGAAATAGACTTATTAACACACTCAATCTCACAGCACGACAACGCAATACAGCACTAGAAGTTCTAGCAACACCATCTCTCGAATTGAAATTTAACACTACAATCAAATATAACACTATATTTAACCACCCATTTCATGCAACAACACCATCAATTGTAACAACCACAATACCAGCACCCTTCATTTGTATAGACTTCGTATATAAATTTGACAGATATACAAAACAAACACTTGGATTCGCCACATTCTATAATCCACATACAGGTTTGACATACACATGTCGCTTCAACTAAAAGCAATTATATGTATATTATTATTATTAATATTCTATATATGTATGAAAATAGAAACAAAACTTCAACTTGAACAAAGACTTAAAGACAACGCAAAACACAGAATAAAAGACCTAATTAACGAGCGAATGAATATACACATTGAACAACTTAAACAGAAAAATAGAACACGAAATGGAACAAACACCTTCACAAACAAGTTTAAACATATTAATAAATATAAACATTATATTAATATCGACAATATAACAAATATAAACGATACAGATTATGAAGCAATGTGCGAAACAGCTATAGACCAATGGACAAGAAACTGGAATTTCTACACAGAAAGACTAACAGATAACATTCTAAATAAATTTAACTTGAATACCAAACGACAGAAACGACAAACAAATATAGACTTTATTGAATTAACAGGACAGAACATTAATGGTTCCGCAACAGGACCACAGGATATATTCATAGAGCATTACGACTGTTATGCAGAAGAAATCACAAACGTAAAATACTACGAACTAAATAAAATCAGCACATGTAAATTCAAACCACTAGATCTTGACATGACAAAGACAGAAGTACAACTTTTATCAAAAGCACAAGCAGTAGAAATCAAAGCATACGCAGTTGCAGGAACAATCAAAGAACGTGTAGAATGGTGTTCACAACACACCAACTACATAAGAGCAAATAGACCTAGCTATTACGTTTCCGACGCACAACGAACAAAAATATTAGATGCAGACGAAGTTCGTAACGAACTCGCTAGAATAAACTTACTAAAGAACACACAATATAAACCTACAAGATACAATATATCATTCAACTTTATTGCAAATCCACCATTACAGAAAAAGATTGAAGATCTGCAAGGCAGAATACAATTCGATATGAACATTCCACTAGTACCACCATACGGACGAATTGTATACGATTACACAAACCCACTTTGGATACCTAGCGCAATTAAAAACGCACAGTCCAACTGTATGAAAGGACCACGTAAACAGAACAGAATAGACATCTTAGATTGGACACTCGAAATACGAGAAGTCTCACTAATATTAAATTTAGATACCGGAGAAATATCATACATGGGAACAAAATTACCATGCGATCTCCGCAAGGGAGAATGTTTACCCACACCACTAACAAAAGCAACAATTGTGTGGGAACCACAGACACACTGTCAACTATTCGAACTAATACGATTTGACGCATATATGGTAAAATATCAAGATAGATATTGGATAGAAACAAATGCAGAATGGACCACAGTCCAACAACCAGACATCACAAAGAAAATAAAATTAAATCAAACAGACACAATAGCAACACGATTCGAAGTATACCCACTAGTCGAACGTGAATGCGGTTCACCACCACCACTACACAAAACAGAATACGACGATATATACATAATATATGAATATGGATTTGACATGCACACAGGACAAAAAGTAACAAAGAAAAAAGACAAATTTGACGATGAAAAATTTATTAAAATAAAACCAGAACAAATAATATCGGAACGAACACGATACGAAGACAAAGAAAACCAACAATACTATTATGGTTTTGTAAACGAAGAAACTCACCTTAATATGAAAATGGACCTATATATGAGTAACATTTATTCTAGAGTTAGCTTACAAGCAATAGAATTCTATTCACAAATTTGCGAACAAACTCGAAACCTCAGACAATTAACATTGACTCAAGTACAAAAGAACACTCCACTCTTAGGATACATTCTTACTGGAGACAGATCCATTTTTGTGAAACAAGAAGGCGTAAACGTCATGAAAATGTATAAATGTGCGAAGAAATCATCACCTCTTTATGTACCACAAACACGCGAATGCTACGATAAAATTCCTATTCTATACAAGAACAGAGTACAATATGTACACCAACTAACAAGACAGACATACTTACTGTTCACACAGTAACTTTGATCAACTCATCTCAATAGACACTGAAGGAACAGCACGATATAGAGTAACACCCTACCCAGTAAAAGTAGAAACGATATTGAACACTATATCACCGGAGGAAATAGTTTTAGATAACATGTTTAGTAAAGCAAGTTTAATAGAAAGTGGCATTTATAGTAAAGAACAACTAATACAAGAACGTAAAAGAGATCTACTCCACGAATATATGAGAGATCGTGAAAAACCACTACAAGAAGCTACATCAGCAAATGCACAAAAATTATTAGAACTCGAACAACTTGGACTTTTACAAACATATAAAAATTATGAACAATCCTTAAAATGGTTAAAAGATCTTAACATAAATGGATATAACTTCCAAATAGATCAACCAAGCGTAAACTGGAAAGAAATTTTTGACGGAGAATGGCTCAAAGACCAAATATTATCAATATTTGGTTGGCCATGGTATATTCTCGAAAAGATGGCAATTATATACGCAATGATCAGTATGATATTATTTATAACTAATCTAGCAATTAAATTTTACAACGCATTTGCAATCCATAAAGCGATTGGTAAACAAGCAAGTATTACTAAAATACTACTAACAGGAATATTTGGTATATTCTCACAAACTTTAACACAGCTAGTTGCACAGATACAAGAAGATGACACTAGTCATGATAGCCATGATAGTGATAACAACTACTCACACTGTACTAAACACAATAAACACAATAAAAATAGGAAACACACTTTCCGCCGTCATTCATCCGACGTTACTCATTTAACACGTAATGAAAACAACCCACCAGAACAAACATATATTGACACAAACAACAAACATTATAACACAACCATTCGTAGAACAGATCAAGGCCTAGAATTGAGAACACTAGAATCACCACCTAAGAAACAAAAACCACCACTACCAGAACGGAAATACAAACAACCCGAACCATTAAAAATTGAGCCCCTTGAAACAATAACTGAAAACAAAATGACTACCTTACCTCCACAACTAATTACCCCTCCACCAGCGTATCAATGTTTAGGAAATAACATACCAGTGAGTACAACACACAATTCACCCCCCCACGTGTCACCAACCACAAGTGCACCCAATATACAACAAACTTCAACATTTCACGGAACATCATATGAACCACAATTAGGAATCAATAAGACAACACCGTATGAAATACCACAACCATCACAAATAAAAACTCAAAATAATCTCATCCCATCAGTGAAGCTTATAGAAATACAAAATCCACCACCAATTGATTTCACCCAATTGAAACTAGCAGCAAATAAAATGAATAACCGCAGCCATAGTTTAGACATATTGAACGATGACGATCAACCACACACGAATGAGGTCACATATTTCGACACTCATTCAGCAAATACATATGAAGTATAACCGTGAATCTTGCTAAGAACAACTAACACACTATTAGCTATTTTATTACTATCCAATTTTGTACGAAACTTAACACTTACCAAGTATGTCCAACGCCAAATAAGACAGTAACACTGAATTGTTGACAATAGTAACGATATTAGATAACAAACAAATTCGTAACAATAAAACACCTATAACATTGTAAATCAGTAACAATTTGTACTATTGTATAGTAACACTCTTCAGTACTAACAAATGTAAATGAGTAACATATTAATTGCAATTTTAGCTAACCATTAATAATGGCACATAAGATGGACTTTGAGTACGAATCTGCATACAGAGCGGATTCGCCCCTCAGCTACGACGTTGAGGAGGGCGAACTCAGCTCTGGATCTGGACGTTCCTCACCAGGAACAGTTCGCGATAACGCCTCTACATGTAGTACACAAACTGACGATCGTATAACAACCATGCGAGTTGAGATCGATGGAGACACCAACGATCAACAAACACAGACCTCACTGCAACCAACGCCAAAAGAAATTGCACAAATGATCAAGGAAAAGGTAACTCATAAGCGATTAACAAGTAAAAATAACAATCAGGAAGCGTTTTCGAATAGAACACCGAACAATCCGAATGAACAAGGAACTAGTACACACGTACATAGTTATCAACATACTAGACCTAGTAACAATGGTAATAAAAACATACAAACGGTATACCAACCGAATACAGATTTTCAATCGCCACCACTTCCTAACTATCCTCCACCAGTGCGACCACCCCCTCCTATAGATCGTGTATATGAACGAACAATTTATAACAATCAACAGTTTACATCTAATAAATCTTTTATACGACCACATAATTTGAGATTTCCTTATGCGATAACACCACGAAGTAACAATCATAAATCATTCTTTTATCAATCAACGAACGAACAATCCCCAACAGCCACAGTGATGGAAACCATTTGGTTCCAGGATAACGATCCTAGATTATTAACAAACCCTCACAGCAGTAACTATAACCCCCTACTTAGTTACAGAAATTGGTCCAATATGCCATTTGACTCCCGCGATTATTGTTTTATAATGGCTCCATTACATAACTTAAAGGACCGCATATCGGAATATTTTCCCCCACTACCCTCCGAAAATACAAATACTGTCAAACGCAGTACCAAAAACATGGGACGAGATAAACTACATCAAACATGCTACCCAGTACTTAAACAATTCTATAGTCTTACAGAACGATTTCTGTACGACTATGATTATGAGTTCAAACTGCCAACCGTATGCACATTTGACCTTCTCGTTGCAAAGGCATCCCAAGACCTTTCCGCTTACAGCGTTTTTGACCATCAAATTTTCCAGCTTAGTTTTAACTTTTTACATCCAACGGCTAAAGATGTACAGAACAATAACTACAGAGTTCACGAGACTAAACTTGTTCATAACCTCATTTATTACACATTTTTACGAGACAAAAATAAAAACACAACAAAAAGTTATATTCATATTAACGACCAACTTACGTCACCATACTTTCTGAATTACGGATATAAGTTAAAATGGGAATACACTGTAGGAACACTCCGAAACTTCGATCCCGTAAAGAACTATTATATATTTCAACCGAACGAATCTCCCGAACGGCCACTAATGGTACCTATTGAAGCACTCGAACCGTGTGAAGAGTATCACACGTACCATCTTGAAGGCAGCGTAACAAATAGAGCTGTCATAAATCGTATCCAATTCAATAACGAACGTAAAACTACAGACTTAGAAAAACAAATACGAAAATCGGTTAAAGCTTCTATAACGGAAGTCTCGCTGGACGAACTAACAAATCTAATCGCATTCTATTTGGCAAACGACGATCACTTCGTCAAAGAATATGAACAATATAATTCTCGAACGAATCATCCGAAACAAACTGAAAAGTTATAACACAGAGCTATAACAATTATATATGTAACAACTTTCCTCTATGTCGTAACACATAAATGTAATGAATGTATTTAGTAACAATACATCCAACCATGGATGACTCAGTGCATATTTGTTTATTCTTTAACCTTTTTAGATAACCTTTCACTTTTAATATCCCCCATTTATACGACTAGTTATACCCTTTGGTATAACACTGAAAGTGAAATAAAATATGATAAATTCCAAAAAATACTTTTCTACTTTACCCCGAAATTAGTCATATGTATACATGTAAATATGCAAAGCCTTCCATAGCTAGATATATGCAATTTTGTAAATAGAATGGAAAAGACAATAAAAAGGAACACAATAGTTTTATGAGTAACACTAATACATGCAAAGAATAACACAATGTGTAAGCCAGACATGTCAAATTTTCAAAACACTTTACATATATATATATTACTCATAACGAGTTAAGACATGATCATTTAATTTACAAACAAAACACACACTTTAGGGTAATATGTACATTTATACATGCAAACTTTAATTCATTGTACAAAAATGATTTTGTGACAACACATAACAAAATACATAGCACTTAGTATTACGCTTGTACCAAACAGAATGAAAGAATTTCTCAAATATTTTCAAATTCGAAAATTTCACAATCCAAACTTAACACTCGAAATATGCAATGTAACAATTCTGAACAAAACAAATATGTACCTTACACAAAATAATACATATGTATGTCAGCATATATAGACACATGTAACCCATTCGTAACAACTAACATCTTATTTGTAACAAATTACTAAGTGCTTTTTCCTCAAAAAGGAAAATTCGGTTATTGGATATAAGCGCGCGGACAGGCAACATTTTACATCATTTGAAATACCCGTTAATGGAAATCAAACAATTGTGAATTGGGTCATACCCATTACAATCTTTAAAATACTAAGCACCTTTTAGGCATTATAACAAAATATACAGATACGAAAAGCGCAGTCATATAATTTGACGTTGTAGAAGTATAACAAAACTATTGTAAACAGACAGATATCAGAATGACTCTTGATCTCGACTAGAATCAAGAAGTAATACATGTTCATCTCAATTACAAAATCCAACATGGCCAAGAAAGCCACAAAAAGTCTACTACCCTCAATTTCTCCATGGAATTCCATAACAAAAAACATTCAAACACAGGAGTTAACCAGGAAATCTACGCGATTGAAATCAAACGATTTCTAAATATAAACGGAACAAAATACATTCTTTTTCTTTTTCCCACCGGAAGGGATACTACGTAATAACAAAGAACATTTACATAGAGAAAAATAATAAACACTTTAACAGCTAACACATACAAATCAGGTAAGTCAGGTAAGTCACTGGACAACAGGAGCACCACATCCATCAACACTGGAGCGGCACAAAAGGATCTTCACCCACTGGAAGTGTGGTGGTGGAATAGATACTTTTGTGGTTGTTGATGTTCATCCTTGCTATGTGGGCAACCTGTATCCAGGGATCTATTATCTGAAAACCACGACTACAAGGCAACACCTTCAGCCAAAAAAGAAGAAAAACCTTTCAGAGAGAATGAAGAGAAATTAATTTTAATATACAGTAAAGAAGACTTTCAAAAAACAAAAACTCTAAAACCCGGAAAGATGGAGTCAGTGTTGACTTCCAACAAAAGGATTTATAAACTCATTTTATTTAATAAATAAATACTGAAATACTCAACCCTGATTGGTTGAAATTATGGAAATACCTTTCCCTTAAATGTTTATTTGTTATTCCCAGAGACAACAAGACAACTCTACCCTTTAGTCGGTACCAGTCAGACCTGATATAATAATAAAGTATATTTCTCTCTCTCTCTACTCCGCTCTTGTTTTGTATTGAGATATACGTTAGACTTTAGCATTGCGGCCGGTGCACTGTCTGCTGAAGCTCAGATAGAAGAGTAACAGACTAGAGGAATAGAACTTTAGTTAGTCAGGTAAGCCTTAAGATATACTATATTCTTGAGACTCCATAAGACAGAGTTAGAGTAACCTCCCTAGGTAACCCTACCTCAGCACACGTCTTACTTGCTATAGTTTCGTTTATTGGTAATTTTGTGCAATTTTCAAGTGCGGTGTACGGGAGAAAACTCTAATTTCTTCTAATTTTCTACATTTATCAACCAATCAAACGCTGCCAGCTCGATACCAGGCCTAATGCGTACACGATAATTACACAATCTTAAACACTCCGAGCGAGTTTGGTAATGCCACAAGAACAGTCTCAATTTTTATACAAATCCAAAAATGTCATTACCCTGAATTAGTGACGCATCTTTTGCCAGTTTTGCCGTCAGTGCTCCAGTTGAATTTGCAGACTTGTCAAAAAATTCAATATCTTGCTTCAAAATTGATTCGAAGCATTGCGTTCTAAGTCTCTCCGTCAAACACTCCCCAGACACCGACAGAAACAGCATTTCCAACATGAAACCAACCCCAATGGTTCCTCCTAGAACCAGGAACATCAAGCTCCAGAACACGGAATCATCCAACATTTGATCTGGCGGCTCCCTCAAAACTCCAATCATCTCACCAAAATAGATGGAGAAGGTCGGAAACGAACCACTGACCATTGTTGCCGCAATGCTGCCTAGCAGAATCCAAAACCATTCTGGGCTGTTCAACTTCAAAAGAGTTCCAAATCCCGGAAGCGTTTCTTCGGTTTTGAGTGCAATTTCATCGTCTTCATCATCGGCAGTTAATGATTCTTCATCTTGCGACATTTTTGCATATTTTTTGTTCTTCTTGGAAGTTTTGTCTGAGTCCTGACTAGCGTTACGTGACATCTTTCGATGCTCATCTCCGTCCAAGGATTCTAAAATATAGAATCATACAACAGCTGCAAATATTTCTGCTTAAGCTACACCATAAGCTGTTAAAGTAATGATCTCGAACATTTAGGATCTACTGTAGGAGATACTACCGCCGGTTGATAATAATTATTAACATAGCCGGCAGATTGCCGGAAAATAGCCGCGATAGACGCTCGTGGCCTTCCAGGAATTGAAACACCTAAAGAAATAAGATAGACAGATTGACCACCAGTCCTTCAATAGACCACTAGACTTTTCGGGTTAGCTTCGGACTGTCAATTTTTGACATATACGTTCTATAAGGAAAACGCCCTTAAAGAGCTATTTCAAAATTGATATTCGAAATCAAAAACTCAAGACTAATAATCACAAATTAGGGCATATAAGATTGGCACAACTTAGATGCACACTATTAACTAGTAAATCTTCATTAAAAATTAAAGTTCCATAAGTGAGTTCAGAAGTCAATTTTTTGAGTGAGGTAAGTCACGCAATTGACCTAAAAGCAGAAACAACGTCACGTACACAAATTTTAACTGCAAAGCAATAGAAGTCACTGAAGTCAATTCCAAGAAGTCAATTCCAAGAAGTCAGGTCGTAAGAATCATCGATGGAGACGACGAATTAAAAAAACATAGCAGGACAAGTCCTGAAATACAATACAAGGAATTGAATGAAAAACAGACCTAATGTACCTGACCAGCAGATCAACTGAACAATCCCAACCAAAAAGACGAAATCTCGAAAGTTGAGAAACTAAAAGAATCAAACTAAACAAAAAAAACAATTATTCCTAAAACTCTTGAAGCTTTTAACCTGAAGGCTATTCATGGCACGATGCAATATAGTCATTAACTCACGCAAAAGACTTGAAAGAGATTAATTTGACACTAAATGTAGATCTCGAAAAAAATGACAAATGCTTCAAAAAGAAATATGAAAAATGCTTCAAATGAAAAGGAAAAATTTAAAAAATTTAAAGAAATTTTTCAAAAATGTGTCTGGAAGAAATGTTCAGATTCATTTTTTCTCGGTGGAGTTCTGTCTTGTAACTCATCTGCAACATTTGAAAAGTTTCGTTGGCCAATAAAGATAGTTAAACTCGGAAAATGACAAAAAAATTCGAAAAATTTGAAAACAATCAAAAAAATTTATATTGTAAGCTTTATTTAAAAAATTACTTATATTTGCAATCTAAAAAAAACAAGAAACTATTTTGTTGCCACTAGAAACTCTGCAATAACATACTAGCAAACTCAATAGCAGCAAACCCCTGGCCACTGAGGAAAAAGACTAAAATTCCAGGAAGTGAAAAAATTACAATTTGAAAATCGCTAAAATTTATAATAAAATCTTGAAACACATTCCCCATTACCTAGAAACTATGCAGTAACCTATTATCAAAACCTAAAGGAAATGTTTTGGCTGTTCAGGTTAGAGAAACCTAAAAATTGACAACAATTTTCAAAAATTTGAAAAAATTGGCGTATGCCATGGCCAATAAAAATTTTGCAGTAAACTATTAGCAAATCCTAGACAAGTTTTCTTGCCCCCTGGAGCTGGAGAACTCAAATAATGACAATTAATGTCAGAAAATTGGAAAAAACTGCAAGTTTTTATCAAAAAAAAAATTGGTAAAATTGGTGAAGTTGAAAACCATTCCATTACCACTAGAAACTATAAAATAACCTATTATTGTGACACCAAGAGCTGAAACAATAAAAATCTTCAAAAAACTTGAAAAAACTTTAAAAATTAGAATTAATTACCGTGTTTATGTTCGGTGTAGCAATACATATAGCTCTTAAAATCGCCATAAAAAGTAATTACGTCTTGCAAAAGACCTTTACCAACTTTAAAAACCTCAATTTCAGACAGGTCCAACAACAAATCCGAAAAAAAGACAAAAAAATTGCAACAATTTGGGCTCAGAAACTTCTGAAAATGACCTGTTAACCTTGAATTACGGCCTTCCCAGTAGCTTCACCACTCTAAGTACTTGAAGAACTACTAAACGCGGCTAAGGGCCTCTAATGAAACTTGATGCCCGCTGAGCTTTACCTGTTTATCCCGTTTTGAAAGCTCAAAGTCATGAAAAAAGGTGTGAAAACATCTTACAAAAATAAAAAAACATAGCAGGACAAGTCCTGACGTACAATTCAAAGAATTTTCATTGACTAAACAGAAAACTAGACCCAGAACGGACTATGAATGGTTTGGAAAAACCATTTAGAAAAAAATCCGATCCAAAAAATCGAAAAAAACAGTAAAAATCAAAGTGAAATTGCCGCATGTGAACAAAAAACCACTACCGATAAAGCGAATTTTTGTTCAAACACCGTATTCTCACTCTACTTTAAAATTAGAGCGAAAAAATTTCACGCCGCAAAACCACTCGCTTTTTCGCTCAATTTCCTGTTTCGGTGTGACCAAAATCACTACTCCAATTTGACTTCAAAAATCATGAAAATGTGTGAACAGACCTTAAAAAAAGACAGCGCCCCAATACAATTCAAATTCTTTGAATTGTAAAAAGACAGAGCACCAATACAATCCAATTCTTGGATTGTAAAAAACCAGGATGTCCCCAATAATAGCCGCTATCGCTTCGCGGCTATTAAAAACATCGTCTTGTTCAACTAACCTTCATACTTTTCAAAATACTCAAATTTTCACTTAAGCATACTTCAGGACGTATTTAGACAGGTGATCATCGTAAAATTGATGACTTACGCTACATGCGTTACAGCCATTAACGCTGTATATTTATGACTTTTGATTACTGCAAAATTAACCCAATAGGAACACAAAATGAACCCAACAGCAATCAACCTACCCATTGCTCTGAGATTCTGCTTCCTCACCAGATTGGCATAAACCCCGTCCAAGTTCATCAACTCCTGATGAGTACCTTGCTCTCTTATCTCACCCTCTTCAAATGCAATAATTTTGGTGGAATTCTTGATGGTTGACAGTCGATGTGCAATGACGATGGTAGTTCTTCCTCTGCTTGCTTTGTTCAATGCATCCTGTACAACTTTCTCACTTCCCGTGTCCAAAGCCGAAGTGGCCTCATCCAACAACAGAATGGAAGGATCTCTGGACCGAAGAAAAAAAACTAAAGGTGACTTTCGTATCCTACCAAAGCGACATAATTTTGAAATGCATTATTCAAATTAATCCTAAAAACAACAGCACTTATAAATGACTAGAATTAAAAAAAAATTGCTTTAAACATGACAACTCATTTGTACAGGGAAATTTACATCGAAACCGCCTAGATTAGACTCTGTACATTCATCCCGATGGGATGCCAAAACAAAAATAAGAGACAAACTTTTGACAACTGTTAATCTTAATAGAGATAATGTTCTCACCTGATGAGTGCCCTGGCAATGGCTATGCGCTGTTTCTGTCCCCCTGACAATTGAGCCCCTCTCTCGCCCACATCGGTGTCGTATCCTTTCTCAAATGCCATTATGAAGTCATGCGCATTCGCCATCTTGGCCGCATGTTCTGAACAGGCAATAAAAGCCAATAAATATCTGCTGTAGAAAAGTACTAAAACAATTTTAATGGTACAATATATAATTCTACGTATATGTAAAATGTTCTCTGAATAATTGGCAATGAAGGTAGTGAAAACTTGAAAACTAATCACGCGTACCTTTGATTACGAGTCTATAAACATTAGTAGGAGAAACTATGTGATCAAGTAACTGTACTACCTATTTCTTGTTGAGTGGGAGCTTGGGCTCCTTCTTTGCCGAAAGCAATGTTCTCCCCAATGGTATAGCCAAACAACACTGGCTCCTGACTCACCACTCCTATTTGGCGTCTCAACCATCCCACATTCAGATCCCTCACATTCACATCATCCAACGTTATTTCACCTTCAAACCGAAAATCAATTAAGTGTATTTCCACACAAAAATCAAATCGTTACCTAAACAATCATGTTTTTGCAGCGCTGCAATAGATTTTCAGATTTTTCTTTACCAGAAAAGGAACGCAAAAATAATGACGTTGTTTTGTGTGTTACAAAATGCCACAATGATTCCAATTTTCACGCTAAAAATAATTTCAAAGAGCAGCGTGCCAACAAAAGCCACAGTTTCTCCCAGGATAAACATGGCACGCAGATTGCCGAGTAGAGCTGCAAGATCGACCTTGACGCGTTGCGTGAAACTTAGATAGTAAAAAATTAGTTAAAGTTATTGATTCAACTCAATTAAAACTTGATATTGATAAATTGATATTGATTGTTGAATTTCATTCGACAGAAACCTTTCAATTAGGATTCTTTATCATGAAAATGTCTTTGACTTATATTTATTTAAACAAGATAAGATGGCTCGTGCGAGTCTGTGCATATCACAGTATGTTCCAACATAACTTTCATACTTGCAAAATTCATTCATGTCTGTCAGAGAAACCGTTGGGAGTATCTGAAAGCAACTTCTATTCATTGGAGAAAATAACTTGCAATGATTGAACAAAAAAATATACAGTCTTTTTTCATCGGACAAAAAGAAAAACTCTTTAGCACAATCTATAAAAATAAGTGTAGTACAATTTTAAGGACCCGCACACAGACAAGCCATAAAAGCACACACACACACCACACATGTGTTACCAGAGAGATTTGAAAACCTTAATTTTGCTTTTGGAACCGCAATTTGTCAGGAATAAAACCTAATTTTTCTAATTGTTTATGATTTCTGACAGTTTTGGCACTCTGCCTCTACATGTAAGAAAACGCTGAAGGCTGACGTTTAAGACTCTTATTTAGTAGTATTGAGGAAAATTGCTTATCAATTAATTTTACGTTTCGGCTTTCCCACTCTTCGTAGTATTTTTAAAGAACGGAAAATTTTAATATTTTCAAGAAGTGAAAGAAAAACAATTTAGTTTTTCAATTTACAGGCACCCCAGCAGTTTTAAACCGATCAAAAGGACGTGCGATTTCAAATTACAGAGAAATGAATAATAATTTTCTTTTAATTGACAAAAAACATATAAACATTTTCAAAGGTTTCCAAGCTGGCGATCAAAAAACACTCTCAAAATCTTCTGTATTGCATTATAATAGATAAGGTTATTTTGAACGATCTGCTATGACATACGGAATACAAATAAAAAAGATAAGAAATGATTTCCATATTTACTGTTAAGTACTAAATTTGGTTGATTTGTTGTTCATTCCAAGAAAAAGATTTTTTGACGTCTCCGTGGCTTTTAGTTTTACATTTTAAAAGCTGATTTTTGCTATTTTGAGAGCCCTAAACTGCCAAAAGTCTTCTATTTTCCAAAAACTCTTTTCGATAAAGAAAAACATTGGTTCTGACAATAGTTTTACATTAACAGAAAGAAACAGAGAGAGAGAGAGAGAGAGAGAGAGAGAGAGAGAGAGAGAGAGAGAGATGGAAGAAAAATTTTAAACAAGAGAAAAAAAGTTAGGGAAAAGTTTTTTTCCAAATTTTTGTGTCAAAAAGTTAAAATTGTTTAGTTTTACGTTTGAAATATTACAGAATTCGTCCTAATAATCAAAACTCCCTTTAACGTAACTAATTTTACTACAAATTTCTCCATTTGTTTTATCTGAAATTTCAACGCGATCTGTCACCCAGCGAAAATTTGACTGAAGCAAAAAAACCAGCCTCGCATATACATTATCCTCCAATTAAAATAAAATGTTGGAACAATTAAAGGTAAGGTAAAACCTTGAAGATAGGAAGAAGTCAATGAATGAAATTGAACACAAATATGAACGACGAAACAAAACAAACGTCACCTGAAGAGTCCCGAATCAATGCCTCGTACTAAAAATATATCATAAAAACGTATCATAAAAACAAATTGTGTGGGGAGGGAAGGGTTGAGATGTTAGTCGAGGTGTTAGAGGTGTAGATGTAGTTAGGGGGAATTAGTCAGCTATGGGATCAAAATGACTCAAAAATACCTTCGATTCGTAAATCAAAGAGTAGCGCAATGCAGCTATGCTCAGCTTGGCACCAATAAAAAGCATTTAAAGTTAATTAAGCAGCTGGTATTTTGAAAAGTAACGACAAAAATTTTTTAAATTCTTTTTCGAAATTACACTTTGAAAAATTGCGAAAGTTAAGCTAAAAAAAATAGAAAAATATATTAGAGCAAAGAAAAATAAATTACTCCCAAAAACTGCTGTAGCTCGAGGTTTTTCCAATTACTCGTGTCTGTTTCCTTTTTCTGATTTTCCATAATTTTCTCAGCAAGAGCAAATTCATCCAGTTAGAGGAAAAAAAATCACTTAATCGACCATTTTTCATGAATAAAACAAGAATTTAAGAGACAACAACTATAAATAACTCTTGATGGAAATTTATAAGAGATACCTCCTATTTATTTTTTCGACACGCTGTTTCTAAGCCGTCTCTAAGGAGCTCAAGAAGGATAATTTACGGTAAATTATGCTATTCCCTTGTCCCTTCGGAACTTCTTTATCCCTGTGTCACGCCCCTATTTCGTCCCTCATAGTTGCGTGATGATATTCCTTTAAATATCCATAATTAAGTGCTTTATATTAATTAATATCCAGTTAGTTTCAAGGCCATATATAGCCGGTATTTCCATCTAGGCCTGTAACCTCTAATTTGTCTATGTTTAGGAAAAACAACTGCAGAGTGACAGTTTAATAGCAAACATATCAAGTGCCTAAAAGCATCAATATTTACTTTTTTGGGTTTCTTGATGATAAATTCACATAATCAGTAAATAACTTTGTGAGAGATTATGTACTTGGTGAAGTAAATATTCTGATAAAGTAGGTCCTAATACGGAACTTGTATATGTACTTAACAAACATCAAGAGACGTACAAAATCCGGAAATTGGCCAACTTGAAAATCAGTAAATATTTGCGAAGGACCAATACAACTCGAGGCACAACCCTGCGGAACGACGATCACCAGAACACCGGAGAAACAGCCTGACTATCAGTTGCTAATAAAACTCAGCAAAAACTCAAACTTCTTATTCTATCATTGAAAACTTTGGCTTTATTTTCTGATTTATTAAAAGATTGAACTCGAAATTCTTCCTAAAATTAATAAGTTAAAACAAGCTACATTAGAGTTATAGTATGGCTAAATAAAGCTCTAAAACCCAAGGCAACTAGTGGATATATCGCGCATCCGAACCGCTCAATAAAAGGCTATTACTAGCTAAGTTTATTCAAAATATATCCGCTAAAAATCGCACTGTGAAACACCAAAATAAGTCCTTGAAAAATGACAATTAATCACATTATTTACTGCTATTATTAACCACAGAAAACACCATGAGGAACACCTAGAAATCAGTGCGTAACATGGTGACAGGAGTTATTAACTGTTTCCCAGTTTAACGGACCGAAATTCCGAATAATTCTTTGATAATTCGAT
Source organism: Convolutriloba macropyga (assembly GCF_964194025.1). NCBI lineage: Eukaryota > Metazoa > Xenacoelomorpha > Acoela > Convolutidae > Convolutriloba > Convolutriloba macropyga. The sequence goes on from NC_134475.1 coordinate 30,097,625, forward strand.
ATTTTCTTCTTTTATTCTGTTGTTTTCTTTCTTCTTCTTCTTCTTCTTCTTCTTCATTACCTTAAGAGCCTCCGATCATCCAGACCAGCCTCCGGGACTACTTGTCCGAGCAAGACGATAATGCAAAAGCAGTAACAAACCAAAGAATGGGTGGAAATAGTGTATGTCTACGTGGTCTAACTGTAACAACAATTCAAAAGTGCTTGAGTGGACAATAACTGGAACAAACGCAACCACAGCCGCCACAACGGACAAAAACAACACAGGGTATTTGCAAACGAGGATATTGTGAGTAAATGAATTTGTAAAATTAATTTTGTTGCTTTATTTATGTCAATTTATAAAGAACAAATTCTCCCCGCTATTAATAATTGCCGCGCTTCCCTCAATTTTGTTGAACATATCGAAGGAAATAACATTAACTACACACAAAACAGCAACAAAACCCAAGCTCAGATAGTAACTGCTTTCTCCTCTTGTCTTTAAAAATCCAATGTAATTTATGCGCTAGATAAACATGATAAACGTGTTGCAATTTATTGGACAGCAAAAAGTCTAAATCAAAAAGTTCGCAAATTTGGCCTTATTCGTAACAAACTTCAATCTGATAGAGATATTAACCTTGACAACATCATTACTGATTATCAGATAACATCAGAATAAGCTAAATTACTGAAACCATCACTTAAACATTAATTAAAAGAGGGCAAAACAAAAGTTTAAACAAAAATAAAAAACAATTATATTTAATTTCCCCGCCCAGCTCCGGAGGTTAATGAATCAAACAGTGACTTGGGTCATTATGCTGTTGCCTATCTGAGTGCAGCTTCCACAAGGCCTGTGCGGTCGTGGTCCCCACGAATTTTCCTAGACTAAGGGGCACTCTTTAGAGGTGAGACTTCGGCGGCCCATACGGCTTCAACGATATAAGTCTGACGATTCGACCGGAGCTTTAGAAATAGGTTTATAAGCAGCCCATCATTATTATTTTCTGAACGAATAGTTTCAGTAGTTTCTTTTCTGATATTCTTGTGCTATTCATTTAACTTTTCATCTCTTAAAACCCCTTAATCTCTCCATTAAGTTAAGTTAAGTGTGCTATTTAATACTTTAGAACGAAAGTAAGACTGATTGAACGAAAAGTATATAATCTAATCGGGTAAAAAGCAAAATGGCACACGCGCAGATCAACATCACGCCTTTTTCCGGATCAGAAACGGACAATTTTAACGAGTTCGAACAACTAATAACAGGTGCAATCGGAGTCGCAGCAATCGCAAACGCGCAACAAGCGAACTTTTTAAAGTTACATTTAAAAGGAGACGCTTTACGATACTTCTTAACCCTACCAGAGGCTACCAGACTAGTCTTCAAAGACAGTATAACAGCTCTAAGAAATAGATTCACGCAGGATGACTTGAGAGAGATCAGATTTATAAAGTTAGAGAATCAAAAGTTTAATCCAAAAACAGACACTGTAAAAAATTTCTTAGTAAAGTTAAGAACTGAAGCCAATAAAGCATATCCAGCACCTGAAATTGTAGTAGCGCCAGCAGGAGCAGGCGACCCAGAAGCTCGTAGATTCGAAAGAGACGGCAGCAAGAGATTCTGCCCTTCAGATGTCAGAAAACAGAAAAAACGAACAAATAAAGCGCTTCTTTATTAAGTCTATGCCAAATTGGCTTAAGCCTAAGCTCATAGAAAGGCTAGATACAGATACCATTGATCAATTATGCACCTTAGCTAGCCAACAGATTGCAGTAAGGGAGATGTGCAACAGAGAAGAGTACTTTGATGACGGATTTAAGGAAATAACAGAGTCAAATACAGATAAAATGTTAAAAGCAATAACTACTACTTCAAATAATCAGAAAGAACTTGAACAGAAACTCGAACAGAAAGTAGCATCTAAAAACGAGCCACCAGAACAAGGCCCAGTAAACATTTTCACACCACATTACCTTCAACAAGTCTACAGACAAAGTTATAGACAAAATTTCCGCCCTCAATATCAAAATTATCGGCCAAATTACCCCCAATATCAGTCTAATTATCGTCCAATTCAGCAAAACTATCGGCCCCAGCAACAGTCTGCTCCTCGTGCTGATAATTACCGAGAGTTTAGACCGCAATTTAATGCCCCTAGACCATTCTATTATAATCAACAGCCACAAACCCGGAATTACTGGTCCGAACCTTCAGATAGCCCTCCATTTGTTCACCCAACTTATGTTAATAGACCTGTTTACCGATTTCCAACAAAAAATACCCCTCAAAACCTTCTTAGACAGGGTATAGTTTATGATAGCCCAGTGCCAGCACAAAACCGATATGGTAGTCAACAAGCAAACCAGTTTAATCGTGCAAGTATTCCTCAAAATAGAAATATGAGAGGTATGAATTACCCATTTAATCAACAAAAAAACTAATAAAGCCACCCAACTTTAAAAAACAAAACAAAAACTAAAAAAACTCAGTTAACCATTATAACGAAAGCACGTCTAGTCCTAGTTTAGATAAAGTAATAGAACCAGTTTATAATAAAAGTAACAAAAAGCGTAGAAAACGCAAAAGTAATAATAATAAATGTAAGGTGAATAAATCTGTGCAACTCCCAACACAAGTACCTCAATCCGCACCAAAGCGAGTAACACATGTTCAGCAATTATTCAGTATTGTCCCACTTTTAGGCAGAACATTATCCTATGTTAAAGTTAAATTTAATGGAGAATTAGATAGACGCGCACTAATCGATACAGGAGCATTTGCCAACGTGATAAGTCATGAGTTTTACAAGGAACTTAATCACACAAATATCAATTCAATAACAGAAATAGAAAAGCCAGATCTAGATAAAGTTAAAATGGCAAACGGAAATATAGTCAAAATTGACAAAGCAATTAAAGTTACATTTAAATTGGGCACACAAACATTTACAGAAGATTCCCTTGTTTTAATTGTCACAACTCCTGTAATATTAGGTAACACATTCTTCGTTGAACATAAAGTTAGCATCTGCCCAGGACAAAGTTACATTAAATTCCCTGATCAAACTCTGCAAATAAATGAAAAAAAGCCAGAAAAGCAACCCAGAAGAGTTGTAAAACGTAAAAAATTTGAAGTTTATACACAGAAAAAGCAAGTTCTACAACCAAATCAACAAGCAGTATTAGAATGCAAGCTTTACGACAAACTAGAATCATTCACAGAGCTCTGTGGAGTAATAATTCCAAACGAAATCTTTGAAAAAGACAGCGAAGTAATATTAACGTCCTCTTTAAGTAAAGTTGCTGAAAAAAATATTCTTTATATCTATGTCTTGAACATTACTGATCACTCAATTACCCTAAATAAAGGCAAAGAAATAGCCAAATTCTCGTTCTTAACGTCTGATCAAGCAGAAAAGTTGTTAGAAGTCGATCCTCAATTAATAAATGTAGCAAAAATGAGTGAAAATTATTTAACAGAAATAAATCAACTTATTCAAGTCACAGATACGCCGAAAAGAAAGGCCCAACCAGCAAAGCCGGCCTCGGAATATGAAAAATTGTGGTTCCCAACGCCTGAAACGTGCCCAGATCCGACAAATTTGTCGCCCTTGCAGAGAGAAATCTTTGAGCAACTGCTAAAACTGCAAGAAATGGAGAAATTAGATCCAAAGGATAACCATCAGGACAAAATAACCTTTTTGAGCAAACTTCCGTGGGAAAAATTGGCCCTCAATGATGAGCAAAAAGCATTAGTAGGTGAACTACTAGTTGAATTCAGTGATATCTTTGCGAAACACAGATTTGACGTTGGATATAATACAGATTTGAAGATAAAGTTAACTCCAGAAAGAAGCATACCAATTTACGAACAAGGCCCTCCAACGCCTGTCCATCTGAGAAATGAGCTACAAGTAGAGCTCGCACTAATGCATTACTATGGACTGATAATAACTTTGTTTCAATCAAGATATAGTAGTCCGCTTTTCGCTCAACGGAAAAATTCAGGAAGCCTTAGACTATTAATTGACTTGAGAAAAGTAAATCATTTGCTGAAAAACGATTATGTGAATACAAATTTCCCAATTTCGAACATGATTGATGCAATAAACTACTTTGCCGGGAAAAAATTGTTTACGAAACTTGACTGTTCTCAAGCATATCATTGTGTGCAAATGGCAGACGATGTATCAGTGCAACTGCTAGCATTTAACTTTGCTTCGAGAACTTATGCTTATAAATGTCTTGCACAAGGATTGAATAAGTCAGTAACAGGATTTAGTTCCTTTATCAGACATTACTTGGACCCATGCTTAGCTTCAGGAAATTGTACCCAGTTTATGGATGATATCGGAAATGCAGTAACAAATTTTGAACAATTGGTACCCTCTTTGCGAGAAATATTTATCTGTATACGTCAATCCGGTCTGAAACTGTCGCCCGAAAAGTGTGAAACAGCAACAGATACAATGAAATTCCTTGGAAAAAACATCAGTGCAGAAGGAATATCACCAGAAAAAGCAAAAATGACGAAATTTCTTGATAAATTCAAAATGCCAAAAACGACAAAACAAGTAAAGCGTTTAATCGGCTTCGCTCAATTCTTCCGTAATTACATACCTAATCTAGGATGCAGTGATAGAAACTACCGAAGAACACGTAAAAGCATTAGAAGTAATAAAGAAGGATCTAATGGAAGCAACGAATGTAACATTGCGATTGCCAAAACCAGGCCTACAGTATGTAATTCTTTGTGACGCTAGTTACCACGGTGCAGGTTTTGTACTAATGGTGGAAGACTACGTAAATGAAACTGGAAAGAAAGAAAAGAAATTATACGCTCCCGTATCGTTTGGATCGCATTTATTTAATGCAACGCAATTAAAGTTTTCAATCTATTACAAAGAGTTCCTAGCTTTGTACTATGCGCTGGACTATTTTTGGCACTACATTTGGGGATCAAGTAAACATGTAATTATACTCAATGACAACAAAAGCCTCACACAATTCTTCCAGTCGAAAGTAATACCGCCATCTCTTTGGAATTGTTTAGACAGAATACTCGCATTTAATATAGTAATTGCTCACATTCCTGGACGCGCTAATTACGCCGCAGATTTCCTCTCCCGAATGGAGAATGACAAACCAGCAACAATGTCTTTAAAATTAACAGATAGAATTCCAGTGAGAGAAATAGAAATTGATACAGTAGCACAAAATCCTGATGTTGAACTGAACGTATTATTTGATATTGACAATTTTGACGACGAAGCTAACAACGCTGAACTTGACGTCCTTAAAAAACTTGGAGTTTATGAAGATTATAAAAAGAAACAAAGTAGTTGACCAATCACAGAAATACAAGGGCTATTAAAACTTAAAGAAAACAAGAAATAAATTCAATTGAGTACCCAAATCCATTAGATGAGTTCCCAGACCTTACAGACAACTTAATTAGCCTTAATTTAGCAGAAGAGCAGCAAAAAGATACAGACATTAGAACAGTAATAAACTGGATTCAACAGTATAATCAACAACCAGATTTAAAGTATGCTACTACAAATTTAAAAAAGTATCACAAACACTTAAACAGATTAATTCTTGAAGGGAATGTCTTATACCGGAATTTTTATGATGATACTGGAAAAGTACTTCATAAACAATTCTGTGTACCAAAGCATTTGTGGAAGGAGACTATATATAGACTCCATAATTCACAAACAGCAGGCCACTTAGGCATTAAAGCAACAATTCAAGAATTCAGAAAGCGATTCCATTACCCAGGCTTCACCGATCATTTCATTAGTTTCATCAAAAATTGCCTCACTTGTCTTCAACTTAACAGAGTACCAAAAAGCCACATCACACCAAAGTTACAACCAGTCAGTTCTTTACAGTCATATCCACGAGATATGCTACAAATTGATTTAGTAGGCCCCCTAAAGTCATCACAATATAAGTATGTTCTGAGTGGAATAGATGTTTTCACAAAGTACCTATTCGCAGTTCCATTAACGAATGGATACGCTGACACAGTAGCCCGAGAACTAGTAAAGGTGTTCTTCCAGCACAGCTACATTCCTCAAACGATACTTAGTGACCTAGGAACAAATTTTACTTCAGAATTAATGTCAGAATTAGCAAGTTTATTAGAAGTAAAGTTGAAGCACGCCTCACTAAAGCACCCTCAAACTATTGGAGCAGTAGAAAGATCTCACGGACCACTAAAAAGAATATTGAAACTCAATACTGAGGAACAATGGAAAGACTGGCACAAATATGTTCCTCTAGCAACTTTTATTCATAATACTTCATATCACTCAGCGACAAATTGTCCTTCAACTTTATTCCATGGCAGAGAACCCATAAAGCCCCTCGACATTAGGTTCTCTAGAAAAGTAATGGATGCAGCAGCAGTAAACTCGGACTTTGTAAATGAACTGCAAGACGCCATGATGCAAAAGTTCGGAGAAAACAAAGAAAAACTGACGACTGCTTACCTGAAGTACAAAAAGTATTATGATCAAAAAGCTTCAGCAAAACCGATTCCGGAGAAATCATTCTGTTTACTTTTGAATCCTAAGCTCTTAGAACAATCGACAGTAATAGCTTCCCAAGTTCAGAAATGGCTACCGCTATATAAAGTGGAAAAAGCCCTTACTGACTCTAATTACATCATTCGCAAAGTAAATACGAATTACACCCAATGTGTTCATCGCATCAGATTGAAACCAATTAAACCAAGTTAAACTCCTGAAGACCTCGAGATTATCAACCCTGCAAAAATTTCAACCTGATCCATCTAGAAAACAACACATGGAACCAGATCTATTCGATAAACATATCCCGGAATTGATAAATGAACAAGAAAAGGAGATAAAACAAGCTACAAAAGTGAAACAGGACCCAGTAAAAGTGACCATAAATGTTCCACTAGATGGACCCTTAGCATGACCAGCAGTAGCAGCACCTCCAGCAGCACCACCGGCCCCACCAAGGGTAGTAGCACCAGCAGTTAGACCACGAACTGCCCCAGTCCATCTTCCAGTATTTGATTCCTCAAGTTCAGATGAAGCAATTCCAAACCTATTTAATGAAAACAGCAGTTCAGACGAAAATTTAGCTGACCTAAACCTGGACGCGGAACAAATTGCTAGATTACCAGTTAATCCGTTAATTGCTGATGAAATTAGACAGCAAGAACCAGAAGTTCGTGTTCCTCTCGTATCATCCTCATCAGATGACGAAATGTTCCTACCAGCTCAACAGCCTCAGCCGTCAATAGTACCATTAGATATTGAATTTCCTCTAAAAACACACGAAGAGCAATTTGCGTTAACTGATAGAAAATTCCCGACCTTATCACCCTAAAGGAAAACCAGAGAAAAGTGCCTTTAAATCACCAGAATACCAACAGAAGAAAAATGTACAAGGATTCAAAGTGAGCAGACAAATATGGTTGCATGATGAAGATAGATCAAACCCTTACCTAACCAACCAAGTTAGAAGATCAGGCAGTCCTAAACCAAAAAATGCACGTGCCAGACTGGAACAAGAAGAAAAACGCGAAGCAATAAAAGCATCAGCACAAGCAGCAAAACAGTCAAATACACCAAGTAGAGAGACAAAACTAGATCAAGTTAGAGCAAGTATAGCAAAATATTCAGGGAAAAAGACCAGCAGTTCAGTAAACAAACCAGTAACCAGATCTCAAACAAAAAACTCTTCACCAGGCTCTTCAAATCAAAACTTAAATCATTTTAGTCAAGAAATAAATGCAACTTATCTAAGTTCACCAACAGATATCTTATACTCTCCACACTCTTTTGCACACTGTATATCAGCAGACCTTGCAATGGCAAAGGGATTAGCCCGACAAGTCAAAAGCTGGTACCCAGCAGCCCCAAGTGCAATTAGACTCCACCAGATATCCACCAGATATTGGCTCAGTTTTAATCTACTTTGACCCAATTTCCGAACGTTATATCTTTAGTTTAGTCACCAAATTTAGGTACTACCACAAACCCACATACGAATCTGTATTAGCAAGCCTTTATGAACTGAGAGAAATAGTAATAGATGCAGGAATTTCACACTTAAGTCTTCCAAAACTCGCCAGTGGCTATGATAAATTAGATTTTAACATCATTTTTGAGTTTATATGTCAAGTCTTCGACCCTCTACCCATCACCATCTATATCCATTAGCATGTACAGACCCAGTACAGTCTAGAAGTACCCTCTATTTGCCCCAAAAGCCCAACAAGCCTGAGCAACTTAGCCCTAAAGTCAAAAATCGCCCAAAATTGGAAATTTTCGACCTTAAATCCCAGTTATTTTGATATATCTCAAGAACTACTTGTCTGAACCTGGATTAACTTATTGTTCTGAAAATCCCTCATCCAGTAGAAGCAATCTCAGCTATAATTGACCCCATTTGACTTGCTCTAGGTATCAAAAACTTAGCCCAAATTTGACCTTTCCAGAAATCCTAGGTTCACCTCAGAAAAACAGTCATAAAATTGTGAAGAATGCCCCGATCATTCCAGATTGTTGCGCTGCAGCATTTTTCAAGCCGAGGAACCGACATGCAAATTTTGAAGCGACTTGGAGAACTTTAAAAATCGAGTGACGCTGGAGCCCTCAATTTTTGACACTTTTCGAATCCGCTCGAATTCAATGATAACTCCCACAAAAAACCCCCAATTGACCCATTTTATACCCGTAGACCATCCTACTGCTCACGCTTGACATCCCAGTACCCAAAAATCCCGTCAAAAATCAATAAAAGTTGAGTTATGACAAAAATACCGAACCCTACCAAAGTGCGTTAAAATTGATAAGAATGTAGTGTAAATTATATCCCAAAAATATGCCAAAAACTGTCCCAAATACCTTCAGCAGCTACTCCCAGCTGCCACCTACATGGTAAAACCTCAGAGAACCATAAAAACCCATATTTCTAACTATATGTTGAAAAATGATGAAAAAACGAAAATTGCGCTTCTGCTTCAATCCTCCGCTTCAAAAATTTTGTCATTTTATTCTTCACCTGACCCGATAAAAGCCACCTATACACCCTGAAATCCTAGTGCAACCCCCCACTAGCCTTGTAGCACCATAAAAACCAGTCCCAGCTCATCCCAGTATCAACCATGAAGACTTAAGCCCAAATAAGCTCTGAAATTGTCACAATTTTGTCAGAAAAAATTCAGTTATTTCACACTAGAGTCAATATTATTCACTTTTGACAGCAATTACACCCCACCATCAGCACTCCCACATCTATAGCTCTCAGAATATGCACTCCCAGTCCCCTAGTGCCAATACAAGCTGAGAAAACACTGCTAAAGTAACGAAAATCACAAAAAATCTAGTGTAATTTCCGAAAAAAGTGATCAAAAATGCATCTTAATACCTGAATATACCCAATTTTATTGTTAATTCAGTTAGCCGTGCAAAGAGTGATGAAAATTGTTTTTCCTAGACATTTTTCCTTTCTCCCCGAACAGGACCTCAAGCGTCAAAATGAAGGACAATAAAGGAAAGCAGCTCCTGGTCTTGCTCAGAGTGAGCAGCCTGACCTAAAACATATCATCCAGCAAAGAGTGAAGTAACTACCATGCATCGATACAATGCAGTAATCCATAAAGGCTTCAAGGAAAGCCAAAAGGCGGAAAAGTATTGCACGAGTAACATGCATCTCTGTAGCTCCCGACGACAGCATTACGATTGACAACCACCTGGACAAAGCAATTGACGACCAGAAGAGAAAAACTTCAGATTTCTCCGCAAGAGACATGAGTTTTATTCATAGGGAGAGCAATCTTCAAGTTTTCCTTCAACTGTCTAACTGTCTAACTAAAAGCGCATCTTCCATTTGAAACAGACAAACTTGATATAGAAGACGAACAAACGACCACAGAAGACGAAAAGGACAACAACGCTTTAACCCGAGAGGAAAGTATATTTTGAGTTCTTGAAAGTTTAAAATTGTTCGACAAGTATTAATCCTTTAACTGACTAAGTATCCCTTCACTCATTAAGTTCTAATCACAAGTGCTTTAAATCATCAAACCAGTGCTTCAATCCCAGAAATTAACCAGTGCTTTAAACCACTTATTCCGCCAGTTCAAATGTGTTACCCTATTCAAAGTTTAGAGCCATTATTCAGTGAAATAACCATAATTATTTCCAGTGCTAATTCCCGCTATTCTTTTAACCTTCACCTTAACTTAAGTCTTCACTCTTTACTCTGAAATTAGCGCACTTTCACATCTTTAATGTTCCTCCAAAGCTCTTAATCTTGTCTTAACTTTCCTCACTTCAACCTTTATCTCCATTTGTCTTAACTTAAACTTTATTTCCCTTAACTTCATTAATTGCCTTTAAGTTAAATGCTTTCGTTCCAAAACTCTTTTCTAAGAAAACATAAATTGGGTGGCTCCAACAAAAATATGTGTATATCATTATACTCGTGCAGATTATATGCTTTATAGAAAAATTGTAAAACCCAGTTCTTTCCCAAAATTTTCATGGAAAATTTTCATAAAGTCCGGTAGTGTCACGCCCCTATTTCGTCCCTCATAGTTGCGTGATGATATTCCTTTAAATATCCATAATTAAGTGCTTTATATTAATTAATATTCAGTTAGTTTCAAGGCCATATATAGCCGGTATTTCCATCTAGGCCTGTAACCTCTAATTTGTTTATGTTTAAAAAAAACAACTGCAGAGTGACAGTTTAATAGCAAACATATCAAGTGCCTAAAAGCATCAATATTTACTTTTTTGAGTTTCTTGATGATAAATTCACATAATCAGTAAATAACTTTGTGAGAGATTAAGTACTTGGTGAAGTAATTATTCTGATAAAGTAGGTGCTAATACGGAACTTGTATATATACTTAACAAACATCAAGAGACGTACAAAAGCCGTAAATTGCCCAACTTGAAAATCAGTAAATATTTGCGAAGGACCAATACAACTCGAGGCACAATCCTGCGGAACGACGATCACCAGAACACCGGAGAAACAGCCTGACTATCAGTTGCTAATAAAACTCAGCAAAAACTCAAACTTCTTATTCTATCATTGAAAACTTTGGCTTTATTTTCTGATTTATTTATTAAAGATTGAACTGGAAATTCTTCCTAAAATTAATAAGTTAAATAGGCTACATTAGAGTTTTAGTATGGCTAAATAAAGCTCTAAAACCCAAGGCAACTAGTGGATATATCGCGCATCCGAACCGCTCAATAAAAGGCTATTACTAGCTAAGTTTATTCAAAATATATCCGCTAAAAATCGCACTGTGAAACACCAAAATAAGTCCTTGAAAAATGACAATCACATTATTTACTGCTATTATTAACCTCAGAAAACACCATGAGGAACACCTAGAAATCAGTGCGTAACACCCTGTTATTTACTTCACAATGATCGTGCGCATAACATTTGAGGTAGCAAAGACATGAAAGCGTCAATCTTTGATATGCTACATACCAGATGTGGGGCTGTAAAACCTCTGAATTAGTGATACACATGTGCTCTTGCCACAACCAGAGTGCCCCACAAGGGCAACTGTCTCTCCTTGATTCACCTCTAAGGACACCTCCTTCAACACTTTCACTTCACGCCGAGTAGGGTAGGAAAAGTTGATATTCCTAAAAGGTAATTTTTGCTAAAGCAATGAAATTAAAGTATATATTCAACCCAGTGAATTTTCTCAACTGTGCCAACACGAAGCTCAATTTGGAAGAAACACGTAACTGCAAGACGAGCTGCTGTATTTACAGTTCAAAGTAGATTTCACAAATAAATTTTATTCAAACAGCTTCAAAAAACTTTTAAAAAGATTTGAAATTTGCTACTAAGTTTTCACTGTGAAACAAGACGGATCATTGCCAGCTTAATAATTGAGGCAGACTTGAGTTGTTTTCATTTTTGGATCTCAATTTCGGCAAATGCGATTACATTAGTTATTTGCGGAAAAAGAAATGGTTCAGAACATAACTAATATTCATTGGTTGAAGGGCTGACTCTTGTCAGCAAAAAATGAAATCCTATTTAAGCTCATTATTTAAAATCAGAATGTTGCCACTTATTTCTCAGGTTTTTCAAAATATATTTATTCGGCGAATTTTTTTGATTAATCAAAACAACTTGAAGCAATTTTCAGTTTCTCTTGAAAGTAGAACAATTCAGAACCCCACAATTAACATAAATGTTATCACATTTAAATAATTATTTAATGTTAGTTTCTTATGGTCAAAAATAACTTTTCAGCATGGGACGAAATTCATTAGGATAATTCCCAGTCCGTAAACAGCCTTAAAGTGAAGAAAAGCGTTATAAACCGACAAACATCTGACAAATTGCTCTCAACCAACAGACATTAATGTAGCCTAGATAATTTTATATAGGTGCGAAAAAATCCGGCAACATCCTCAAGCACTGACCACTTGGTAATCAGGCCCGTGTTCAACAAAAATACAAAAAGTTTGAAAACAATTGCAAATTTTAACAAAATCTAGCTGGAACTCGTGATATTAATATCTTCAGACTTATTTCAAAGTCTAAACAGACTATCCAAAATACCTATTTCAAACCTTAAACAGTTTCACTGGCTCATAAAGATCAATAAACTTGGAACATGACAAATTTTCAAAAACTTGAAAACAAAAATCAATTCTATAAAAAAAATTGCTAAAACTCCAGTCATTAAATATTGATAACCATTCCATTGGCTCTCAAAAATATGCGGCCGATTATTATCAAAACTCGGAGGAGGTCTCAAGGCCCTTGGTGCCAGCAAAAAATTCAAAAAACATGAAAAAATACAAACAATTTTAAAAAAAGGGCTGACTCTTGTCAGCAAAAAATGAAATCCTATTTACGCTCATAATTTAAAATCCGAATGTTGCCATTTATTTCTCATGTTTTTCTAAATATATTTATTCGGCGAATTTTTTTGATGAATCAAAACAACTTGAAGCAATTTTCCGTTTCTCTTGAAAGTAGAACAATTTAGAACCGCGCAATTAACATTTAGGTAATTAAATAATTACCTAAATGTGATAGGTTATCACATTTAGGTAATTATTTAATGTTAGTTTCTTATGGTCGAAAATAACTTTTCAGCATGGGACGAAGTTCTTTCGGATAATTCCCAGTCCTCAAACAGCCTTATAGTGGAGAAAAGCATTATAAACCGACTAACATCTGACAAATTGCTCTCAACCAACAGACATTAATGTAGCCTAGATAATTTTATATAGGTGCGAAAAAATTCGGCAACATCCTCAAGCATTGACCACTTGGTAATCAGGCCCGTGTGCTAGCTTGTCCACAATCCCTTTAGTTTCAACAACAGAAACATAACCGACTAACGCCGGGCGAATTGCTCTCAAACAACCGGCGAGCGGTTGGCTTCGTCAGTAGCTAGCCAGGATTTAGTGAGGCTAACTTTAGCTTAATTGAAGGGGCGTGAGGTGAAGGTAATAGGTGATGACATCACGCCACATCACAGGAGCTGAATTGCGGAATCAACAAAATAGTTAAGGAAAGAGAGAGAGAGAGAGAGAGAGAGAGAGAGAGAAAACGTGAACGAGAAAGAGAAGGAAAGAAACTCTTACCGACAGAGAGAGAAAGAGAGATATGAGTCTTTTCTATGATGAGATTCAACTCAGCAACTTCTAGTTTTATAACATTGTTGGTGATTAAATCATATAAAAAAACGGAAAAAACAAAGTTCAAAATTTAAACATAGCGCAGTGAAAAAATGTTCAAAACCACTTTTTGTCACTGGAGTTCTGTCAATTGACCCATCTGCAAGACTTAATTGACTATGATTAACTTATTGTTCTGAAAATCCCTCATCCAGTAGAAGCGATCCCAGCTATAATTGACCCCATTTGACCCGCTCTAGGTATCAAAAACTTAGCCCAAATTTGACCTTTCCAAAAATCCTAGGTTCACCTCAGAAAAACAGTCATAAAATTGTGAAGAATGCCCCGATCATTCCAAATTGTTGCTCTGGAGCATTTTTCAAGCCGAGGAACCGACATGCAAATTTTGAAGCGACTTGGAGAACTTAAAAATCGAGTGACGCTGGAGCCCTCAATTTTTGACACTTTTCGAATCCGCTCGAATTCAATGATAACTCCCACAAAAAACCCCCAATTGACCCATTTTATAGCCGTAGACCATCCTACTGCTCACGCTTGACATTCCAGTACCCAAAAATCCCGTCAAAAATCAATAAAAGTTGAGTTATGACAAAAATACCGAACCCTACCAAAGTGCGTCAAAAAATTGATAAGAATGTAGTGTAAACTATATCCCAAAAATATGCCAAAAACTGTCCCAAATACCTTCAGCAGCTACTCCCAGCTGCCACCTACATGGTAAAACCTCAGAGAACCATAAAAACCCATATTTCTAACTATATGTTGAAAAATGATGAAAAAACGAAAATTGCGCTTCTGCTTCAATCCTCCGCTTCAAAAATTTTGTCATTTTATTCTTCACCTGACCCGATAAAAGCCACCTATACCCCCTACAACCCTAGTGCAACCCCCCACTAGCCTTGTAGCACCATAAAAACCAGTCCCAGCTCATCCCAGTATCAACCATGAAGACTTAAGCCCAAATAAGCTCTGAAATTGCCACAATTTTGTCAGAAAAAATTCAGTTATTTCACACTAAAGTCAATATTATTCACTTCTGACAGCAATTACACCCCACCATCAGCACTCCCACATCTATAGCTCTCAGAATATGCACTCCCAGTCCCCTAGTGCCAATACAAGCTGAGAAAACACTGATAAAGTAACGAAAATCACAAAAAATCTAGTGTAACTTCCGAAAAAAGTGATCAAAAATCCCGTCAAAAATCAATAAAAGTTGAGTTATGACAAAAATACCGAACCCTACCAAAGTGCGTTAAAATTGATAAGAATGTAGTGTAAACTATATCCCAAAAATATGCCAAAAACTGTCCCAAATACCTTCAGCAGCTACTCCCAGCTGCCACCTACATGGTAAAACCTCAGAGAACCATAAAAACCCATATTTCTAACTATATGTTGAAAAATGATGAAAAAACGAAAATTGCGCTTCTGCTTCAATCCTCCGCTTCAAAAATTTTGTCATTTTATTCTTCACCTGACCCGATAAAAGCCACCTATACCCCCTACAACCCTAGTGCAACCCCCCACTAGCCTTGTAGCACCATAAAAACCAGTCCCAGCTCATCCCAGTATCAACCATGAAGACTTAAGCCCAAATAAGCTCTGAAATTGCCACAATTTTGTCAGAAAAAATTCAGTTATTTCACACTAAAGTCAATATTATTCACTTCTGACAGCAATTACACCCCACCATCAGCACTCCCACATCTATAGCTCTCAGAATATGCACTCCCAGTCCCCTAGTGCCAATACAAGCTGAGAAAACACTGCTAAAGTAACGAAAATCACAAAAAATCTAGTGTAACTTCCGAAAAAAAGTGATCAAAAATGCATCTTAATACCTGAATATACCCAATTTTATTGTTAATTCAGTTAGCCGTGCAAAGAGTGATGAAAATTGTTTTTCCTAGACATTTTTCCTTTCTCCCCGAACAGGACCTCAAGCGTCAAAATGAAGGACAATAAAGGAAAGCAGCTCCTGGTCTTGCTCAGAGTGAGCAGCCTGACCTAAAACATATCATCCAGCAAAGAGTGAAGTAACTACCATGCATCGATACAATGCAGTAATCCATAAAGGCTTCAAGGAAAGCCAAAAGGCGGAAAGGCATTGCACGAGTAACATGCATCTCTGTAGCTCCCGACGACAGCATTACGATTGACAACCACCTGGACAAAGCAATTGACGACCAGAAGAGAAAAACTTCAGATTTCTCCGCAAGAGACATGAGTTTTGTTCATAGGGAGAGCAATCTTCAAGTTTTCCTTCAACTGTCTAACTGTCTAACTAAAAGCGCATCTTCCATTTGAAACAGACAAACTTGATATAGAAGACGAACAAACGACCACAGAAGACGAAAAGGACAACAACGCTTTAACCCGAGAGGAAAGTATATTTTGAGTTCTTGAAAGTTTAAAATTGTTCGACAAGTATTAATCCTTTAACTGACTAAGTATCCCTTCACTCATTAAGTTCTAATCACAAGTGCTTTAAATCATCAAACCAGTGCTTCAATCCCAGAAATTAACCAGTGCTTTAAACCACTTATTCCGCCAGTTCAAATGTGTTACCCTATTCAAAGTTTAGAGCCATTATTCAGTGAAATAACCATAATTATTTCCAGTGCTAATTCCCGCTATTCTTTTAACCTTCACCTTAACTTAAGTCTTCACTCTTTACTCTGAAATTAGCGCACTTTCACATCTTTAATGTTCCTCCAAAGCTCTTAATCTTGTCTTAACTTTCCTCACTTCAACCTTTATCTCCATTTGTCTTAACTTAAACTTTATTTCCCTTAACTTCATTAATTGCCTTTAAGTTAAATGCTTTCGTTCCAAAACTCTTTTCTAAGAAAACATAAATTGGGTGGCTCCAACAAAAATATGTGTATATCATTATACTCGTGCAGATTATATGCTTTATAGAAAAATTGTAAAACCCAGTTCTTTCCCAAAATTTTCATGGAAAATTTTCATAAAGTCCGGTAGTGTCACGCCCCTATTTCGTCCCTCATAGTTGCGTGATGATATTCCTTTAAATATCCATAATTAAGTGCTTTATATTAATTAATATTCAGTTAGTTTCAAGGCCATATATAGCCGGTATTTCCATCTAGGCCTGTAACCTCTAATTTGTTTATGTTAACAAAAAACAACTGCAGAGTGACAGTTTAATAGCAAATATATCAAGTGCCTAAAAGCATCAATATTTACTTTTTTTGAGTTTCTTGATGATAAATTCACATAATCAGTAAATAACTTTGTGAGAGATTATGTACTTGGTGAAGTAATTATTCTGATAAAGTAGGTGCTAATACGGAACTTGTATATGTACTTAACAAACATCAACAGACGTACAAAAGCCGTAAATTGCCCAACTTGAAAATCAGTAAATATTTGCGAAGGACCAATACAACTCGAGGCACAATCCTGCGGAACGACGATCACCAGAACACCGGAGAAACAGCCTGACTATCAGTTGCTAATAAAACTCAGCAAAAACTCAAACTTCTTATTCTATCATTGAAAACTTTGGCTTTATTTTCTGATTTATTAATTAAAGATTGAACTGGAAATTCTTCCTAAAATTATTAAGTTAAAACAGGCTACATTAGAGTTATAGTATGGCTAAATAAAGCTCTAAAACCCAAGGCAACTAGTGGATATATCGCGCATCCGAACCGCTCAATGAAAGGCTATTACTAGCTAAGTTTATTCAAAATATATCCGCTAAAAATCGCACTGTGAAACACCAAAATAAGTCCTTGAAAAATGACAATCACATTATTTACTGCTATTATTAACCTCAGAAAACACCATGAGGAACACCTAGAAATCAGTGCGTAACACCCTGTTATTTACTTCACAATGATCGTGCGCATAACATTTGAGGTAGCAAAGACATGAAAGCGTCAATCTTTGATATGCTACATACCAGATGTGGGGCTGTAAAACCTCTGAATTAGTGATACACATGTGCTCTTGCCACAACCAGAGTGCCCCACAAGGGCAACTGTCTCTCATTGATTCACCTCTAAGGACACCTCCTTCAACACTTTCACTTCACGCCGAGTAGGGTAGGAAAAGTTGATATTCCTAAAAGGTAATTTTTGCTAAAGCAATGAAATTAAAGTATATATTCAACCCAGTGAATTTTCTCAACTGTGCCAACACGAAGCTCAATTTGGAAGAAACACGTAACTGCAAGACGAGCTGCTGTATTTACAGTTCAAAGTAGATTTCACAAATAAATTTTATTCAAACAGCTTCAAAAAACTTTTAAAAAGACTTGAAATTTGCTACTAAGTTTTCACTGTGAAACAAGACGGATCATTGCCAGCTTAATAATTGAGGCAGACTTGAGTTGTTTTCATTTTTGGATCTCAATTTTGGCAAATGCGATTACATTAGTTATTTGCGGAAAAAGAAATGGTTCAGAACATAACTAAAATTCATTGGTTGAGGGGCTGACTCTTGTGAAGCCTATTTAAGCTCATTATTTAAAATCAGAATGTTGCCACTTATTTCTCAGGTTTTTCAAAATATATTTATTCGGCGAATTTTTTTGATTAATCAAAACAACTTGAAGCAATTTTCAGTTTCTCTTGAAAGTAGAACAATTCAGAACCCCACAATTAACATAAATGTTATCACATTTAAATAATTACTTAATGTTAGTTTCTTATGGTCAAAAATAACTTTTCAGCATGGGACGAAATTCATTAGGATAATTCCCAGTCCGTAAACAGCCTTAAAGTGAAGAAAAGCGTTATAAACCGACAAACATCTGACAAACTGCTCTCAACCAACAGACATTAATGTAGCCTAGATAATTTTATATAGGTGCGAAAAAATCCGGCAACATCCTCAAGCACTGACCACTTGGTAATCAGGCCCGTGTTCAACAAAAATTCAAAAAGTTTGAAAACAATTGCAAATTTGAACAAAATCTAGCTGGAACTCGTGATATTAATATCTTCAGACTTATTTCAAAGTCTAAACAGACTATCCAAAATACCTATTTCAAACCTTAAACAGTTTCGCTGGCTCATAAAGATCAATAAACTTGGAACATGACAAATTTTCAAAAACTTGAAAACAAAAATCAATTCTAAAAAAAATTGCTAAAACTCGAGTCATTAAATATTGATAACCATTCCATTGGCTCTCAAAAATATGCGGCCGATTATTATCAAAACTCGGAGGAGGTCTCAAGGCCCTTGGTGCCAGCAAAAAAATTCAAAAAACATGAAAAAATACAAACAATTTTAAAAAAAGGGCTGACTCTTGTCAGCAAAAAATGAAATCCTATTTACGCTCATAATTTAAAATCAGAATGTTGCCATTTATTTCTCATGTTTTTCTAAATATATTTATTCGGCGAATTTTTTTTGATGAATCAAAACAACTTGAAGCAATTTTCCGTTTCTCTTTAAAGTAGAACAATTCAGAACCGCGCAATTAACATTTAGGTAATTAAATAATTACCTAAATGTGATAGGTTATCACATTTAGGTAATTATTTAATGTTAGTTTCTTATGGTCGAAAATAACTTTTCAGCATGGGACGAAGTTCTTTCGGATAATTCCCAGTCCTCAAACAGCCTTATAGTGGAGAAAAGCATTATAAACCGACTAACATCTGACAAATTGCTCTCAACCAACAGACAATAATGTAGCCTAGATAATTTTATATAGGTGCGAAAAAATCCGGCAACATCCTCAAGCATTGACCACTTGGTAATCAGGCCCGTGTGCTAGCTTGTCCACAATCCCTTTAGTTTCAACAACAGAAATATAACCGACTAACGCCGGGCGAATTGCTCTCAAACAACCGGCGAGCGGTTGGCTTCGTCAGTAGCTAGCCAGGATTTAGTGAGGCTAACTTTAGCTTAATTGAAGGGGCGTGAGGTGAAGGTAATAGGTGATGACATCACGCAACATCACAGGAGCTGAATTGCGGAATCAACAAAATAGTTAAGGAAAGAGAGAGAGAGAGAGAGAGAGAGAGAGATAAAACGTGAACGAGAAAGAGAAGGAAAGAAACTCTTACCGACAGAGAGAGAAAGAGAGATATGAGTCTTTTCTATGATGAGATTCAACTCAGCAACTTCTAGTTTTATAACATTGTTGGTGATTAAATCATATAAAAAAACGGAAAAAACAAAGTTCAAAATTTAAACATAGCGCAGTGAAAAAATGTTCAAAACCATTTTTGTCACTGGAGTTCTGTCAATTGACCCATCTGCAAGACTTAAAAAGTTTCGTTGGCCAATAATGATCGTTAAACAGAGAAAAAGACAACAACTCAAAAAGTTTGAAAACAAATGCAAATTTTAACAAAATCTAGCTGGAATTCGTGATATTAATATCTTCAGACTTATTTCAAAGTCTAAACAGACTATCCAAAATACCTATTTCAAACCTTAAACAGTTTCACTGGCTCATAAAGATCAATACACTTGGAACATGACAAATTTTCAAAAACTTGAAAACAAAAATCAATTCTATAAAAAAATTGCTAAAACTCGAGTCATTAAATATTGATAACCATTCCATTGGCTCTCAAAAATATGCGGCCGATTATTATCAAAACTCGGAGGAGGTCTCAAGGCCCTTGGTGCCAGCAAAATAATTTAAAAAAATCAAAAAACATGAAAAAATGCAAACAATTTAAAAAAAATTGCTTATTGCTTAATGGTGATATTAAAACCTTGCAAAAATTCTAGTACATCTAGAAACTTTGCAGAACCTGTTATCAAACCCTAGAGGACGCTCCTAGGCTCTTAAGGCTGGAAAAACCTAAAAAAAATTCAAAACCATTTCAAAAACTTGAAAACAATTGCAAGTTTTATCATAAAATTGCTAAAAATTGTGATATTCAAAAGTTGAAAACTATTCCATGGCCAATAAAAATTTTTCAGTAATTTATTATCAAACTCCTAAAGAAGTTTTCTCGCCCCTAGGACTGGAAACTTGAACAATGCCAAAAAACGTCAAAAAACGAACAAAAATGCTCCCAGCAATTTATTAGCAAACCCTTAAGGAAGTTTTCTAACCCCTAGGTCTGGAAAAACTTGAACAATGACAATAAATGTCAAAATGTCAAAATGAAAATCGCAAGTTTTGTCAAAAAACGCTGAAATTGTAGAGTTCAAATCTTGAAAAACGTTCCATTACATTTAGAAACTATGCAGTAACCTATTATCAAACCCTAGAGGAGGTTTCTGGGCTCTCGAGTCTGGAGAAACCTAAAAATTGACAAAAATTTTCATAAATTTGAAAACAATTGTTTCATCAAAAAAATTGCCAAAAATTGTGATTTTGAAAACCATTACACGGCCAATAAAGGTTATTCAGTGACTTATTACCAACCCCTTAAGGAAGTTTTTTTGGCCTTTGGTCTAGAAAAACTTGAACAATGACAATAAAGAACAAACAAATTGAAAAGGAATTGAAGTTTTGTCAAAAACATGCTAAATTTCGTAAAATTAAAATCTTAATAACAACCCATTACATCTAGAAACTATGCAGTAACCTATTATCAAACCCTATAGGAGGCTCCTTGGCTTCTGAAGCTGGAGAAACCTAAAAAATGACAAAAAATTTCGAAAAACTTAAAAAAATTGCGAGTAAATTGTTTTCAGTAAATTGTTATCAAAGCCATAAGGAATTTTTCTTGCCACTAGGTCTGGAAAAACTTGAACAATGACAATAAATGTCGAACAAAATGAAAAAATTGAAAGTTTTGTCCAAAAAATGCTTAAAATCGTCATTAAAAGGTTTTTAAATTTAAATTCGTCGTTAAAAGGTTTAAAACAAATCAATAACCACAAGTAACTGTGCAGTTATCTATTACCAAACACTAGATGAGATTTCTGACACCTAGGGCTGAAAAAACTCAAAAAATGACAAAATTTTTGAAAAGCTTGAAAATTGTATAAAATTAGTATAAATTTGCGTGTTTGTTTCGATCATCAAACAAAACATATATAGCTCTTTCAAAAAGGTAATAAAAAATACTTATTTCTGGACCTAAAGACCTTTACCAACTTTAACCAGCTTCAATTTTAGACTGCCCCAACGAAAAATTCGAAAAATGACGAAAAAGCACGAAAAATTGCAACATTTTGGGCTCAAAAACTCCTATAAAATGACCTTTTAACCTTAAACTACGGCCTTCCAGGTAGGTTCATCACACTTAGCACTCGAAGGACTACTAAACGCGGCAAAGGCCTCTAATGAAACTTAATGCCCGCTGGCGCTACCTGTTTATCCCGTTTTAAGGTGATAAACAGGTAGCGCTACCTGTTTATCCCGTGGACGAGAAGTCAAGGGTCAGACGAAAAATTCAGATCACGAAAATCAAGGCAAGCAAGAAAGTCACTCAAGAAGTGACATCGAACGACGAACGAATGGTCTAGAACAAAAACGTCAAGCAAAAACTTGGCATAAAAAAGACACGCGTTTACAAAAAGACATCTGAGAGTGAGACAGATAGACACCATAATTAAAATAAACTTTGTACCGATAGGTTCCTCAGGTAAGTGTTGAAAAGTTATATTCGAGAAAAAAAAGTAAAAAAGAGGGTAGAAATTTGAAAGAAGTTTAAAAACTCAAGAAAAGACTTTCAAATAATCATATTAAAATAATTATTATATGACAATTGGAAATTCTTCGAAACCGAGGTAAAATTGCAAAATGTGTTGAGTGAAAAAACTTTTTGCCTTGCAGCTCTC
Source organism: Convolutriloba macropyga (assembly GCF_964194025.1). Classification (NCBI taxonomy): domain Eukaryota; kingdom Metazoa; phylum Xenacoelomorpha; order Acoela; family Convolutidae; genus Convolutriloba; species Convolutriloba macropyga. The sequence goes on from NC_134475.1 coordinate 30,120,041, forward strand.
TGGCAGCTTTGAGTTTGAATAAATGGTCAACTTCAGGGGGTTGGTATCAAACTCATTGTTTCTGGTCTATTATCACCCCTCATGGATGGAAAAAGATATTTAAAAATCCTAAAAAGGACTTTCAAATATTCGTAGTATTATAATTACATCACTTGTATAACTGGTCCCAGATGTGCATTGAGTTGCATCTCATACTTGGCGTAGAAACTTTGTTTTGAGGTTTTTAACTGGAAAAACTTTTCTTGTATACCTTTCTTGTATAGTTTTAGATGTCCCAATAGTAAACGTAAACAACAGATTCAGTTAATTATTCCGTTTTTCGAACCTGCCATTTGCCCTGTTTCAAAGGTAAACACATGCAACTCTACACAAAACGACAGGCGTTGAGCTATCATAGGTCAATCAGCTCAACTGCTCCTGCTTGCAAACTCACAATCTTAAAAATCTTATTGTGAAATATGGGACATCGCTGAACTTATACTTCAAAAACGAAAAATCGCTTAGTTGATGACAAGTCGAAAAATTTAGTGCCCGGTCTGCCCATCACAACATTCTCCGCAACTGAAAATAAAGATATTCAGCTTTCGAAAAGAAGTAGGAAAATCACTGTCTACCGCTTAACACTCTAAGATTCTAGCCTCTAAGTGATGACGGCAATTTGCCGGAGCATGGAGGCCTCTGACCCGATTGACGCGAATTGAGATTGAAACAGAAAAAGAAAAGAAAGGAGAAAAATGACAGAAATGGTTTCAATAAGTGTTCTCATTTTGTGTGCAGTTTCAGTTAGATTATGAAAGTATATTTAAACTTGCTCCGAAACTAAAGGCTATCAAGCTTAAAAGCTTAATACTGATACCAGCTAGCAATCACCCTAATGACCTTCAATAACCGAAAGCACAATGACTGGGCTTTATGGGTTTATCCCGCCGTTCGATTTTCCTCTTTTGATCTTTAACCGCATTCACTAACTTGCGTAATTTGATGAACGAAAGAACTGAAAAACAATTCGGTTGAATAAGCGATTCAGTTAAGTCAGGAGACAAAGTGCAATTCGTGGCTTATGGAAAACCAAAATCGCGATCGAAAGGTACAGCGAATTAAATGAAACATGGACAGAACCCGAATAAAAAACAAGAGTTAATTTACTAATGACTGACAAACAATAACTTTCCATCAGCATCAAAGTTACAGTAAACAGATCCCATAATCCTATTTGCACAAATACAAAAAAATAATTAAAAACAAAAAATTTCATCAACCAAAGAGTATAGTTCTAAAAGCAACGAAACAATGTATAAATTATTGACACAAGAGACCTTAGAATGATTACCTAAAAGACCAAAAATGCGGGAATCAATACAGGACAAAGAAAAAATTGGCAAAAGATGAGATACATGGCAAAACCAAAATTTTTAAAGTATATTAGTGGCAACAAGCTAGAAAAATGCAAAACTATATACTGAAATTCTTAATCACAGCTGACAGACAACTTTGGATGTCATAAGACGGCCATTAGTGGTTCCGTTAGGTGTCATCAGGTCAAAACAAATGGAGGCAGAATAAACAAAATCATCAAAAAACTTTCCGAAACAAATGGTGCCTAAGTCAATGGAAACCATAGCTGAAAACTGCAGCCGATAAAAACTGACAATTACACCCCACTAGGAGGCAAATGAAAACTAATTATAGCACAAGCCACAAGACCACAACATTTCTTTGAAAAAGTTGTATATGCGCTCAAGAGCGCGCTTTAAATACCTTAAGTTGTTAATTAAATTCATTTCGCTTCTCATTTGTAATCGACAGCTGTATTCAAAGTTAACTATTGATATTAAAATATAAGACACCAAGACAAGCAAAACAAACGGGCAAATCTCAAAAATGTCCTACACCTTTGGAAACAATTTGTTGCAAATAAAGTATTAGCTATTAACTGAAACGAAACAATTAATTATTGAAGCTTCATTAGCAACCAACAATCGATCTGATGATTAATCAGATTAAGTGACATAACAACAAAATTGCGAAATTAGCGGAAATACACAAAAAAACTTTTAAAAAACCGCAAACAGTTCCCGAAAATATATAATGACAAAGTGATGAAAAACATTAACTCAAACCAAACCATTAATTAGAATCAGATATGACCCATTATAAAAAAGAAAACTGCTGTCGTTGAAAATACTAAGTGATAAGACAACTAGAACAACAAAACGGGGCAATACTAAATTTTTTTTTGAAAAGTAGTTAAAATTGTTAGTTATCAATTGCAACTGTTACACAGCAACTTATACGCCTCATTAGAGAGCCATTGAGAATTGTCATGAATGATACTAAGAAACAGGACAACATAACGAACAACAAAAACAAGCAAAACAAAAAATCACTAAGGTGTTTTGCCTTAAAAATTAGCACAAAAACAGCAAAGCAAATCAAATCGCCGTAAGTAAAAAAATTGCTTTTAAAAACCTAAGATGTGTTCATGAACCAATTTCTCACTCCACTTTGAAGGTCATTTGAAAAATAAATCACATTTCAAAACGACTAGCTTTTCCTCTCCCTTTATTAATCAGACCTGATTAATATCACCGCTCCAGTTTGACCTCTCATTGACGTGAAAAAGTCGAAACAAAATTAAAACGGTCTGAAAAAAGACAGCGCACCACTACAATCAAAATCATGTGTATTGTTAAAAAGGAGAGCGCCTAAATAATAGCCGTTGAGAGCGGCTATTAAGAATTATATTTATATCTGGGTTTCTAACAAACACGGTTTCACAAATTATATTAACCCACTTTCGCCACTTTTTAAGATGATTTAAGATCGATTATAATCGTTCAAGATTGAGTAAATTTGTTTTTATTGAAAATCTCTAAATTAAATTCTTAAAGTTAAGAATTTTTTCCGCACGTAAAACCGTATTACCAAAATACGGTTCCGCAAGTAAAGAAAGAAGACTCGAAAACTCTATGTGAAAAATGTAATGTAACGTGAACTTCTATGAATGATGGGCAACAACTAGAGGCAGGGGAAAAGAACGTCAGAAAAATGACATGAAGACGCTCAAATTTAAAATGCTTGACCTCCGTTTAAATACTAATGTAACAAGGATGCTGATTTGCAGAAACCTGAACTTAAAGCCTGCTTGCTAAAATTTCTTTAAAACGTTACATTTAAAACCATTATTATCAGCGTAGGTTTTAGGATCTTAAGCATCAACTCTTGTGCGTTTCCCTCTCGTTTGTTTCCATCTTAAAGATTAAATTATCAAGCAATTTTGAGCCTTACTGTTTAGGCTGCAATAATTAAGCCAATTGCAAAATATTCCATATTCTTGCAAATTGCTGGTCAAAATAAATTTGTTCGGTTGACGTAGATCTCCGCAGTACCACCTTCAAACATTTCTTGATAATCTGCCAATAATTTTGACTGATTGAAGGTAATTCGTCACAGCAATCTCACAAAAGAGTCGTTTACAATCATTTTGGCATAATACTGAATTCTGGAGAACACCGAGACCCACTGAAAATTATATAGGTTAATCGACACTGAGTTTATAGATGAAGTGGCATGATTGCTTTTGCACTTTTAAAGTATGGGTAAATTATTTTTTACTCCACTACGTAAGGCACTACAGAATTCAATGCCGCACAAGTGCAACTCTTCTCTTGTGAGTAATAGTCTCGATCGAGTTGAACTCAGTCCGATTCAGAAGCAATTTAAGTCGACATGAGATAAGTATTTCACAACCTTTAGCTTGAAAAGTTGTAAAATTGAGGAACGCATTTATCATCTAAGAACTCCCAGGAATTTCAAAAAGCCAGCACGGAATTTTGTTTGAAGAGGATCCCACTTAGAGACGCTTTTCTGCACCATTGGTTCGACGAGTCCACCTGATAAAAACATGGTAGCCTAGGTATTTCTCTTTTTGGAAGTCTCTCATGGGTATACGATAGACGGTGAAAAGTAGAGATCATAGGAAGCAACCTTGCAGATAAGTAATCATTTTTCCAACAGTTTTCTCATTTCAACTGCAGTCCTGATTTGTGCAGTTTCTGTGAGAACAAATGATCAATATGCTAATTTTTCTCCGTCGAGATCATTGAAAAAATAAACGCTCAGTGGATTGAGCACAATAACGGGATGCAAAAAATCATTTAGATAAAAAATAAATTTATATAAAACAAACGCTGTTAACTTGTTTCTTAAAGAGGACAGAAAAAATTCGAAATTTATTCTGAATCAAAAGAAAATCGCGAATAACAACAAACTGTGCAAAGGTAGGGGGCAAATATAAAGTTTGCTCAAAATTGAATGAACAAATCATAATTGCCCCTATTATAAAGTTTCTAACTCTCTCATTACGTCTACAAGCAATGCAGGCAAAAAATTCCGGCAACATTTGCTAACCTGAAGGAAATTCTTCCTTTAACACTTTCCGGTTTCTGCCCCGACTCGTCAAAACAGTCAATAGGAGGTTTCCTGTTCACGACTGCAATTAGGAATCCTGCAGCTCCCCTGCACATTGCAATATCATTCAATCCTGCAAACACACATTCAATCACTTAGTGCAATACGCTGATCTTTAATTCTAAGAACAAATACGTAGTCACTGCAAGTGAACGAAATTTTTTAATTCATCCTATTATAATAAATTGACCTATTGTTAAAGTTATTGAAAGACAAATCTTAAAATTTTCCACCTTGTTTAAAACCTAGCTTCAACTCATATTACACATTCCCAATAAAGGACAGCCATATGTCAACTATAAGTTCAACAAAAGGACACAATTTTCAATATCAGAAAATTGGTAGAAGTATTTTTAAGTAATTTTTTTCAGCGATGACTATTGTCCTGTTGACTTCTAGGAATATCTGAAACTTAATCATCAATCATCTATAACCTCATCGTATTTGTCTTCAGCACAACGCGTATGTTTTATTTGAATTACTTTCTTGTTATCAAAATGCCAATTATCGGTTTTTGGAAAATATTTGATCAAAGTGAGCAAAGAGTGCTCAAGTGTAGGCTGCTACCTGGGAATGCATTTCCGATAGCCATGGCGCCCACAAGCACACTAAAGAATGACGTCATCATATCCTCAACAGTCAGCTCTCTATTAGCTATCAGTCGTGGTCCATACCAGAAGGCCAATGCGTACGAACCAAACATCACCACAAACACAGAGCCTGAAAGATTAGTTAAACAAATGATCACACTCAGTCCATTTTCATTTGAATGAAAGCATCAAAAGAATTTAAAAATACTCATGCAACTATGGCTGCCGGCTGGATCTACTACAATGAATCATATCCTTCATCTCCAACACAGACGAGATCCGCCGATCAATGACAAACGTGTTAAGCTTTTAGCCTTATCTCAGGATCTTAGTCTTTATTGTACACAACAACAGAGGTGAAAGAACGCCAACTTCTGTGAATAAAAACTCCAATAGCTTGTTACAAATACTGAGTTGTGGGAGCGACAGACTTCTAATTGAAGATGGATAGCGAGAAATTCGTTAAAATACAATGAAGCTAAAATTGAATCTCAAAATAGTTTCACTGTACTCATACCAATTGTTAATCTCTTATCGTAAACTTCTTATGGGTCTCCAGCACACTCCAGAGGTTTGATTTAAGAACATATTCTGAAGATTGCCGGAAAATAGCCGCCGTTGACGCGCTTGATGCACATCTGGATTAAAACAGAAAAAGAATGAAAAGGGAGAGATAATTTGACCGATTTTTTTTCAGTGTCAAAAAGTATTCTAGGTTTATCCCGTTTCTATTCCTGATTTCGATTTTTGATACTGACTCTTCATTTTGAATTGCTTTGCTGAGCAACTGCTGTCTAAACACACTTTTAGCAGAATGAGAGAAGAGCGAAACTATCCTAGAGCAGTCAAAAAGATTCCACGCAAAATGTTGAGCAAGCTGTGAACTAAGGCAGAGCGGAACAAATTGTATTCGACGAAGTAAGAAACCTAGCAGGACAAGTCCAGACGTGCAATTCAAAAAAATTTTATTGACTAAACAAAAAAGACCTAGAACAGAATATGAGTGTATTGGAAAAAACCTTTCCAAAAGAAGTCAGAAAAAACTGAAAATTAAGATCAAAACGCCACATGTGGACAAAACACCACAAATTGTTGTTCAAACACCGTTTTCTCACTCTACTTTAACATTTGAGTGAAAAAAATTCACTCCGTAAAACAACTCGTTTTTTCGCTCTACTTCCTTTTTCGGCGTAACCAAAATCACTATCTACTGAGGTACAATTCAAAGAATTTTCATTGACTAAACAAAAAACTAGACTTAGAATGGACCATGAGTGACTGGGAAAACTTTCTCAAAAATCTGATTAAAAAACTTAAAAAAACAGAAAATCAATGTCAAGATGCCGCATGTCAACAAAAAACCGCTAGCGAGAAATGGAAATTTAGTTCAAACAAAAACTAGGCCAAGAATGAACTATGAATGGATTGGAAAAACCCTTTAGAAAAAATCGAAAAAAAACAATAAAAATCCTGCACGTGTTAAGCTTTTAGCCTTGTCTCAGGATCTTAGTCTTTATTGTACACAACAACAGAGGTGAAAGAACGCCAACTTCTGTGCATAAAAACTCCAATAGCTTGTTACAAACACTGAGTTGTGGGAGCGACAGACTTCTGATTGAAGATGGATAGCGCGAAATTCGTTAAAATACAATGAAGCTAAAATTGAATCTCAAAATAGTTTCACTGTACTCATACCAATTGTTAATCTCTTATCGTAAACTTCTTATGGGTCTCCAGCACACTCCAGAGGTTTGATTTGAGAACATATTCTGAAGATTGCCGGAAAATAGCCGCCGTTGACGCGCTTGATGTACATCTGGATTAAAACAAAAAAAGAATGAAAAGGAAGAGATAATTTGACCGATTTTTTTTTCAGTGTCAAAAAGTATTCTAGGTTTATCCCGTTTCTATTCCTGATTTCGATTTTTGATACTGACTCTTCATTTTGAATTGCTTTGCTGAGCAACTGCCGTCTCAACACACTTTTAGCAGAATGAGAGAAGAGCGAAACTATCCTAGAGCAGTCAAAAAGATTCCACGCAAAATGTTGAGCAGGCTGTGAACTAAGGCAGAGCGGAAAAAATTGTATTCGACGAAGTAAAAAACATAGCAGGACAAGTCCAGACGTGCAATTCAAAAAAAATTTATTGACTAAACAAAAAAGACCTAGAACAGAATATGAGTGTATTGGAAAAAACCTTTCTAAAAGAAGTCAGAAAAAACTGAAAATTAAGATCAAAACGCCACATGTGGACAAAACACCACGAATTTTTGTTCAAACACCGTTTTCTCACTCTACTTTAACATTTGAGAGAAAAAAATTCACTCCGTAAAACAACTCGTTTTTTCGCTCTACTTCCTTTTTCGGCGTAACCAAAATCACTATCTACTGAGGTACAATTCAAAGAATTTTCATTGACTAAACAAAAAACTAGACTTAGAATGGACCATGAGTGACTGGGAAAACTTTCTCAAAAATCTGATTAAAAAAACTTAAAAAAACAGAAAATCAATGTCAAGATGCCGCATGTCAACAAAAAACCGCTAGCGAGAAATGGAAATTTAGTTCAAACAAAAACTGGGCCAAGAATGAACTATAAATGGTTTGGAAAAACCCTTTAGGAAAAATCGAAAAAAACATTAAAAATCCCGCACGTGTTAAGCTTTTAGCCTTGTCTCAGGATCTTAGTCTTTATTGTACACAACAACAGAGGTGAAAGAACGCCAACTTCTGTGCATAAAAACTCCAATAGCTTGTTACAAACACTGAGTTGTCGGAGCGACAGAATTCTAATTGAAGATGGATAGCGAGAAATTCGTTAAAATACAATGAAGCTAAAATTGAATCTCAAAATAGTTTCACTGTACTCATACCAATTGTTAATCTCTTATCGTAAACTTCTTATGGGTCTCCAGCACACTCCAGAGGTTTGATTTGAGAACATATTCTGAAGATTGCCGGAAAATAGCCGCCGTTGACGCGCTTGAAGCACATCTGGATTAAAACAGAAAAAGAATGAAAAGGGAGAGACAATTTGACCGATTTTTTTTTCAGTGTCAAAAAGTATTCTAGGTTTATCCCGTTTCTATTCCTGATTTCGATTTTTGATACTGACTCTTTATTTTGAATTGTTTTGCTGAGCAACTGCTGTCTAAACACACTTGTTACGCACTGATTTTTAAAGGTTGATTCTATGATGTTATTGAGGTAAATATTCGAAGTAAATAGTTAGAATAACTGTCATTTTACAAGGACTTATTTAGTGTTTCACAGTGCGATTTTTAGCAGATATATTTTGAATAAAATTAGCTAGTAATAGCCTTTTATTGAGCCGTTCAGATGCGTGATATATCCACTAGTTTGCCTTGTATTTAATAGCTTTTCTCAGAGTTATTTAGCTCTATAGAAGCCTGTTGTAACTTAGCGTTTTATAAAGATTTTCCAGTTCAATCTTTAATTATTTTAGCAATAATTATTTAATAACTTTAGCAAGAAATTTCTCAAGTTCTATCAAGTTTTATAAGATGTTAGGCAACTGATTGTCAGGCTGGTTCTCCGGTGTTCTGGTGATAGTGGGTTCCGCAGGGTTGTGCCTCGAGTTGTATTGGTCCTTCGCAAATATTTACTGATCTACAAGTTGGGCAATTTCAGGCTTTTGTACGTCTCTTGATGTTTGTTAAGTACATATTCAAATTCCGTATTAGCACCTACTTTATCAGAATAATTACTTCACCAAGTACATAATCTCTCATAAAGTTATTTACTGATTATGTGAGTTAATCATCAAGAAACTCAAAAAAGTAAATATTGAGGCTTTTAGGCACTTAATATGTTTATCAGTAAACTGTCAATCTGCGGTTATTTTTCGTAAACATAAAAAAATTAGAGGTTACAGGCCTAGATGGAAATACTAACTATATATGGCCTTGAAACTAACTGAATATTAATTAATATAAAGCACTTAATTATGGATATTTTAAGGAATATCGTCACGTAACTATGAGGGACGAAATAGGGGCGTGACAACACTTTTAGCAGAATGAGAGAAGAGCGAAACTATCCTAGAGCAGTCAAAAAGATCTCACGCAAAATGTTGAGCAAGCTGTGAACTAAGGTAGAGCGGAAAAAATTGTATTCGACAAAGTAAAAAACATAGCAGGACAAGTCCTGACGTGCAATTCAAAAAAATATTATTGACTAAACAAAAAAGACCTAGAACGGAATATGAGTGTATTGGAAAAAAACCTTTCCAAATGAAGTCAGAAAAAAACTGAAAATTAAGATCAAAACGCCACATGTGGACAAAACACCACGAATTTTTGTTCAAACACCGTTTTCTCACTCTACTTTAACATTAGAGTGAAAAAAAATTCACTCCGCAAAACAACTCGTTTTTTCGCTCTACTTCCTTTTTCGGCGTAATCAAAATCACTACTGTAATTTGACTTCAAATATCAAGAAATGACTTCAAATATCAAGAAAACGTGTGAAGATCTTAAAAAACATAGCAGGACAGGTCTTGACGTACAATTCAAAGAATTTTCATTGTCTAAACAAAAAACTAGACTTAGAATGGACCATGAGTGACTGGGAAAGATATTTCTCTTTCTCGAAAATTTGATTAAAAAAACTTTAAAAAAACAGTGAATCAATGTCAAGATGCCGCATGTCAACAAAAAACCGCTAGCGAGAAATGGAAATTTAGTTCAAACAAAAACTAGGCCAAGAATGAACTACGAATGGATTGAAAAAACCATTTAGAAAAAATCGAAAAAAAAATCCCGCACGTGTTAAGCTTTTCGCCTTATCTCAGGATCTTAGTCTTTACTGTAAACAACAACAGAGCTGAAAGAACGCCAACTTCTGTGAATAAAAACTCCAATAGCTTGTTACAAACACTGAGTTGTGGGAGCGACAGACTTCTAAATGAAGATGGATAGCGCGAAATTCGTTAAAAAACAATGAAGCTAAAATTGAATCTCAAAATTGAATCTCAAACTGTACTCATACCAATTGTTAATCTCTTATCGTAAACTTCTTATGGGTCTCCAGCAATTCTGAAGATTGCCGGAAAATAGCCGCCGTTGACGCACTTGATGCACATCTGGATTTAAACAGAAAAAGAATGAAAAGGGAGAGACAATTTGACCGATTTTTTTTTCAGTGTCAAAGTGTTGTAGGTTTATCCCGTTTCTATTCTTGATTTCGATTTTTGATACAGACTCTTCATTTTGAATTGCTTTGCTGAGCAACTGCTGTCTAAACACACTTAGCAGAATGAGAGGAGCGAAAATATCCTAGAGCAGTCAAAAAGATTTCACGCAAAATGTTGAGCAAGCTGTGAACTAAGGTAGAGCGGAAAAAGTTGTATTCGACGAAGTAAAAAACATAGCAGGACAAGTCCTGACGTACAATTCAAAAAAATTTTATTGACTAAACAAAAAAGACCTAGAAAGGAATATGAGAAACCTTTCCAAAAGTCAGAAAAAAACTGAAAATTAAGATCAAAACGCCACATGTGGACAAAACACCACGAATTTTTGTTCAAACACCGTTTTCTCACTCTATTTTAACATTAGAGTGAAAAAAATTCACTCCGCAAAACAACTCGTTTTTTCGCTCTACTTCCTTTTTCGGCGTAACCAATATCACTACTGTAATTTGACTTCAAAAATCAAGAAAACGTGTGAAGATCTTAAAAAAACATAGCAGGACAGGTCCTGACGTACAATTCAAAAAAATTTCATTGACTAAACAAAAAACTAGACTTAAAATGGACCATGAGCGACTGGGAAAACTATTTCTCAAAAATCTGATAGAAAACTTTAAAAAACAGAAAATCAATGTCAAGATGCCGCATGTCATGTCAACAAAAAATCGCTAGCAAGAAATGGAAATTTAGTTCAAACAAAAACTAGGCCAAGAATGAACTATGAATGGATTGGAAAAACCATTTAGAAAAAATCGAAAAAAAACAAAAAAAATCCCGCATGTCATGTGAAAAAAACCACTAGCGAGAAAACAAATTTTTGTTCAAACAAATTTTTGTTCAAACAAATTTTTGTTCAAACGATCATCTCATTCTACCCTAAACTTCGAGTAAAAAAAATCACAACGCAAAACCACTCGCTTTTTCGCTCCACTTCCTGTTTCGGCGTGAACAAAACCACTAATCCAATTTGACTGCAAAGACCATGAAAATGTGTGAACAGATCTTTAAAAAAAAGACAGCGCCCCAATACAATTCAAATTCTTTAAATTGTAAAAAAGTAGAGCGCCTAAATAATAGCCGTTGAGAGGCTGACGGCGGCTGTTAAACACAACAAACTTTTAGAGTTGTTTATCAACCCTAAGATTAAGCAAGACAACATCAATAATGCTACGCTCAGCCGACAGCTTTGCTGCTGTGATCAGAGTAGTAAAAACGCATTAACATTGACACTAAATTGTAATTTTGAGAGACAGTTATACCTTTGAACAATCCTCAAGTTACTTTTAAAAAAAAGAAAATTCTAAAGCAGCCTCCAGATATCTGCTATAGATTTTTACTGACATCTAGAAAAACTGAGTCAAATATTGATCGGAAGAACATGCTCATGAATTTCAATATTGGGAAAAAAATTACATCATTGATCGCAAGACTCTTTTATTATATCTCTTTCACTATAGCCGACTTTTGTCTAATTTCACGCATTTCCTTCCACAAACTACACACAGAATGTTTTAGCATATTTACCACATTATAGGTTTTAGCATAAGACCTACTAGCAAAACTGCATTAACATTTATTTAACTTACCGAGTGAAATTCCAAAAAGAACAGCCTTCCGGATGCCAGTTCTCTTGGTGATCTTGAGCTGCTCCACATATCTGGCTAGATGGTATGGCTGTCTACAGAAAGCTGCCACTGTACGCATGGAGGAGATGGCCTCTTGAGCAATACCTGGTGAAGAAGACGTCTAACTGTTGCAAATGGAGTTAAATTCAAATAAGACCTTAAGTAAGTATTAGAATAAATTAGGCATGATCAATTTTAGCGCTATCGACTTGGTGACGTAATAGAAGCACAAACATTTTGATATTTTAGGGTTTGAATTGAGTGAACAATTTGGCTAACTTGCGGGAGAATTGTGTAATTCGAGCTCTTTTACCAGAAGAATTAGTCAATTGGCAGCTGAACATTCTATGCGTGTTGCAAAGTGTTATGAAGTGTTGATTGATTGTGGCCAGTATACCTGATGCCTTAGCGTAGTGCTTCTGTTCTTGTGATTGAAGTCCACTGACAAAGTAGCCAGTAGCTCCCCCCGCCAGAGCCATGAGAGGCAACAGACTGCAGATCACAGCTGCCATCTTCCAACTGTAGTAGAACCCTATACAAGGACAATATAAACACCCTATAATATGCAAGCACATTAATCTTCAAAAAAGGCTGCTTTTCTATCCGTTAATAGAGCAAAATATACAACCGTTCATCATTGGTATACATTTGCTCAATTCTCTATTAGCACGTCCATCAAGTAATCGAAATAAAAATGGGAACTCGGATTTTAAAGGGATGCGATGGAACACTTACTCACTAAGCCTTTGCAAAAATTCGCCCTCCCAGAAAATATTTTGGTTTGACCAAATTTTTAAAATATTCAGTCATCTAGACTCCTCTCTTATATAGGAAAAAACTTGCAGAATAAGAAGTTTCCCACTCGGTTGTCATTAAAATTTGAGTTCCAGAAAAGTCCACAATTCTTGTGATTCCTTTCACTTCGTTTCTGTACTACTTGCGAAAGCGCTACGGAAGAATAGTAAATCTACAATTTATTGTGTCTCATAAAATCTTGATTTATCGCCCAAAGAGGAGCAGTAAACAATTTCGCAAAAAAAATTATCAAGAAGAGTAAATTTTAAAAACCGCAATTTAATTTTGCATCTATTTTCTTCGAGAACGGTGATAATCAATCTTGGAATAGTAAGTATTGCGATTTGCGTAGCTACGTAGACAGAGTAAAAAATGTCGTTTGCTTTGAGAAATGTTGTGGCAACAACTTAAATAAAATATTAGTTGCGCAATACTTTTAATTTAAACAACTGTGATAATTGTAACCACATCACATGGATGATCAGCGCCTCAGGTATACTATATCCACATTTCTGACTTCATCTTTCATTCAATCTAAAAGATTATTGCTAGCTCACAACTGCTAGCGTACGTTATTACGAAAATTGGCACAGAAGCCGTCGGCTTTTGACACATTTGAAGAAAAATAACAGGTAAGCGACTGATGGCAAAATCTGAAAAGGTTAAAAGATGAGCCACTGTAAAAACAACCATTTTGTTTCTATTAAGCTACTCCATGGCTATGCCAAAAAAATGTCTTCCTGTACTTAGAATTTGTTTTACGAATCTTAAATTCCATTTTGAAAATTAGATTAACTTTTAAACTTTTACGGCACAAATTCATTCGCGGTGGTCAGTGGGCTCTCCATGTTCCACATTACCTGTCCTGTGTTCAAAAAGGCGACAGATATACATTTTTCATTACTATTCTTCACAGACATACATTTTCCACTACTATTCACGGATTAACCTAACCCATTTCTAAAATTTTGAGCATGCAAATAGCCTAATTGGATTCACTTATGCCTCATAAGCAACTAATGAGACTAAGCGATTTGTGTACAGAAACAATATCAGATACGGGCAAAAACTTAAGAAAAAATTACTAATTGTTATTAAGACAAAGACCATTAAACCAAAAAAAACATTAGCTGCTGGTTCAGTGATTCAAGCAACTTCAAATAGACCTCATTAAATACATGTGTTTAACAGCATTCAAAAGACAAAAACTGAAACTAGAAATCGAATTGCCGCACATGAAAGGTAGTTTGAATAATGTTTCTAACCTAATAGCCATTTCGCCTTTTAGTACTAAAAATACTACTCTAATTTGACTCCTCAGTGACATTAAAACGTCAAAATTAAACAGATCTTTGAAAATAACAACAAGCCACTACAATCAAAAGCCTTGCTAACTAAATAGTAGCCACTGAGAGGCTGACGGGAACTATTAATGATCACTGCTAAACTTTCGTTCATTTCGGTGTAAATTACAATATTTTTGTTATTAGATACGATGTGGAAATCACTTACTTATAGCGCTGAAAACAGGACAAAGTCAAGTGAATTTTATCGAGAGATCTGATATGGGCAAACAAGTGAACAAACTAAATTTTCTTTTGGGGTAAACTTGCAAAAAGTGTCCTTGAAAATGTAAATCGTCATTGGCCGGGAAAATGTAAAACGACAGAGAAAACAGGCAACATTTACAACAGTTTTGTTTCTTATCCACTAACGTATGATAAGGCCAAAAAATGAACAAAATAGAACAATTTTTTAAACCAAAAAACGCCATAATGTCACCAACAAGCAATTAGCTTCACTTCGTTTCGTAATTACCCCAAACTACCTATCCCTCCCCAAATCCAACTATCTACCCCTCCCCCCGGCCACCTATACCGTTCTCTCCGCCTACTTACCAATATTTCTCAATAACATAGCCGGCAGATTGCCGGAGTAGCTGCAAAAGAATAGACCTGCATGCCATATAATAGAGATAGAAACAGATACAGATCTAAAATGAAAAACAAATCGACGCCGCACAAAAAAACTAGATAAAAAACATACAGCGATAAATTAATAAAGCTTGTTAAAATTCATTCCGCAGAAGCCTCTTATTAGGGCTCTTTACTGCACAAATGAGTTCCTTTGACCTTAAACAAATCCAAACAAAAACTTAAGTTTTAAAGTGCAAAAGTCATTTTATTGAGTGAGTAGGTCACGTATGATCAAAATCTAATCACGCAAATAACCTAGAAACTTTTGCTAAAGCGAGTGAGAAATGACGTCACGCGCGAAAATGCGGTTAGTGAGAGGAAGAAGTCATTCAGAAAATTTGACTTTCTCAGCTTTGCTGTGTGAACAAATGTAAAACGAAAAAAGAGCGTCAGACAACGAAACAAAAAACATAGCAGGACAAGTCCTGACGTACAATTCAAAGAATTTTCATTGACTAAACAGAAAAACTAGACCTAGAATGGACTATGAAAGAATTGAGAAAACCATTTTTAAAAAAATCAGAACAAAAAAATAAGAAATAAACAAAATCAATGTCAAAATGCCGCATGTGAACAAAAAACCACTAGCGAGAAATGAAAACTTAATTCAAACAAAAAACTAGGCCTAGAATGAGCTGTGAATTGATTGGGAAAACCATTTAGAAAAAAATCCTATCCAAAAAATTGAAAAAACAGTAAAAATCAGAGTGAAATTGCCGCATGTGAACAAAAAACCACTACTGAGAAACCGAATTTTTGTTCAAACACCGTCTTCTCACTCTACTTTAAAATTAGAATGAAAAAATTCACGCTGCAAAACCACTCGCTTTTTCGCTCCATTTCCTGTTTCGGCGTGACCAAAATCACTACTCCAGTTTGACTTCAAAAATCATGAAAATGTGTGAACAGATCTTTAAAAAAAAGACAGCGCCCCAATACAATTCAAATTCTTTGAATTGTAAAAACCAAGAGCACCGCAATATAGCTTCTCTCAGCTTACAGCTTGGCAGCTATAAAAAAGATTTCTGACATATATTGCTTTTTTATTTCTTTTTTCATTTTCAAGAAATAGTTAGGGTTAGATGAGTTTTTAATGCATGACTCTTCGATTAGTTTCCGGAATTCTACCGGCAATGTTTTTTTTAGCTAGAGGAAGTTTGTTCGTAACTTGAATTTTGAATTCCTTCGAATCGAACATCTACCTCTGTTTTTGATCGTTTTCGAACAAATAAACAATTGCTCAGTTTGCGATGTATAGTTTTTAGGAACTGATGGTAACACTCAAGGTGAACAAGTCATTTTGAGATTTCTAGATCCTATATGAGTCACCCCTAATTATCTAAACCACAGACCCCCATCTAACTTCCTCGTCCCCTCAACTACCTATCTGCACCCCGAACCCCCCAGCTACACCCTCCCTATCCCCACCTATACCCTCATCAACCCCCCAACTACCTCTCACCTATTTACCCCCCCCCCCTTAACGCTCCCTCCACCTACCCCTACCTCCCCCCAGAAAAACTACTCCCTCCCACCTACCTTCCTGCCTACCCATATCCATAAACTAAAAGCTGTTCCCTCACTTCTTAAAATCAAGTCTCCAGATTCATTAAACCATTTATTTCTTCGTTATTTCTTATCTTTGATATTTCTTAGATAAGATTGGGATAGAAATTCAATTGCACTACTATTGGAGTCGTTTCCTGTATTCTACTGGCTATGTTTTTTAAGCTAGAGCAAGTCTAATCATAACTTGAATTTTGACTTCTTTCGTTTCGAATATTAAACTGCTTTTGATTGTTGTTCTGTTTTTTCGCACATTGCACTTTAACAGTTGCTTAGTTTGTAATCTATTGGAAATATTCCAGTTGAACAGGTCATTTTGAGATTTTTTGATCCTATTCAAGTCACCCCTATTTATCTAAAAATCTAAAATACAGACCCCCCAACCTACCCCCACCCCTCCGCAACGTGCCCACACAACTGAACTACAAAAAAGTCTGATTTCGGTAAGTTAAGGTTAAAGATTATAATGCATGACGCTTCAAGTCGTTTCCGTTATTCTAACGGCTATGCTTCTTTTTAGCTGACGCAAGTTTGTTCATGAATTGTACTTTTGACTTTGCTTGCGAACATTGACTTCTGCTTTAGAACGTTGATTTCTGTTTTCGAACATTGAACTTCAAAAGCAGCTTAGTTCGTAATGAATTGTAATTAAGGTAATACTAAAGGCAAAAAGGTCATTTCGAGAATTTTTGATCCCATATAAGTCCATCTAAACTATCCCCTCCCCCACACCTTGCACCCCAAACACACACACACACACACACACACACAAACACACACACACACACACACACACACACACACACACACACGGAGAGAGAGAGAGAGACACTTACCACCGCCCCTACCTCCCTACCTACTCAAATTTCTCACTAAGAATTGATTTTTTACACTGTCTATTGCTTTTTTATTTCTTTTTTCATATTTCTGAAATAGGTAGGATTAGATAAGAGTTTTTATTGCACGACTCTTCCAGTCGTTTCCGGTATTCTACCGCCTATGCTTTTTCGTCGTTTATAACTCCCCGCCCAATGACCTGTAAGACCGTTTTCATACTTCTCAAAATCCTATGGACGGGGACCAAGATTATTTCTCAAAAGAAAGATATTTTCTCTCAAAACACAGGACATTTTACTATTTTTGCAAGTTTACCCTGGCTTTTGGCCTTATAAGGATCACCTGAAGTAATTCAATAAGTTTAGAAAAGCAAATAGGCACAGAAAAGTTTTGAAATGCCAACCAATGGATATTCCGGCGATGAATGAAGACAAGTTCTGGACAGCTAGTGAGATTTTGTCACTCACTCCCAGCCTCACTTTCTCCAAATCCTCCACAAGTCTATTCTGCAGTTGGCCACTCTGCTGCTGGTCGTACCACGCCGTGTTCTGCCTAGAGATTTCAATACAATTAATATTACGTTCATCGCGTACAGAATTGTAACTCAAAAAATGTTTAATTTTAGTTATTCCTATGCATACATATTCTCTAATCTCAAGTTAGAAGCCGGATACATTATCAGAAATTTTTAATAATGAGAATATTAAAAAGCAAAACAATGTCAAGTGCGGCAAAAGCAGCGTCGAGATATACTTGACTTCTTAGAAATCGATTTGGCGGTAAAATGATGATCAAAATACAAAAAGGCCGGGAAGTTCGGGTACTATAAAGCCTCTATTTCGTTTCTATCTCACTACTCTAGTCTGTACACAAAATTTGACAGCATTTTGAGTTAAAGTCCTTATTAATCACTTTTTTGCAAACAAGAAGACCAACAGCATGAAAGCGTTATGTAGCATAGCGTACTCAGTTTGAGATCAAAAAAGTATTTAAGATAAATTAAAACTATTAATCTAACCTGAGAAACGCTTGGTAAGCTTTCTGCTTCAGTCTATGGACCAAATTCTGACCAGCAATTGTGACCAGTGTGATCTGTATATACCCACAAACGAGAGACACGGTTCCCAAAATCGACAGTTTAACGCAATTGTCAATCATCTCATTCTCAAACTCATGTAGTTTATGAAGCGCATCGATCGGGTTGAGATCGGAGAGGTTCAATGCCAGTTGTCCCGTAATGTCACCAAAGAAGACTGTCGAAAGTGGCATCAATACACCTGACAACAGGCAAAAACACGCAAATAAGCTAAAAACAAGTTAGAAATATGTTTACAAAGAAACAAGTTAGAAAAAGTTTTCGACGCTTCATTATTATTAGCATCATCATGGGGACTATCAGAACAACTTCTATTAATATGCCCGGAATGCCTTCACTCTATTGGATGATGCTTCCTTATTCAAAGGTAATGATCAATCAATTTTGGAACAGACATTTTATACATTTCAACAAAACTATGACGAGAACAGATTCTTGATTTTTTTAGCATAAAAATGCCAATCTGCATTTGAAATTTGATCGTCGTACGAACAAGGATCTCAGATTATCCTTAAAAACAACAAGTTGCTCAATACTTGTGGTAATACTTTAGCACTGGCAGTATCAATATTTCCCTGAGATGAGAAAAAAACAGATAAAAGGTACCCTTAAAATACCAACAAAGTTATTCTGTTGATATTAAGTTAAAACTCTTTACACTGTATTGGATAAAATGGCAAATTACCACAAACTATAGAACATTTGGAGTGTTTTTTGTCCCAAAGCCCTTTCAAAATGTGTGAGTATATAGAACAGGTTGGCTTTCTTTCAATCCAACTTTCACTTTTTGTTTTAGGAATCGTAGGCAAAACAAAAAGCATCATTATAAGGAAACGTAATATTTTTCTGCCACTCTGAAGAAGGAAAAAAGAAAACAGAGCGATGCGGCAGAAAAGTTCAAATGATAGCAAAGTATTTTTTGTGTCTGCCTTATTATTTTGAGAATAGGAAACTCTGATTTCAGCTGTAGAATCTTGCTAATGGTAATTAATCACCGGCGTTTTCATTTGGCTGTACTTCTTATCTTGCATTACGGCCAACTCTGATAATGACTTTCTTTACAAAAATGCTCCGATCTATAATTGACCAACAAACAGAGAAACAAACAATGTGCAACTCGCGATAATAAACAGATGAAAACAAGCGTCGGAGAAAAACTGTCAAAACTTAAAGTTTCCTTCAAATCTTCTGTTAATACAAAAAGTCTGGAATTCCAAAAAGGACAACGAATTAATGTTCCCACGGTTTTTGAACAAATCTGAGATTTATATGCCAGCTCCATTTTTTTTGTTCAAACAATTTTAAACTTTTTGAGGGCATTCCAGAACAACATATGAGGTATCATATTAATAAAACTGTCTGGGTGTAGAATTTGTCCCTACAAAGGGCACTATTAAGAAATCTTAATTTTGCAAGGAAAGTTTGACACATAAATCTTCAGGCGAATTTAAATTTCGGCGAATTCGGGCAATTTCAGCCTATGTCCTTCCTTGACCATTTTTGTCATTTTTTGGTGCTTTGAACATAATAGATAAAAAAAAATTTCAGACTTGTCGACCCTTTTGTATCTTCTCATCAGCATTGAGAAACACAGTAAAATATTCCAGAAAAGATTCAAATGAAAAGAACAGATATGCGCAACAACTTTGAGCAAAAATTGCCGCTTTCAGGCATTTCCTACTTTCCTAGACTAAATTGGTTGAGCACAAACAAGTATTTGATTCCATGTAAACAAGCACCTACTCACAGACCCTTGAGGTTCTCGATAATACACATTTTTTTTTGAAAAAAATTCCACCGAAAGCCGTTTTTGCCGTTTATATATTAGAAAACCTCAATCACCACTGATCAATCTCAACGTGAGACTAGATTGTTAAGGTTCTCATAATGTTGACGATATTGCGTCGGAACAACTTTTTCTACATTCTGCCTCGTTTCTCAACAGAAGCAAACAAACACGCGCTTTTTCTTAAAAGTTGCATTCTAATTTTTGATCACACCATGGTCACTTATTCTGAATGCTTAATTTTGATGGGCCCACATTTGCGAATTATTTCTGAGAACAAATTCAAGAGAAGCTTAAAACAATTGAACCTGCAATTAAATTTTTTTTGCTTCGGCCATCTGGCTATAATTTTTTACAACAAAACTGCAAGATAAAACCAAAACAGGAAAACAGTTCCCATTTTTAGGGCTGCACTATAAGCAAGATGCTTCAATTTTGGTGACATCGTCTTTTTTATTTATAATAACTCATTAGGCCGCATTGTTTTTTAAAATATTTTATGTCTCTAGTCACTGCTTTTCAAAAAGCTTATAAAAACGTCTAATTTTATTGTACATATTTGTAATTTTTAATAGTATATAGAAATTTGATAGCCTTACCAGACAGTCAAAAATAGATTTTTTCTAAATTTTGCTCTTTGGACCAGAGCACTGCCATAGTTGTCCGCAGTTTATTTTTGACAGGGAACACCACAATGGATTCTTTTCGCATGATACATAGAGTATCTTCTTCTTGAAAAACAATTCTGCTCCTGCTGAAAAAATTCCTCAATTGCTATTGCGTCTGATATTCTACCAATTGCAGTATTAAGTATTGATAGTATAATGTTAATTGTTTAAAGTATGAAAAGATATACGTACTTCAATCCGTGCTGATTTACATCTTGGTTATTTATGAAATGAGTGAATACAACAAGAAGCTAACACGTGCTATCCCCAACTTTTCATGTTGTTATATGTGATCTATTGACCCTTGATCTTTTGAAGAAAATTATCATAGTAAATAGCTAGTAAAGATCGGATGTCATGAAATAAACAGGGGCTAAATTTTGTGCTAATTGCCACAGTTGTCAACTTTAATTCTAATTCAAATATTCGATTACAGGATTTCTCTGCGTTCCCATTTGCCGACAGGTTATGGGCCCAGAGTTTTTCGAAGTTAAGTAATCAACCCCCTTTGTAAATAAAAAAGATTGTTGCTGCGCCTCTTTGCTACATCAGAGGGTCGCGGAATTCACTGGGGGAGGAAGACAGAGAGAACAAGGAGAGACAAGCCTTGTAGTCAAGAAGTGGCCAAGTGAAGGAGCAATAAGAGCAATTCGTGAGAAGCTTGTGTAGCTCATTGGGGGACTTCATCTGCGGGGTCAAGAGCTCGTGTACCTGGTTTGTGGACCTCAATCTTGGAGCAAAGTTAGTGCAGCTAAGCAGTGGATTCTGCTTGGAGCTGTTGTGGGAATCAGTAAGGAGCGCAGCGATTCAATTGTGTAACAGAGCGGTCGGTTTGACCAGGATTGCTTAGTATAGCTGAGAACAGCTCAGCTTAAAAAACTGTTTCACTTCCGATTATCTGTGTGCTGTGCTTCTGCAAGATACAAGTTTGGTCGAAGGACGCATAAGTTGGTAGTAAAACATTTCTTAAATAGGACTAGGATTAGGGTTTGAGGACATTATCCTCGGAAGGTGCTGGTATCCTAATCGTGCTTTATCGCGGCAGAAAAACCCTGGCTCAATGTCAATGTCCTGCTTTCGATTTTGTCAAGTAATCTACAGAATTCGAACAGAACACCAACTTCTAGATTAATTTAGTCGACCAAACTCTTTTTGCTTAGTGTTTTTTTGTTTCTCTAACAAGTGCTACCATAATACAACAAGTGCTAACCTGGTCCTATAAAGCAATTTTTTGACACACAAACATAACGACTCACCCGTTCGTCGTCATATAACAAGGCCACCAACAGTCAACAGATTCAAAAACGTTGTAGAAAGGAAAAGAGTTTTGATTTAAGTCCGAACAAGTTTTTTTCACAACCCAGCCCTTTTTACGAAAGAATATTTACCGAGAGCAGTACTAGCCTAGAAAAAAGGAAAGAGATGTTGGGGCAGCATAAGTCTTTGGTTCAGTAGGGGACAATTAAAATTAAGAGATAGTTAGAGACGAACGAAAATTAAATGAAAAAAGCAGGCATAACAATGAGCTCAAAAGCAGAAAGATTGGTATTCAGCGGAAGTGATGAATGATTTCGTGTATTTTAATGAACAGTTTGAGGCTCGTATGCACTCTATTAAACTTGGCAAAGTTCTTAGTGCAGAAGTTACCTATCTAGACTTGCTGCAAGCAGTTAGAAATAGCTCTTCGGAGGAGCATCGCAGGCAAGCTATAGAAAAAGGTCGGGAAGAATTAGAAAGAAGACTTTGTGGTACGAGTTCGTTCAGGCTTTTGACAAAACATCAGTTCTTTTTCTCAGACCACATAAGGGTGATGGCACAAGAGCTTGGGATGTACTGTGTAAACGCTTCCAAAGTTTCGAGAGACCTCAGCTACATAAATTGACAGCACAATTAACGAGCCTAAGGAAGACTTCAAGTGAGAGTATAGTAGATTATCTCACCAGGGCAGATGATATGCAATACAAATTAACACTAGTGAATGAAGGAATCAATGAAAGTGTTTGTCTCAATAATTCTGAAGGGTTTCCGAAGGAATATGAAAAATTATGCAACACTCGTGAAGTACAGCAAAAAACGAGGAAATTAAACGAGACCTGATAAACTTTGATAATGAAAATGTAAAAAACAAAAACAGAGAGCTTATTCATTAATAAGGAACGAAAATGTTTCAACTGCTAGAAAATGGGACATATCGCAAAAGAATGTAGGCTTAAGATAACAATTCATGCACAGACCAAAGCTTCCCCAATGAAATGTTGTAATTGTGGTGAGCACGGACATATATCTAAATTTTGTAGAAAGCAACAAAAACCTGAGAAAAAATTCGTAAGTCAAAGCAAGAGAACCAATCGGAGAGGCTGGCAACATTTAGTTGAGGAGCAGAATTTAGAAGAAAAAAAGTTCTTTTCCTTTTTTCAAACATTGGAGAACAACCTTGAAAATGAGCTAGTTTTGGACTGAGGCGTTACCAGTCATATGACTAAAGACGAAAGTTTATTCATAGATATAGACAAGGAGTATTCTGGTACAATCACTAAGGCAAACATCAGTACAAGCTAAATTAGTGGAAAAGGAACAGTTGAAATCAGAGTTTTGGATTCATGTTTTGGTTCAGAGCGAAAAAAAAATTAAGTAATGCGTTTCTTCTTCCCAACAATACAAGGAATCTGGCATCTGTGTCAAAACTTAGAGCAACAGGCAATGAGGCCATCTTTGGTAGGACTTTAGAAATACGAACTAAGAAGGGAACAATTTTCCCTTTTGAGGAAAGAGATAGTTTGTTTGTCGGGAACAACATTGACTACGAAGAAACCTCAGAGCAGTGCAACTTAGCAAATGGAGATCCCCTTAGTTTGTGGCATAAACGCTTGGGTCATAATATTTTTGAAGTCATTTATAAACTAAAAGATCACGCAGTAGGAGTAAAACTAAGCGAGCACGACTTGACCAACTATGAGACATGCCAGCTAAATAAATCAAAGAAACGTCCAGTACCAGAAACCTCAGGAATAAGGGCAAGTGAAGTCCTAAAAATTGTCCATACTGAAATTTCAGGGCCAATCCAACCGGAAGCGGTTGATGGCCACAGATATGCAATAGGGTTCGTGGATAGTTTTAGCAGATATCAAAAACTTTATTTTTTGAGGTCAAGGGATGAGGCCATTGAAAAAGTTGGTTTTTTGCAGATATAGGACAAGCAGGAACCTTAGTTTATGATGGGGCAGGGGAATAGGTCTCAAATGATATAAAGCAATTATGTAGACGAGAAGGTGTTCGACTGGAATTCTCGGCACCGTATACACCACAAGAAAACGGAAAAGTTGAGAGGAATTTGGGGATAATCACCCCAATGGGAGAGGAATTTGGGGATAATTACCCCAATGGCTAGATATCTTTTAGAGCAGTCAGGTTTAGATAAAGTGTATTCGCCATATGCACTTAATATGGCAAGTGAGATTAAAACCTTTTGTTTCCATTCCGGTATTCAGAAGACACCTTTTGAGGCAATGTACAAGAAGAAACCTAACTTAGAATCTATCCAAGTGTTTGGTTGTTCAGCTTTCGTTCATGTTGAAATAAATTTTCGAGGTAAGATTGATAGAACCTCTCAAATAGGAATACTTTTGGGTCTTCACACAATAGTAAGACTTATCTGGTAGGTATTCCAAATGACAAAGGAATCTTTAAGGTTAGAAATTCTCGGAATGTAACTTTCAACGAAAACGCGAAATGTTTATTGAAGTTAAAGAAATGAAGGAGGATTTAGTCAACAAGCATCAGTCAGACGGTGAAAGAGATTTAAACCCGGTAGCCTTTTTTGGTGAAACTGTAGACAAAGAACTACTACCCAAGTCCATTGATGAAGCAATTAGGGATAAAGACTGCTACGAAGCAATGAAATTGGAAAACAACTCATTAGTGGAAAGTAAAGTTTGCGAATTGGTAGAGAACAAAAGAAATAAACCCATTGGTAGCCACTGTCACTTTGCTCTTAAATTTGGTCCTATCGGGGAGATAAAAAGGTATAAGGCAAGATTCGTAGCTAAAGGGTTTAGCCAAGTTCCCGGTCAAAATTACAAAGAAACATACTCACCAACAACACGCCTCTCAACAACGAGTTGAAACAAATGGATATCAAAACAGCATACTTAAATGATGACATCGAAGAAGAAATCTTCATGCAACAGCCCAAAGGGTTCGAAAAATTTGACAAGCAGGGCAACCCATTAATTTGTAAGCTGAGGAAAAGTTTATGGATTAAAACAGTCCTGCAGAAATTGGTACTTGTCAATTAAAAATATTACGGGCCAATTAGGTTTCGCATTTCACACCGGCTATTCAAGATGAGTGCCTTTTTATAAAGAAAGGTGAAAATGGTATAGAAGGAATAAAGCGTCTTTGGGTAGATATGGTGATATTAGTATTGCAGGAAGACTTTTAAGAAAACTTTAAAAATAAAGTTAGTGAGCAATTTCAAATTAGCAGTTATGGAGATCTTGGTTGGTTCTTAAATATAAAAATTGAGCTGCGCACGCAGCTAATTTCTTTAGTTCTTTTGTTCAAAATCCTGGAAAGCGACGTCGGAACACTGCAAAAGGGTGTTTACGTTACCTAAAAATGACAAAATCAGAGAAGGTGGTTTTCAGAAATATTGAAAAACTGGAGTTAACAGGATTTTCAGAATCAGATTGGGCAGGCAACATAGACAATAGAAGGTTTTTGTTTTAAACTTAACAATAGTTCAGGAGCAATCAGGCCGGCTAGCAAGTTAAAAAAGTGTGTATCTACTTCAACAGCCAAAGCTGAGCTTAACGCCGTAGTCGAGGCAAGTAAAGAAGCAGTATATTTAGTAAACCTAATAGACGAGAAATAGTTTTAGAAAACCAGCAGCGAGTAAACGTCTTTGCAGACAATCAAGCTTGTATTGCTCTTAGTAAAAATTCGATGAATCACGGAAAGACAAAGCGCTTCGTATTAAAAGTGCACTTTGCTCGGAATTTAGTCGAAAGTCGACCATTAGAGCTAAACTACTTACCTACCGATCGCATTCCGGCAGACTTACTTACAAAAACAAAAGCATTGGGAAGGACCAAAGTATCACTTTTTCGTGATGTCCTTCTCGAAACAAACACTTAACATGATAGGAGTATTGAAAGTATAATGTTAATTGTTTAAAGTATGAAAAGATATACGTACCTCAATCCACGTGCTGATTTACAGCTTGGTTATTTATGAATTGAGTGAATACAAGAAGCTAACACGTGCTATTTATACTAGATTTGTCACCAACGTTTCACATTGTTATATGTGATCTCTTGACCCTTGATCTTTTAAAGAATTAAATTATTTTAGTAAATAGCTAGTAACGATCGGGTGTCATGAGAAGTCTTGGAAGTTATAAATTAAAGGTGATCACCATCAATGTAAAAGTGCGGTAATTTTGGGTAATAAAGAGGGGCTGAATTTTGTGCTAATTGCCACAGTAGTCAACCTTAATTCTAATTTAAATATTCGATTACAAGATTTGTCTCTGCGTTCCCATTAGCCGACATTAAGATGAAAATAAGGAGCATCAAGTATATTTTTAGAAATCGACAAAAACATAAATATTTTTTTTTCGACTGCAACTCTCTCCGTTTAGTTTATATCAAAATAAAATATTCTCTCGAACATCCTCCCACTATCAACTTCTGCACTCCAATAAAAAAAACATAAAGTTGGGTGCGTTGAGATATTAAGGCAAACACGAATTTCCAATCCTCTCTTGTTTGATTTCACGCTTAAACTTTATTTATATAAATCTTGTCAACATTTATCTCTTGAACGGGGATTGATTATTACTGCTTGAAAAACTTAAAGGCTCTTCAATTCCTAATACAAGTTGGAAATGAAAACCATTCCTAGTGGTCAGTTTGGAGGGCGGATTTGGAGGGGGAATTGTGACCTCATATTGTGTTGCTCATCAACTGGCAACACACATAACTCGACAAAAATCATAACTCGACAAACATTTGTTGCTTTTTCACGCATCTAAATGTTTATCCAAAAAATTTCGTTTTCTAAATCTTTCAAAACCCAAAAACACAAAGAACACGTTTTCGGGGGGGGGGGGGGCAAGGAACATGTCTCCTCACATAAATAAACCCCAACAATTGGCCACACTCATTTGGCAAGCCCTCGCAAGCCATGCCCATGTCTTAGAGGCCCGTGGGACTGGATATGAAACTATAACAAACAAAGAACCTATCACGACCAAACTTTCTCACAAATTTTAACATGGGGTTTATTTCCTAGACACACAGAGGGTATTATTGTATGATGTCCGTTGAAGGTAAGTTAGTCCAAGTTCGATTTTGTTGTAAAACGATGAGTAGACGCCACATCTATCAGATCGAAAACTATTACTGCAAATTTGAAAAAAAAGTGCAGAAAAAAAATCTGTTCAGTCAGAAAACCAAAAAATGTTTCAAACCCCTAATTACTTAACTTGCACAACGGCAAAGAGAATCCCATTTCATACCGGCTATTCAAGATGAGTGCCTTTTTATAAAGAAAGGTGAAAATGGTATAGAAGGAATAAAGCGTCTTTGGGTAGATATGGTGATATTAGGATTGCAGCAAGACTTTTGTGAAAACTTTAAAACTAAAGTTAGTGAGCAATTTCAAATTAGCAGTTATGGAGATCTTGGTTGATTCTTAAATACAAAAATTGAGCAAACAGAGAACGAAATAAAGCTAAGTCGAGAAGCTTATGTAAAAAAATTGCTAGAGAAGTTTAACATGAGCGAATCGAAGACACTGGAAACACCATTAGATGTTAGCCTGAAACTGTCGAAATTAGATTCACCAGAATTAGGCAGCAATGAGCATAGAAATATGCAATCATGTGACTATAGGGGTATAGTGGGATGCTTGAACTCAGAAATTGCGCACGCAGCTAATTTACTTAGTTCTTTTGTTCAAAATCCTGGAAAGCAACGTTGGAACACTGCAAAAGGGTGTTTACGTTACCTAAAAATGACAAAATCAGAGGAGGTGGTTTTCAGAAATATTGAAAAACTAGAGTTAACAGGATTTTCATAATCAGATTGGGCAGGCAACATAGACAATAGAAGGTTTTTGTTTTAAACTTAACAATAGTTCAGGTGCAATCAGGTCGGCTAGCAAGTTAAAAAAGCGTGTATCTACTTCAACAGCCGAAGCTGAGCTTAACGCCGTAGTCGAGGCAAGTAAAGAAGCAGTATATTTAGTAAACCTAATAGGCGAGAATTAGGTTTAGAAAACCAGCAGCGAGTAAACGTCTTTGCAGACAATCAAGCTTGTATTTCTCTTAGTAAAAATTCGATGAATCACGGAAAGACAAAGCACTTCGTATTAAAAGTGCACTTTGCTCGGAATTTAGTCGAAAGTCGACCATTAGAGCTAAACTACTTACCTACCGATCGCATGCCGGCAGACTTACTTACAAAAGCAAAAGCATTGGGAAGGACCAAAGTATCACTTTTTCGTGATGTCCTTCTCGAAACAAACACTTAACATGATAGGAGGAGTATTGAAAGTATAATGTTAATTGTTTAAAGTATGAAAAGATATACGTACCTCAATCCACGTGCCGACTTACAGCTTGGTTATTTATGAATTGAGTGAATACAACAAGAAGCTAACACGTGCTATTTATACTAGATTTGTCACCAACGTTTCATATTGTTATGTGTGATCTCTTGACCCTTGATTTTTTAAAGAAGTAAATTATTTTAGTAAATAGCTAGTAAAGATCGGATGTCATGAGAAGTCTTGGAAGTTATAAATTAAAGGTGATCACCATCAATGTTAAAATGCGGTAATTTGGGGTAATAAAGAGGGGCTGAATTTTGTGCTAATTGCCACAGTAGTCAACCTTAATTCTAATTTAAATATTCGATTACAAGATTTGTCTCGGCGTTCCCATTAGCCGACATTAAGATGAAAATAAGGAGCGTCAAGTATATTTTTAGAAATCAACAAAAAACATTAATATTTTTTTCGACTGCAACTCTCTCCGTTTAGTTTATCTCAAAATATTCTCTCGAACATCCTCCCACTATCAACTTCTGCACTCCAATAAAAAAAATATAAAGTTGGGTGCGTTGAGATATTAAGGCAAACACGAATTTCCAATCCTCTCTTGTTTGATTTCACGCTTAAACTCTATTTATATAAATCTTGTCAACATTTATCTCTTGAACGGGGATTGATTATTACTGCTTGAAAAACTTAAAGGCTCTTCAATTCCTAATACAAGTTGGAAATGAAAACCATTCCCAGTGGTCAGTTTGGAGGGCGGATTTGGAGGGGAAATTGTGACTTCATATTGTGTTGCTCATCAACTGGCAACACTCATAACTCGGCAAAAATCATAACTCGACAAAAATTAGTTGCTTTTTCACGCATCTAAATGTTTATCCAAAAAATTTCGTTTTCTAAATCTTTCAAAACCCAAGAACACAAAGAACACGTTTTCGGGGGGGGGGGGGGGGGCAAGGAACATGTCTCCTCACATAAATAAACCCCAACAATTGGCCACACTCATTTGGCAAGCCCTCGCAAGCCATGCCCATGTCTTAGAGGCCCGTGGGACTGGATATGAAACTATAACAAACAAAGAACCTATCACGACCAAACTTTCTCACAAATTTTAACATGGGGTTTATTTCCTAGACACACAGAGGGTATTATTGTATGATGTCCGTTGAAGGTAAGTTAGTCCAAGTTCGATTTTGTTGTAAAACGATGAGTAGACGCCACATCTATCAGATCAAAAACTATTACTGCAAATTTGAAAAAAAAAGTGCAGAAAACTAATCTGTTCAGTCAGAAAACCAAAAGATGTTTCAAACCCCTAATTACTTACCTTGCACAACGGCAAAGAGGATCCCAGTTAGAAAGAGAAATATATCAAAACAAGAAGCGAATTGAAACACTGCAAAATATGAAGCGTTATTGTAAGTAAACTCCGCCTCTTCATTGATGTCCAAATGCTCTCCTCTTTCCTCTACAGCATACGCTGTTAAGCGATCATTAACAAGCAAGTTGTCTTCATTGTAGGAGGTTCGATTCCCCGTGCCTCCACCGCTCTTTTTCTTTTTGAATTTCGACAAAAATGGCTTATTTTGACTATCACTAGTCATTGTATTCCAAAATATATGTTGTATTCGAAAATATTGTATTCCAAAATAAGTTGATCTACAAATTATTTAAGTAGTATGTGATAATTAAAAAGTTCGAGGTCGGTTGAGTTCAAAATACGAGCCCAGAAAGTTCGAATAAACAAGTAAATAAAACTGAGTTAATAAAAGTTGGCAGGGGTACACTTTGCGCACTTTGTTGACGCTCAAATATTGCACTTTTCATATAGCAGCAAAGGTCACATCATTACCTGAAAACATGAACGATATCAATAATTTTATTTACAAGTTGACCGCGAAGATAAAGATTACTATAGTAATTAAAATATTAATATTTTATTGTTCCGACCCCTCTTGAGGGGGGGGAGGAACTATATAATCAACTGGGTTTTTTTTGTTCAGTCAATTTTGGCCGATCGATATATTCATCGTAGAGAGTTGAGACTGGTATCACTAGAAAGCTTGTCCAGCGTAGAATATGGAATTAAAAAGATTTTTTTGATTTTCGTTTTTGACAGGGAGATATCGAGGTTTAAACTTTCGAGAAAATAGAGTAATTCCGTTGATTTCATTCACCTTTTTTCGGAATTTTTGACTAAAATTTCGCCAATTTTGAAAAAATTTAATAAAATTTTTCATGAAAATGTTGTTGATTTTACGGTTAAAGACAAAATACATTGTCGGCTATTTTCATTGAATTTTTTTGTCACAAATTCCGGATAAAAATTTCACAAAATTCAGACTTTTTCATCAAAAACAGCTCGAAATAAGTTTCTTTAGTCCACTCTGGTTAAATTTGCAGGACGTACACAACCAAGCACCACTAACGCAATCGTTGAAGACTGAAAAGGGGGCTAATTCCACTTCAACTTCCGTTGAGAGTGCTCTGTAAATAAAATCTTGCCGTTTTTCGCTTACTTTATTCGTTGATTATCAAAAACGCAGCATTTACTTTTGATTTTTAAACAAACAAAATATCTAAATCAATGACATTCAAAAAATTAAATATTCCTAATGGAGCAGGACTTGTTCTGTACCAATCTTGGACCGTTACAATCCAAAAATAATTCGGATTGTCATCAGTCGGTTTGTTAAAAAAAATTCGATCTTTTTTATATTAATTAAATAACAGAACATTTCGAATCAAAGCTCACTAATGACTATTGGCTTCCTATTTAGCTCGGAAGGAATTAATTTATTCAGTTGATTGCTTGAAAGCTTATGGTCGTTTTGACTTTTAAAATATTCGATTTTTAAATAAAAAATGGCTTATTGAACTTTGCCTCCATTTTTCTCTTATTTTGGTCAACTTATAGCTTAGTGTCAGCAAGCAAAGAGTTATCCTTCTTTCTGCTGAAATCAAATTTAGTTTTTATTGCCATTTCAGGCCTTAAGTTATGGTGTTCTGGCTTTGATACTACTAGATTTCACAATTTTTTTTTAAATTTTCAGGTATTTGCCCATTTTTCTTATTTTCTAGTTTTGTCAAATTATCACGTTATTGTCAGTTCATATATTACATTTTTCGCGTTCAAAATAACGCACAATTGATAATATTTACTTCCTTAAAGATACAGATTGTGGCTGTTCACCGTTTCGACAATACTTTCTCGAAGAACTTAATTGAATTTTTTATTTTTGTCTTTAACTGTCATTTTTACTTTGTCTTTTTAGTCGTATCTAATTTCCTGTACAATGACCCGGTTTGATTGGCTTTACTTGGAAGAGTAGATGAGCCGATGTTCTGATATTAGCAGATAGATAATGGCTTTCATGACTTTGAAAACAATTGTTTTCCAAAATGAAAAAAAAAACATTTCAACTTCGCAATTTTGTTCCTTTTATTGTCTGTTTGTTACCTGACCTCGTTAATTAAAGGTTAGAGATGACATTATTTTTGTCAAGGGAAGGTGTCAAAAGGGATTGGTGTCACCAAATCTAATGTTTTTAAAGAATTCGTTATGAATTTACTGGCTTCGAGACGGGTTTTTCACAAAAAATGTAAATTAATTTTTGATTTTTGTCATATTTGACGTTCTTTTTGTAGACGTAAGACATGTTCTGGATAATTTCAGGTTTCGAGGGCTTCTTTTGGAAGAATAAACAAACCTATTCAATTTTTTCAATTTGTAATTAATGGCTTTCATGTCTTTGGAAATAAATTTTTTTCGATAAAAACAAGTTTTACATAACCTTGCTTTTATCTTTTTGGTCTAATTGTACCTAGTTTCATTAATAAGAGGTCATATAGTACATTTCAAGGGAAGGTGTCAAAAAGGATTTGTGTCACAAAATCTAATGTTTTAAGAGAATTCGTTATGACTTTACTGGCTTCAAGGGTTTTTCACAAAAAAAGTAAATCAATTTTTGATTTTTGTCATATTTGACATTCTTTTTGTAGACGTAAGACATATTCTGGATAATTGCAGGTCTCAAGGGTTTCCTTTGGAAGAATGAACGAACCTATTCCACTTTTTCATTTTGTAATTAATGGCTTTCATGTCTTTGGAAAAAAGTTTTTCAAAAAAAAATTACATATTTTTGCATTTTTTCTTTTTTGTCTAATTGTTGCTTATTTTCATTAATGAGCGGCCACATAATACATTATCGGTGTTCGACGAAGATGCAATCAAACTTATTCTGGGGGCTTTACGGCTTCCAAAGCATTTTATGGCAAGTTTTCATTGATTTTTTGTTTGTTGTCTAATTGTTGTTATTTTTGTAACTGCATGAAAAATTGAATACCAAGAGTTGTTAATTCCCTTATAAAGAAGCATTGTTAATTGTAAACCTATGGGATGTTTTAGTTGATTCCTATGGTTTTCATTACTTTGAAATTAATTGTTTTTTTTAAATTCAGCAAATTTTCTAACTTTAAAGTTGCTGTTCTTTTTTGTCTAATTGTTACCAAGTTTTATTATGAACTGGTGAATAACCATTTTATTCTGGTGAATTACCAGTTGATTGTTTATTTTCAGTTTTATCTGACGCTATTTTGACTTTGTTATTAAGTTTTGTTTTTTAAAACGGACATAAATTTTTTGATGTAATTAATGTTTGTTATTGTTGTTTGATTTCGCCGTTCGTCTTCGCTCGCTTTCTTAATATCGGCATTTCTCATCAACCTAATGCATCATTTTTTACTCCACTGAGTTATTTGCTTTGGAGGCTATCTTTTTGTTCATACACCAGTTTTTTTGAAAAATGCTTGAATTTTTTGTGTTTTTCTATCTGTTCCTCATTTGGTAGACAATTATGCCAATATTGTGGATGAGTTGGGTCGGAACCTTATGTGCAATCGCACATTACCGAGCCAACTTGTTAATATTTATTGCAGAACTTAAATGACAATGATCAAGTTGTTGTCAAACCAAATCACGGTCTAACTAAGTTACGGACTAAATAAATTACTGATTATGTTACTGACTAAATAATTTAGGTGGGGTGAAAAAATAGCATTACAAGAAATTTATTATTTTGAAGCCGCGCAAATCCACATTAAGTTGAGAACACACCGTGCATTAATTGAAGCTCCTTCAAATGATTTAGAAGCCGAAAA
The DNA here is from genome assembly GCF_964194025.1 of Convolutriloba macropyga. Lineage (NCBI taxonomy): Eukaryota > Metazoa > Xenacoelomorpha > Acoela > Convolutidae > Convolutriloba > Convolutriloba macropyga. The sequence goes on from NC_134475.1 coordinate 30,153,386, forward strand.
AAAGTTCATGTCTTTTTTCTGTGAATAAGAATCAATTGTCTTAATATTCAACGTAATAAGCTTCCATTGGTATTTAATATTACAAAAAGTGAGAAGCATTTTTAGCTTGCACTTGGCCTCGTTCAAATTGATTTTTTGCCTACTCGAATCTGTCTTTTCCCTGATTAAGAAAACTACAAGTGGCGGAAGAATCCATACAGTGCTTCAAATTTTAGATGAAAAATATCCAAATGGCAAACCCCTAAAAGCCGAATATATAGTAGCCGATAATTCTCTAACTCTTTAACATATCACACTCCGATATTTGAAAAAATAAGCGGCGCTGCTGATTGTAGAGCTACCATGAAAACCAATGGAAGCCATGGGCCATCAACATGACGCCCAACCATGGCGCATGCTTTTAAAATCCTCATCGAGCAGTCTCTGCAAAACGATATCAGTATTACCCATTAGAATATCGGCCGAAGATCTGTCTTTCCTTGACCCCTATAACGCATGCAGACTCATTTCCCTTGATAAGTGCCCTTAATCAATGATATACGAAAGAAAGCCCCTCCCTGAACGTAGTCCTCAAGAACTTAAACACAGAAAACCATCTAATTTTTCATTAACAAATTGACATTAAAATAAGAAGGCGCTAGCTTGCCATGGTGATGAATGGAAGAGGAACTCTGCCTCTCCTCCGTCAAGTTGCTGAACCACAGATACACACACGAAATGGTACGCAGAAGATGTCAGCGCCGCAAGATGAATAAACTCAATGAGACTTGTTCAGGAACTATATTCATACAATGTTATGAAGTGCCACCTCATCGTTAAACCAAAATACACTGATAAAGCGAAAAAAGCAATTGATAAGTTCCACGTAGAACTATTAGAGGGGCACTGAATCCTCGGCTTGGCTATAGGAAACACTACTTCAAACTCTCAATTTCTAGAACACAGAAAACGATTACTCCAATTTGCTGAAAAGAACCAAGTAATCATTCAAAAAACTATCGTCAAAATGTCCCCATAGCGTTTACCAATGCTGTGCAACACAAGCGGCCCTTTATATTTAGAACCACCCCGACTCCCATAATCTGTAAGAAAAGACGGAAACACTAATAAGCAGCAAACTCATACCATCAAACCTGCTTCCAAACAACGACAAATACGGACAGCTACTCTCCTTTCCGGTGAGCGATGGCGGACTTAATATTCTGCTGCCGTCTGATAGAACTTTTGAACAACAGAGATCTAAGCGGATTGCAGCCTCGTTGAGCGAAACAACAACACAAAAAAAAGTCGAAAAAGAACTCATCCTCAATGGATGGAAGTCAAAGGCAACATAAACAGTTCACAGGACCATGCAACTGATTTAGCCACTGACCAAAGATCATCATGCTGGCTAAATGCATTGCATGAGAGGGGGTGAGCGCGGGTGTGTGCGTGTGTGTAGGGGGAATGCTTGGTGTTACCGGTGGAATCAAGTGGAAGGGAGGGGAGTGGGCGGTGGAGTGGGTGTGGGGGTAGGGGTATTACAGGGGAGGTTGAAACTCTAAGAACCACCCTTCATATCCTGGACGTATTTATGTCTCGCAAACTGCTTCGGTTCATCGCATACTTAGAGAACAGTGAGCCGTAGTCCACTTTACTTGTTTATTCCCTTTTTGAGGACAAAAAGTCAAGAAGCTCAGACGGTCAAAAAAATTGCATAAAAAAGACCGTATCACTAATATAATTGCAACAAACTTCGTTTGAGAGCAATTAACAATTGTTTTGCAGCATTGGTAAGAGTTATTATAACAATGTTGAGGATTAAACATAAAACCACAGGAATAACTTATAGCCATTTACTATGTATCAGATTTCGATATCACAAAAACATAAACCAACAAGAGTAGGAGGAATCGCACTCTAGGAACACGAGGGGCTCGATTTAATTCCAGTCTGCTATATCGGGCTCGGGGATAGTTCTGCCAAGATTTCGAAGGAAACAATGAAACCTATTTCGGCGTCAATTTCGTATTACAATTTTTGTACTAAATTGTCGAGAATTAAGTTCTTGAATTCAGCCAGCAGGCTCCTTGAACAATACAATGGAGAAATATTAGAAATAAAGGAAAAAATTGGCCAACATTTCTTCAATGTTTTTTGTTTTTTTATTGTTCAAATCATTTCAATTGTCTCTCATTATTCAGTTTTATAGAAAAAATTCGATCGAACACGAACGAATTTTGCTTCATTTCTTGCTGTTCCACTTTTGGTTTCTCATCAGACATCATACAATATTTTTTCCCAATATTTATTAATATTTCCCAAATGAAATTTGAAGGCCAAATGAACAGACTATAATTATAGTCTGTTCATTTAGCTTTCAAATTTCATTTCGGAAATATTGATAAATATTGGGAACAAATTGAATGATGTCTGATGAGAAACCAAACATATAAATACCATTGGATCAGTTATACATCATTCAGAAAAGCAGATTTATTGGCAATTACTACCAAATCGGGGAAAGAATTAATCCGTTATTTTTTCGTTTTGGTTGGTTAATACCAAAAAAACATTTTGTCGTTGATTTATTTATTCCGCAGCAAATTTTGAAATAAGATAGTGGAACACAAAAATTATCTCCAAACTGCAATTTGATCTTTTCTGCAGCTTTGGCAAAATTTTGAAGAATATTACTGACCTTGTTGTCTCCCAGTTTTTAAGATCTTCAAGTAAAAGATCCTCAACTACAGAAAAGGTTTAAATGTCATGTAAACTATATCACTGCTTCAACGTGTACGTTGCTGCTGCTGCAATTAGTTTCCGTTCATTTAGGTCGAATTTCCAGGTAACTTCATAATTTGTACAATTTCAACGTCACTTGGGATTTTACAGCAGATTATTGTTGATTTGCAACTTTAATAATGTTTTATGTTGCAGTAAATTTGAACATTGAAGGGCGGATAAAATTTTAATCGTGAAAAAATGAGCACTTTCATTTTGCTTGTTCAAAAGTTGGCTGTCTAGTTTACTTCCTATGAATTGTTGAAGGGAGAAAAGAGCTATTTTTCTCAGAACAGATTTATTTTTTGACAAGCTTCAGAAAGATGTTGACAAACTATGTGCCACGACTCACTCTATTTATCTTGCCTCTGTGTCAACAATTAAAGCAAAAGTATAAATTAAACCGCAGTAGAAAACTTCAATTTTAGGTTGCGTGTTCATACTATTCTCTAGTACATTCTATTCTCTATAGTTTTAGCTAAAAGTTAAACAAATAAATTAACACCAAAAAATCGGCAAACAAAGTTTTATCAGGTTTTCACAAACCACTGTTTTTCTGATTCTCAAGAAGCGAATGGATACTTTTGCTGACAATTTCCCGACGCGACTCACGTCTCTCAGAAATAGATCCACCCCGAATAGTATTCGATCTGCCGTATTCCGAATGTTCAGATATCAAAGACCCCCTTCGCTGGCCACAATCATGCCCATTTTCAGTCATTTCTCTTACGCTGAAGGGTCGTTCATACTCTGCGGGTGCATTTGAGCTAACTGTCTCCGTCCTTTGTAGGTAAACCCCTTCACCGTTTTCCGCCTCGGCCGCTTGCATCAAACCGAAATAAGATTGAGTCGGGTTGTCCGACAGATTTCGCGGGGTAACCGAGACAGGCGCCGTGGAAATAGTTGTGGTAAACTGTATGGACTCCAAATCATCGTTCAAAGTTTTGAATCGGTCTATCAAGTTTAGGTAATTAAGCAAATGGCTTACATTTCTAATCTCTGTCACGCCTTTAGAATGTAAATAAGTACAATATCGTGAAAATAAATTTTGGTGATGATTTATTACAATATTACGGCTATTAAGGAATGTTTCGATGGAAATTAAATCCGTTTCAGGCAGACGAAGGTCAAAGCAATGTAACAAAGAGGCTTTTATATATTCTCTGTCCATAATGCACCATTGGTTTGTTATTTATTAAAAAAATATACGTACGTTTTGTAAATTATAACTTTGCGAAGAAACAGTATCAAATGACTATCAAAATCTATGCACAAAGAGCCATAACTTAAGAGAGATCAAAATAACTCGCATAATCAAATCAAATTTTACAAGTCAATGAACAGAGGACTCTTTATTTGATTATATAAGCGGCACCGTTTCAAAAATTTGACCTGTGCAACAATAACATGCATTCTAAAAGCGGTTATAGTACGTGAACTGACTTAAACGCAGGCATAAACAAACAATAGGAGGTAATCAAAAGAAATGAAGAACTACAAAAAAGAACTACAGGTCTGCTGTACTTCTACAACAAGTGCTGTTTTAAATAGTTTCCGCAGTTATTTTTTTAGAGCTGTCGTAAATTCTCATCACTTGGCATTTATTTCTAGCCCACCGAGGCGAGGGGCTTTCGAAGATTTTCTTGAGTCAATTCTGAGCAATCACAAAAATATTCACAATGCGAGATGTCAAAGACATTACAGGCAAACACGTCAAAAATTTTGTATTGCAGCAGCAGCAGCAGAGTTTTCTGTGTTGCTTCATCTTTTCAGGGATTCTGAGAGGCTTTCAAATTAATAGATGCTGTATTCTACATGTCCAGGAGTTATAGGACAGTACCCCAGCAACTGTTCCTTTATTTCGAGGAAAAGGTTTATAAAAGTATAAGTTATCTTAACTTGCTATTGGCAATCCACGGCTAATGGCAACATTTTTCGTACCTTATTTTTCAGTTTCAGAAAAAAAATTTCATTTTGAAATTTTCCGTTTTTGAAATCAAAAGGATACGGATTAAATTGTGCGACTGCCTTGTTGTTGAAATCTGTTCCAAAACATTTTGATTTTGACGACAAAAGAACTCCAGTGAGAATTGTGAACTTAGTGGCACCACCTTCGTCTAAAGAGTGAAAAGCGATGTTTAGTAGGTGCATTTTTCAAATCAATTTAAATAAGAATGAGACATTTTACGAGAGAAATTTTTGACCACGTGCAACTAATTATCTTGTGGATAAACAATCTTTCTGATTTTTTTAAAGTTAATAGGAGGTGATACGTGTAGAACCCATGGTTAAAAAAGCTGAATCTACAATGCAATATAGAAAAAACAGAGAAAGAGGTTGAATGATCCAAATATTCAAGATCTTAGCAAACAGGAAAGGTACCGAAGCTTGCGAAGGACTGTTAGATACGAATACTAGAGAGCAGAAAGAAACATCAGCTGGTATTGCAAAAGACCAGATCAGAAATGAGGAAAAATTGTTTTACCGTCGAAACCCCGAAAAAATGGAATGATCTACCGAACGAATCTCGAGAATAGATTAGCATTGGGCTTACGCAAAAATATAAAACGTTAATTAGACGGCGAAATGACCCCCGACAAAAGGACTGATCGACAGATGCGGATACCTAAAGATCAGAAAACTTGGACTGTGTGTTCTAATGCAGCATAGAACTTATGACATAGTGTCCTTCAGTTACCGCTAGGTTGTCATTAGTTGAAACTATTTGATACTATATTAAACAAGGAGGCGCGGTAATGTGCGTTTGCACATAAAGTTCCGACCCCGTCTCAAGTAATTTTCAAAAACAATGTGTGAAAAAAAGATCGCCTCCGAAGCAAATGACTCAGTGGGGTAAAAGGGGTTACATTAGATTGATGAGATCAGCCATTATTAGGAAGGCAAGTAAAGACGAACAACAAAATCAAACAAAAATAACAAACATTAATTACACCCAAAATTTATGTCCGCCATTTTAAAAAAAATATTAAAAAGGTCAAAATAGCGTCAAATAGAATTGAAAATAAATAAATTAACCTGTACTTCACTAGAAAAGATATGGGACCACTCCATAATAAGTCTTGGTAACAATCAGACAAAAACGAATAAATAATAAAAATTAAAAAAAAATGGCTTATATTTTTAAAAACAATTAATTTCAGAGTAATGAAAACCATTACATAGCAATTGTAAACATCCAGCATTTTTATGGTCACATACGCTTTTATAAGAGGGCATTAAGGCCTGTAATTATTCTTTTTTTATTACGTTACAAAAAGAACAACAAATCAAGACAACAAACAAAAAATTCAATTAAAACTTCGAGAAAACGCTTCCGATAACGTAAGGACAAATTTTGCCCCTCAAAACATGTCCAATAGAGCCTTCGAACGCAAATAATGTGGATGTGGTATGTGACCTCTCATTAGTGAGAATATGTAAAAAGTAGACAAAAAAGAGGAAAAAGAGGCAAAATTCATTAATACTTTTGTAATTTTCGAAAACAATTATCTCAAAAAAATGAAAGCCATTAGATCGCAATCGAAAACATCAAACATATTTATGATCAAATACAATTCTATATGAGCGCATTTAGACTGTCATTATTTAATTTTGTATACAGTTACAAAAAGAACAACAAATAGAGCCAACAAACAAAAGTGCAATTAAAAATTGCGAGAAAACGCTTCTGAAGCTGTTAACCCATATTTTGCCCCTCAAAATATGTTCAACTGAGCCTTCCGCGAATCCCAATAATGTAGTATGCAACCTCATTATTGATAATAGGTAACCAATAGACAAAAACAGAAAAAGAACGGGGCAAAAATAAAACTTTTGTACTTTTCGAAAAGAATTAAATTCAAAGTCATGAAAGCCAGTAGCTAAAAAATGAATAGATTAAATAAGTTTGTCTATTCGTCCAAAAGAAGAGCTTGAGATCTGTAATTAATACGAATTTGTCTCACGTCTAAAAAAACATCAAATATAGAGAAAATCAAAAATTACTTTTCTCTTTTTTGCGAAAAACCTGTGTTGTAGCCAATAAATTCATTACAAATTCTTTCAAAACGTTAGATTTTGTTTACTTGCACCTTCCCCTGAAAACATTTATGTCATATGGGACCTGTAATTAACGAGACTAAGTAATATATACAAAAAGGATTTAAAATGCGAAGTTAAAATTTTTTTTTTATTTTTGAAAACAAATGTTTTCTATGTCATGAAGCCATCAGCTATCTTTTCAAAATAGAATATTGGCTCATCTTTCCTCAATACAAAGCCAATGAAACCTGTAATTATCCAGGAAATATCAAAAAACTAAAATGACAAATTAAAAACGACAGTTAAATACAAATGTAAAAAAATTCAAATAAATTCTTCGAGAAAGGGTGTCGAAGCCGTTAAAACCATACTCTAGGTCTTGAAAGACTTTTTTATTATCAATTGCGCCGTGTTTGAACGCCAGTAAGGTAATATGTGAGTTTTCAAAAATGTGATAATCTGACAAAACGAAAAAAACGTGAAAAATGGGCCTATGCCTAAAAAAAAGAAAAAAATTTGTGAAAACTAGTTGCAAAAAAGATAAAGAAGAAACATTCTTTCTTTGCTGACACTAAAAAACAAGTTGAAAAAAATAAAAGGAAAAATGTGACAAATTGTGGCAAGCCATTGTTTATTCAAAAAACAAACAATTTTAAAAGTCAAAACAACCATAACTTTTCCAGTAAAGAAACGAGATACATTTATTTGGAACTGCTTAGGTAGCCAATAGAACCTATCAACAGTGAGCTTTGCTTTGAATTGTTCGTTCTTCAATTAACATTAAACAATGAGTTTTTTTAAAAAAGACCGACTGATTACAATCCGAATTGTTTTTCGATTGCAACAGTCCAAGATTTGACCAAAACCAGCCTTGCTAACGCTGTTTGTCCATTAGGAATACTCAATTGTTTCGAATGAAATAGATCTCGATAATTTGTGAGTTAAAAATGCTGATTTTTGACATTTTTAGCCAAATTTTAGCCAAAAGGATTAAATCAAAACAGTCAACAAAATTTTTTTGACTCTAAAAATAAAATCAACAGTAATATTGTTAACAATTTTTACATATTTTACCAAAATTGACCAAATTTTAGGTAAAAAATTCCGGAAAATGTGAACAAAAATCGGTCTAATATTCACAAATCGGTCTAATATTCACAAAAATTGAAACCACGATAAATCGCCGTAGAAAACGAAATTCAAAAATATCTGTTTAATTCCATATTCTACGCTGGAAGGGCTTTTTAATGATACCACTCACAACTCTCTACGATTAATATATCGATCGATCCAAATTGTCTGAACGAAAAAACCCATTTAAGTATATAGTTCCTCCCCCCACAAGAGGGGTCGGAACAAAAATATTAATGTTAAATCAATTTTCCAGTTTTGCATTTATTAGTTATTCGTATACTTTTTTACTTGTCCCGTTAATGCTCTCATCGGCTAACTAATGAGGCCCAGCCGATGCTATTTAAAACTGCATTTGACTACTAATTTAACAAAACATCAGGAAAATTCAACCACTTTTCACATAGTACAAGTACACATATAAGGAAAACTTTGTTTCATGAAATCGGGACTAAAAAATTGCTTACGTAATATTAGGAAAATCACAATAAACTCACAGACATGTCTATTTTGAAAAAAAGGACACAAATGGAGAATGCAAAAAATCTCATTTTTTTCTGTCAAACATTGTGGTACCCGTATCACACCCCATCATTTATCGGTGCAGTGAATTAATACTACTTATATCGCAGTATACATTTAGTATCATTGTTACCTATAATCTCAATCGTCCGACGATTGACTCTTACTTCAGTGACAGGTAGTTTGTGACCTTGGTCACAACTAATACACTAACTGCGAATTGGCTAAGCGCAGTTCTGCCTTAACGTTTGAATTGAATAGTTGTCACTGACTCTCTTTCATTTACCGACTCTCTTGACTATAGCTATAGACTTTGTCGATACGTCAGTCATCATTATCATCGTACTAACGCTACGCCCCTTAGTAATACGACATGGCGCAGTCAGATTCAAAAGGACGCACAACACTCGGTCTCGAACCATTTTGGGATAAACCCAGCAGCAACCCGCCTATTCCATGGGAGAAGTGGAGAAGCCAATTGAAAATGGCCCTAGTCGCGAAGACAAACATCGAACTGGACGAACTACTCCAAGAGAGACCGACAACAGTCATCTACCCCCCGAACCGGTAGAAGAACAACCAGTCCACAACCCTACGCAAACGATGGAAAGAGAGACAAACACGATACCACCAGGCGATAGCCAAATGGAAAAATGAGTGTAATCAAATAGACAGAATAGGCGTACTATGCGGCGATAAGCCATGGGACACGGCGGGCAGGAAAGCCAAATCACTTATCTATCTAAGCCTAGGCATTGAAGGACGAAAAATGCATGCCAGAAAGTTCCCCCACACAAATGTAGAAAACAAAACAACACAAGAAATCTGGGAGGAACTCGAACTAACATTCATACGCCCGAGAAATGTAACATTCGACCGTTACCTACTATTAACCCGCAAGCAACAACGCGGAGAGACAATGGAACAGTTCCACTCAGCCTTAAGATCTTTAGCAGAGCATTGTCAGCTAGCCCACCTGGAGCACGAATTATTACGCGACATATTCACAGCGAACATGATCGACCACGAAATACAGAAAGAACTGTTAAAAACGACACTCACCCCAGAAAAGGCCCTCGAATTAGCAGTTAGCATAGAGCTAGGAATCAGAAGCCAACTAGCCATACACTCAAAACAACTAGCCGACCCTCACCAAAACGCTTTCGTCGGACGCGAGGAAACGATCTCAGAAATATCAAGCGCAAGGTTCCGCGGTTCCAATAGAACAACAACGCCCCGAGGACCATATAGAGGGAACAACAGGCCAACATTCAACAACAGTAGAAATACACCCCACAATTGCAGAAACTGTGGACAAACATGGGACATCAATCACAAAGCCAAATGCCAGGCAATAGGACAAACGTGCCGCAGATGCAACAAACCAAACCACTTCGCAAAAGTATGCAGATCAAATCTGAACAGACCACCAACACAACGCACCGTAAACGAAGTCGACAATCAGAGCTTGTTGAAAAGACTGCCTTGCTCCATAATAAATCATTCAATTAAAAAGCAACAAAATAGACGATAAAGCTCCAAAGTAAGCGTAAAAATCCTTTTTTTGCCAAAAAGCTATTGGCAAAGTTTTTGGAAAAAAATGCATGTGAGAAAAATTTTTGATTACATCTACATTTCTCTCTCCGGTTCAAAACAAGTAACAAAATAACAACTTGCCAGATCAAAACCAGATCAAAAAATACGTGCGGCTTTTCAATTTGTTTTTCTATTTTCAACTTGTTTTCTGTTTTAAAGAATTCGGGAGAAGACTCGAACTTCTCATCACCAAAAAAAACGAGCCGCTGGAATAACTAATATCTACTGGCAGAACAAAAGGAGGAAAAACAATCTTGAGTTGAATAACAAAGAAATACGGCCCAGAAAAATTTGGCCACAAATAGCACCAATTTGATTAATTTCTGATGTAGTACAAGTAGACATACAAACGACAACATTATTTCATGCAAAAGTGCCTATAAAACTGATCACACAAGATAAGGAAAGCGAACTCAAAGATTTCCAAAGATTCCCTTTAAAAAAACATTAAGGAAAGAAGAAAAAGAAAACAAGTTTCTCAATTTTGTGGTCAATATTCATGGGGAAAAAATGCTTTGTACTAAACAACTTCAATCAATTCGTACTAGAAAACACCTTTGATCCTCAGGTTCCATTTCATAAAATGATAAAAACAAAACAATGCAATAGGCAACAAATCCAAAAAATCCGTATTTCTGAAAAGAAATCTAAGAAATTGAGAAAAATGTCCAAGAAGCAAATTTTTAGAGAAATTTCACCGAGAAAAGCAAATAATTTGTAGCAAATATTCTCAATTCAATTTTTAGTACACAGTGCGTACAGGAATAAGGGTTCAATTAGGTGACGCAAAAATTATAGGAACAACCTTGAACCAGCAAAAGTTAAATCCTTGAAATTAATTTTAAAGCTCCAAAACGTTATTAAAACAATCCAAAAAATCCGTATTTTTGAAAAGAAATCTAAGAAATTGAGAAAAATGTCCAAGAAGCAAATTTTTAAAGAAATTTCACCGAGAAAAGCAAATAATTTGTAGCAAATATTCTCAATTCAATTTTTAGTACACAGTGCGTACAGGAATAAGGGTTCAATTAGGTGACGCAAAAATTATAGGAACAACCTTGAACCAGCAAAAGTTAAATCCTTGAAATTAATTTTAAAGCTCCAAAACGTTATTAAAACAGCCTGAAATCTACACCTTTAGTCCAAATAACCTCTTGAGCAACATAAAAACTTTAAGCTAAAGAAACAGCAGCAGAAAACTGCACCTGATTAAGAAAGTTTGATTGCTTAGCGAAAGTTCGCTTGCTTAGCGAAAGTTCGCTTGTTTAGCAAAAATCTTGATTAGCGAAATTTTGCTTTTGCTTAGCGACAAAAGTGTGTGAAAAGAATATACTCTAATTAAGAAGAATATACTCTACTTAATAGTAAAGAATATACTTCGAATTTAATCACGGAAACAAATTTGCCAAACTTTATTCACTCACTTAACTTCACTAATAAGAAAACAGCCGGGCGAAGTCGTCTCTGCCGAAAAATTTTATATATATGAAAATGTAGGAAATGTACTGGTACACACTAAAACTACTCGATAGAAACAAAATAAAAACACTCAAAATTCTATTTGAAAATAGCCGCAATTACCAACAGAACTTAAAAGTAAGAAATATTTATTTAGATCTTAAAATTATGACAGAAAATTAAAGTGCGCACTCAACTAACGAAAAGCAATAACATTAAAATGACAGCACAAAAAATGTGCACAAGTTAAAACATTAAAATGCGCACACAACAAACAAAAAGCAATAACGATCACGCAAACGTTCCCAAATTTGAAGAAAAGTGAGAAATTGCAATGTTTCTTGATTTTTGGTCAATATTATCCGAAACAAAATATAGTTTATCTAGAAATCTGAACTCAGTTGGTAAGGTAAAATTCCTTATATAAATCTCCATACACTGAACTAATATTAATTGCCAAAAAACTTTCCAGCACCATCAAAAAAAGCAGATACAAGCTAAAACTTATTGATATAACCTATTCTAACGTCTTAACTCAAAATCAGTCTAAACCAAAGAAAAATGTTTGAAAACCCCGCAACTTAATAAAACTTCTAATCGCAAAAATAATTTTTCCACGCCTCAATTTGTCGATCTTTCTAGGACAGCGGTATCGCCAAGAAACAACTCACTACCCATTGCAATTTGTTTTACGAATTTCATTTCCTGTGACACTTTTTCAATTCACCTCGAGTTGTAAAAAAATGAAAAACCATAACACTTCTTCAAGTCGTACCAAGTAAACTTAAGACTTGAAAATTTCGCTGCTGTTTTCAATGGTCTTCGGCTTCATTTGACCCAATTTCTAGTCAATACAGTTAGCCAGTTCAACATGAGGTCTATGGGGACATAGTTGCAATCATTTAAATTTTTAAATAATTTTCAAATTTTATATTTTGTATCTTTCGACTCATTCATTTAAGAGAACAGAAGGTGACCTTTTAAGTTTTGGCTAAACTTGATAATTTTTCTTATTGACTTTTTCCTCTGCCTCTTGTCCCTAATCCTACTTGCCAATCGATTTAGCGTTGTAGTCTGACATCAAAGTAGTAGTAATAGTAAAAGACTTGAATTTACCAATTTTATCTCCCTCTACGATTCCTTTTGCAGCCAGACGAAGCAATTTATTGAACTCAATCGTACGTAAAGGTTTCAGCTTAATCGTAACGCAATTGTAACGACGGATGCAAGCTTTATCCCTTCACACTTGCTATGGAAAAATTGGGACAGCGTTCAAAAAAGATAAGCTTTCGGAAGACAGATAGTACGTTGCAAAATAGGTAAGTTTTCCTACCATAACACCATCAAGAACATTTGAGAGAAAATTTTGTTATGAAACGTGACACACTAAGGCTCCAAGCATGTGGACCATTTGAAAGCGTCGATCAAACGCAAGCATAGGACAAGTTAAACTTGACACTACTTAGCAGACTATAAGGTGCATTGTCCCTTAAATTACTAAAAAAGTTTTTTGTCTGAAGATTTTTTGCATATAGGGTCCCATTTTAAGCTTTATAACTCAACTCCAAGACCAGATGCACAATCAATCCGTTTTATTAGTTGACCATCTAGAGACAAAAGAGCCGTGCATTCAAGAGAAACACAAAACAAGGCATAATTGATGCTATTAAAATTCAATTCTCCGTCTGCACACTTTTAAAAAAGAGATTGAAAAACATTTTTACCGTGAGAAAATCAGCGAAATCTGTCATCAAAGCAATAACAGTAGAAATATCTGGTAAAACTATCATTTATATACCAGAATAACAAAAGCCCAGCAGGAAAAATCTTGGAAACCCGCGGAACAGTAGAAAGAATTTAAAAAAGTGTTAGAAATCGCAGAAATGTTAGAAATGTGAACCAAATTTAAAGCAAAACATGGAAGTCAACGCAGAAAAAATCTTTGAAGAAGTCCAGAAAAACCACTTTCTCTTTGTTCCTATCAAAATAATCTTGCAGTAATCATGATGTACAATTAGTGAAGTATCAGTCAATTGACCACTTCTGAAACAATTCTGCTCGGAAACCACTCTAAATCGTAATTTGCAGTATTGAGAATAAAACAGAATTAGCATAAAGGTCAATTATAATCTAAAAAGAATAGAAACAGGCCTATAATTTCTCAAAACATTTTTGACACTGTCTTCTGACTTCCGGTCACAAAAGAGCGTTTCTAAATCTCAGGCCAATCAGATTTTGCTTAATATTGTGAAAAATTGATGAAGAATAAGAAACACCCACAATTCAGCACAAGAACTCAAACAAAGAGTTACAAATCATCATAGGACCTAGAGATCTCGGTGGTATGTTTTACAGCTCGAACAAAAAATGTGTTCTGTCTGTAACAGTCTCAGAGAAGACATCGGAATTATTACTGCTGTAAGTCTGAAGAGTTGAATTACCCGTCTTCCTAAATACGAAACTAAAAAATTGCAGAATCCCATCAAAACACATTGTTAAGGCAAGTGAGTCTTCCAGATAACTGCTTTCGCATTTTGAAAGCCTCAAACACTTCAATCTTCAAGAGAGGACAAACATGAGGCTTTGTTAAGCTCAAAAGTGTTCCCTCTTTTATGTGCCGAGCTGGCAATAAGCTGTTCCTCTGAATGAACAGACTTGAGAAAGTCCGATTTGACTTTGGGAAACTAAAGTCACGAATTAAAAGCTACTGAAAATTGTTAGGTTTAAACAAGCTTCAAAATTACAAAATTCAAAAAAGCAGTTAGTCATTCTTTTTGCATCCTGACCCCTCACAAATGAAATTTGGAACCTCAAGAAGGCAAATAAAAGAGAACAATTCCCAGAATAAATTAGAACAGCTATCAGAACAATAAAATAGAAGAGACGTACACAAAAAACAGGGTACGAATAATGAGGTGGTCTCAGATTTGTAAGTCCATAAGTTCGATACTTAATTATAGCCAAATTGATTCACTCACGTTTATTTGTTATCTATCTGATCTTCACACAATTGAAGAAAAACCACAAAAAGAGCAGAGTTGCAGACGGAGTCATCTAGCCAATTTTCGACAAAAGTCAAATGACTGCAATCAGTCTCAAAAATACTTCGAATAATCAAATGCAAAAAACTTATCTATAATAATAATGAAGATATTTTTGATGCACTTTTAGTCAAGTTTATCAAATTTTTCAGGAAATTTCTTTTGATCAATGCAACTTTATTAGCAAAAGTTCGATTCGAGTAATTTGTCGATGTTTTTGTGTCTGTTTGTTTCAAAATCCTGATCAAGAACTGACGAATCAATATCATTGTCTGATTCAATTACCTTCGTAAAAAATGAGATAATTAAAATTTTGTGATTGAACTCTTTCTCAAGGATACCCTTCAGCCAATTCTGTCATACGTCGTCATTTCCATTACGTTACTCAACTAACGCTGCTACCATTTAAATAGGGGGAAAACTACCAACACAAGAATGCGCACTCACTTTTCAGGCACGCTGCTAATAATGAGCACCTGCAGAAAGAAAAAGGGCTGGCAGTGTTGTTCGAATTGACAAAAATCACTTTTGGATTTGCTTTCATCTCTAAAATCCGTAATAACAATCCGTAATAACTACGGGCCTCCTGGGGAATAATCCTCTGATATGATGTGAAGGCAGAACATGATCATGAGTTTCTGACAACAAATCAAAACATTTAGTGTTTAGTCGATACTTATCGATATTGATGCCGTTTACATCTCAAAAAATGATTTCTAGTTTGAGTTTTCTTAACGTGTTATTTTCGTTACCTTGTTTATAGGTCAGACTTTTCAATTGACGTCTCGGCTTTTGCATGATACCTTGTTGAGAAAAAGGTTGAGAAATTTGCCGATATTTGAGTGACTTTGTAAAGTAACGTACCACTTGTAACCTTTTCAGCAAGTCGCCAATAATTTTAAGGACCGTTTCACCTTTCTAGTTCCAAAATCTGCTATCGATGCTGATGATCGATTAATTTTTCCTGTTACTTGTTGCCTTCTGACAAATTCAATGCGCTCTAATGGAGTAACTACCATGCTTCCTTTGGGATATGAAACATTAAGAAATTTTAACCTCTGATAGACTTCCTTTTATTTTCCAGCTGTCTGCCTTAGATGTCGCTTACATTAATTTGTTGGAACAATTTGTTTACAAACTGTGGAAAATAAATTCTCATATTTGAAATAAAAAGAAACAAAGTTTTAACAAATTGAAAGATTAAAAAAAACTAAATTAATGAATACATCAAGTCAAGTGAAAACTTTTCGAAATGAAATGAACTGAATTATATGAAAACAGTTAACAAATAACGACTAGAAACATTCTCAAGAGTTACCTAAGATCAGCTTTAAAAGGACGTCAAACTGTTTAGTTGACGTCCTTTTTGAAAAACATTTAATTAAATTTTAGTTTCCAGAAACTTATGAACTAGTATTATGTACCTCAGCCACTAAAAACCAAAAAAGTAGTTTTTGAAAATTTGATCCAGCAAAGTTTTGAGCTGCTTTGAAATCAATTTAAACGAGATGTGAAAAAAAGCAATTCGATTTGCAAAAATTATGTTTGAGTCAGCCTCAAACGGGGTTTCCAAGTGCTGCATTATTATAATTGACCTGCCTTAATATCGCCTTTTTAGAAATTGCGTGTGTGGTATTTGCAAGAAGACACACACGTTTTCAATATCAACAAATGAGGAACGTGATCTCTTTACAGCTTCTTCAACAGTTTCCTTCAGAAATTTTAGAGAGCATAGGCCAAAATCGGTGATAAAAGGTGTTTTCTATAGAAAGGTCAAAAACTATCTTTCCGCTTTCGATGAAATATAGCTCTCAGAACTTTCCGTTGGCGCAAGTCGATTTTTGTTAGTCATTTTCCGGTTGTGCAGCCATTGTCCAGAAGTCCGTACAAAATCACGGGCTCAGAAAAAACTACAGAACTATCATTTTTGTTTGCGGATAATAGTAGAAAATTCTATTGGAAAAACTCGGCAAAGTGTTGAGTTTGTTGATTATGAAGGACATTCCTTGATCTATAACTATGCCTAAATATATTGTTGGGTCTACATATAGTTGCCGGCTGTTGAGGTAGGACTAGTGAAATGACCTGCAAAGTCAAATTTGCCAAGTTGTTGATTAACAGTGAGTGATCAACGATAGCAAATTTTCTTGCTACAGGAAAATTGCTACACATGAATTTTTGCTATTCGAAGACAACATATTCAGTTATTTCAATTGTAGCACGAACACAAGATCTTTTAGGTTTTTTGCAATGGACAAAATTTCAGTAAAACCATTGTGTAAAATAATTGGGGGTGAACGTTGTTGTGATTCAAGCATTTTTAACAAAAAGTTTTCCGATAGCCACACAATAATCGTTTAGGCAGATACCGTCCAAGTCGCAATCTTCCTGTTCCTCTTGCACTTTTAGATCTTTTTATTGCATTTAATATTGTTCGTCTATTTTTTAAATCTGACAACATCAAAAAATATGTAACTTCAAAAATATGAAGTTTGTATGTAACTTCATTTCTCAAGGAAACAAATTTCACTTTATCTCTATCTCTCTCTCTTTTGGTGTATCCGAGGAAAATCGGTTTTCGCTGACAAAATCACGTTTTTAAGAATCTTTCTAATTTCTTTATTCATCCAAGGACACGTGTTTTCAGCGAACTAATGTTCTATCTGGAGCATGTCTGTTAACATTTTGCATAATTGCCAATATTAAACACTGATTTTTTCTTTTCAATTTTCTACTTCTTTTCCCATCAATGGATTCCGTTGCTTTCTTCATTTTTTGATCCAATTAGAACCAACACATTAGCAATATTTGATCCTTCGATTGATTCCGATTCCGGTACTTTTATAACTCTTTTGTGGTTAATAGAGTACAACTGAAAAAGAACTTTACTCGAGTTTGGGTAATGATCTCAGATAGAAATTTCAAAAGTTTTGCAAAACAAATCATCATCGATTACCATATGGTCTATGCAAAAAGAACGGATTCCTTCTTCGAGTTGGTTTTATTTTTAGTTCGATATCCGAAATATTCAAAAAAACACAATACCTTCTTTTCATTAATGATTGCTCCAACATTTTATTGTTAAATCACGAAATATTAATGTTTTCAATTTTATAGTTCGCAGAGGATCAAGCAATTACTCAAGGAAATTTAAATTTTTTTTCCAGATTTGAAGGCGCCCGGTAAACGATAACATACACCCTTTCACGTTTTTGTTCTCTTTAATTGACAGAATTAAACATTCTTTGTCCATTTCGTATTCTACCAAGCTATATGAAACTTCTGTTTCAAAAACACAACAACGCCACCGCCTTTGCCAATTGATCTGGGTTTTGATACAATTTTTCGCTGTAAAAATCTAAGGGACCGCTTAGATTGAGCTATCTTTCTGTTAGTGCAACTAGGTTCGAGGGTTCGCTTAAACTAGTGTTCAGAAACTGTATATTGTCAAAAAAATTTTCTAAGAGATCTCATAATCACACTTTAAGAGGCTTTGGCACTAATTTTCAAAATTATGATATTGAAATATGCTTATACAAGTGTGGTCGACAGTATCAAGTACTATTTTTTTGGATAGTAAGAATTTTAAGCGACGGCGAAGTTCGTAATCTCAGAATCAGGTTTTGCAGGCAATTTTCTGATCGGATATCACAGGATCTCTAAAGTTAAATCCGATATCGGCCTTTTCTCTGTATCTCAAGTCATACCTCGAAGCTGCTTTTAATGCTGAAAATGACAGTTACAATTAGTTACAGGACATATACAAGTTTTTACAAGTTGAGAATCAATAAAACTGAATAAAGTAAGATTTATTAACCAATAATTTATCTGATGCATGAAAAACATATAGGACGCAAGAGAGTTACAAAACGCAGGAAAATGCTTTATCTATGCTATATACTGAAAATCAATAATCCTTTAACTCCAATTTTTGAGTAGGCTTGAAGTAGTACAAATGTTATTCACAAAAATGCTTCTACAAAATTTTATTTCCAGATTCACAAAGCCTGCCTATATGAGGTGCTTCATCAATCATCGATGCACGTTCGTGTTCGGAAAGCGCCGAATTGACTCTTCTTCGAGTTTCTTCATTTGATAATCCAACATCTTCCGACACACTGGCGCTGCTATTCGGGACACTTTCCCGAGACCCCGAGGATCGTCCACGTGTTTTGAACAGACGTCTCAACTCTTTCGCAAAGTTCCCACTGTGACTTGTCTTTGGAATGTGATCAGATGATCGGTGGTTGATCGATTGCCGAAAACCGTCATCGGAAGAAAATCTCTGAGTAACAAGCACTTCGGACATGTCATTTGAAGCTGGCCGCAAGCCCAGGGATACTGAAAACGTATGTTCAGTTTTCCCTGGCACTTCAAAACGGTCATCCGATGCTGTACGAGGACTGGCAATCGAGGAGTACAACGCTCCTTCATTCAGACCGATGGAGCAATCCGAGATCTTTCGGATGTCCTCATAATGACAGCAGTCATCACTTTTATCAGAATCAGAAACTTCGCTTGTTCCAACATCGATTATATCAGATCTGGAAGGTGGTCTAATAACAATATCATCCAGAAGGCTTTGCTCCACGCCATACTCTGTGATTTCTCCCGTATCTGGGATTCCATACTTTGACAGAATTGAGCTGTTCGTAGACCAGGGTCTAGATAGCTGTCCAGATGTCTCAAAACCATTTTCTAATTTTCTGAAATCATCCAATACTTCCCAAAAACGTTCAAAATCTTCATAATTTTTCACATAATCTACACCTTTTGACTGTAAGTACGAGCAAAATTGGGAAAAAACATTTCGGTTGTTTTTGAGGCTGATGCGCAAATCAAGAAGGCGATTTTCGACCAAATCTAAGTCTTTTTCAGGTAACGAAAGATCCAAACATTGCAACAAAGCAGCTTTTATGTATTCTCTCTCCATTTCACAGTCAATTTTAAACACTTTTATTAATTAAATGGTTCTCAAAAAACTAGTTTTTTTCTTGCAAACCAAGCGTCATATTAAGAATTGTTACATTCGACGGAGAAAAGTTAACCAAACAAGACAAAACAAGTGCAAACTGGTCAGACCAAGTATTCGTTTACTATTCATTGTACAGAACAATCAAACTGTTATCTACACTAAAAATTACTCTAATTTAAAAAAGTTTTACGCAATATGCCTAAAGTATTTTTTGTTCGAAAAATATAAAGCTTTTTTACTGGTTAAAAGCAACAAAAGAAGGATAGAGGTCCCAGCAAAACCACTAGATCTTACAAATATAGCAAAAACGTCTAAAAAAGGCACGAAAGACGGTTATTTAGCAGCAATTAATTTGAATAAAAATTTAATTAAGAATTATCTAGTACCCAACATACAGCAATTTTAACACAAATCAATTGAGCTCCCAAAGGATTTCACAAACAGTACATCAGTACGACGAGAATTCAAACAACTCAAAATATTCGGCTAAGTTATCAAAGTTGAAATCAGAACGCACTTAATTAACAGAACCGTGAACTGATAAAACATACATCACGTGAAAATGGATTGAGAAAGCATTAAAGCACATTAAAGTTCAATTGAATATAACAAGGATACTCGGTAATGTTGCGATCGCACATAAAGTTCCGACCCCGCTCATCCACATTTTTGGCATAATTATCTACCAAATGAGGAACAGATAGAAAAACCCAAAAATTCAAGTATTTTTCAAAAAAAAATAGTGTGTGAACAAAAAGATGCTTTGCCTTCAAAGCAAATAACACAGTGGAGTAAAAAATGATGCGCTAGATTGATGAGATATGCCAAAATTAAGAAAGCGAGTTAAGACGAACAGCAAAATCAAACAACAACAACAAACATTAAAAAAAAACAGCGTCAGATAGAAATGAAACTAAACAAAATATTTCGTAATTCACTAAAAAAGATACGGGACCTGTCCATAATAAGGCTTGGTAACAATTAGACAAAAAAACAAAAACAGTAAAGTTAAAAAATTCGCTTGTTTTTTTTTCAAAGCAATGAAAACCATTTTAAATCAACTGAAAAATGCCAGATGTTTACAATTACCAATGCCTCTATAGAAGGGCATTAAGACCTGTCTTCATTCAATTTTTCTGCGGCTAAAAAGAACAAAAAAGACAACAAACAAAAATTCAATTAAAACCTGCCAGAAAACGCTGTCGAAGCAGTAAAGCCATATTTTGGCCCTCAAATATGTTCGATTGCCCCCTCTTCGAAAACAGATAATATAGAATGTGACCTCTCATTAATGAGACTAGGTAACAAGTAGAAAAAAGAAAATAAGGGCAAACTTAAGTAATGATTTTGTTTTTTTTTCGAAACAAAATTACTTCCGAAGTCATGAAAATTACAAAATGAAACAATTAAATATGTGCGTGTGTTCGTCCGGAAGAAGCACCGGAAACCTGCAATTAACCAGAAAATCGAAAGAACGTCAAATATGAGGAAAAAATCAAAAATTAATTTACTTTTTTTGTGAAAAACCCGTCTGGACGCCAGTAAAGTCATAACAACTTCATTAACAATATTAGATTTTGTGACTCCAATTCCTTTTGAAATCTTGCCTTGACACCAATATTGACATATTTGACCTGTAATTAACGATATTAGGTAACAAATATATTAAAAAAGAACTAAAAAGCGAAGTTAAAAAGTGTTTTTTTTTTAAATTTTTGAAAACAATTGTTTTCGAAGTCATGAAAATCATCAACCATCTACCATTATCGCAATATCGGCTCATCTATTGTTCCAAGAAAATCCAATGAAAACTGTCATTGTACAGGAAATTCTGTACGACTAAAACGACTAAAGTAAAAACGACAGCTAAAGACAAAATTAAAAAATTCAATTAAATTTTTCAAGAAAGTAATGTCAGAACCGTTAACACCATAATCTATGTCTTTCAGGATTTTAATATGTTCAATTGTGTTTTATTTTGAGCTCCAGTTGAAGGATGTGAACTGTCATTAGTGTGATAATGTGAAAAACCTAGAAAACGTGAAAAATGGGCAAATATCTAAAAATAAAAAAAAAATGTGAAATCTAGTAGTATCAAAGCCAGAAAACCACAACTTAAGGTGTAAAACTGCAATAGAGATTAAATTTTAGATCAGTAGAAAGAAAGAGCATCCTTTCGTTGATGACACTAAGCTACCACTTGATCAAATTAAAAAAGAGGCAAATTTCGATAATCAATTATCTATTTCAAAATCATTTTTTCAAAGTCAAAACGACCATAAGCTTTCCAGTAAAAAACTAGATTCATTAATTTTGGAGCTGCTTACGAAACCAATTGGACTTATCACTACTGAGCTTTGATCTGAAATGCTTTGTTCTTTAATTAATAAGAAACATCAATTTTTTTGTGAAAAAAAACCGACTGGTTACAATCCGAATTCTTTTTGGATTGTAGCAGTTCAAGATTGGTTCAAAACTAGCCACGCTAATGTTGTTCGGGCATTAGGAACATTAAATGTTATAGATATCGATAATTTGTTAGTTAAGAAAAAAAAATTAAATGATGAGTTTTTGATAATCATCAAGTTAGCAAAAAACGTCAAAATTTTTAATTACAGAATACTCTCAACGGGAGTTGAAGTAGGAAGAGCCCCCTTTTGAGTCTACAAAGACTGTTTTAGTGGTGTTTGGGGGGGGGGGGAAATTCCGGCAATTTTAATCAAAGTGGACTAAAAAAAGCTTATTTCGTTCTGTTTTTGATGAAAAAGGCTCAATTTTGAAATATTTAGCCAGAAATTTTTGACAAAAAAATTTCAATAAAAATAGTCGACAATATTTTGTGTATTTAAAATTGAAATCAACAACACTATTCTTCAAAATTTTAACAAACTTTAGAAAAATTGACGAAATTCTAAGTAAAAATTCCTGAAAATGTTCGAAATTCACTCGCGATAAAAACAACGAAAGTCACTCTACTTTTCTCAGAAGTTTAAACCTCGATAACTCTCTGTAAAAAACGAAAATAAAAAAAAACTTTTTTATTCCATATTCTACGCAGGACGAGCTTTCTAATGATACCAGTTTCAACTCTACGATGAATATATCGATCGGCGAAAATTGTCTGAACAAAAAAAACCCATTTGAGTATATAGTTCCTCCCCCCTCAAGAGGAGTCAGAACAAAAACGTACATTAGGAAATTAGCACACCGATTGACGAAGTCCATTTTTTTCTGTTATTTGAATGCAGCTGCAAAAATAGGTAGTTAACAAAAATCACTGATATGTCATAGAGCACAAGACATTAGCGCGACAAGGAAAACACAGAACAGCTAATTGACAAATAATTTCTTATGACAAAACAATTTAGAGACCAATGGATGTACACTTAACGACAAAACTCGGTCGATTAATTTCTATCTGGTATATCAAAGTATGGGACGATATCAAGATCAAATTTTAGATTAGATGAATAGACTAAAAACGCAATATTACAACAATTGGAAATAATACACAGCAGCTCTTGACCAATTTTAATTGAACTCTAAAATGAATAAGGTATTTATTTAAATCGAAGCAGGCTTAGTAGTAACAGACCTATTGAGCAATATCTTTAGAAACTATTTTTAAAAAACTAAATCGCCCAAAGACAGAAGTGATCAAGGGTTGGAAAAGCTGAGCACTGTTCTGCGTGCAACGCTGCACAAATACTCGAAAAAGGATTTAGTTACTTTAACATTCAGTTAATCTCAAACGATGTTTGAAGAAAACATTGAAGTCAAGTGTGTCATATACTCCATAATTTCTGTTTGACTTATTCACGCTTGACTTCTTGATGATTGCGTTATCTCAATTACTGTCACTGTCAACTCACTAACAGCTGAACTCGATTGGTGGTCGTTTTCCATCAAATTCAAATCAAAAGTGCGTCTAAATTGGTTCTTTTCATTCTTTGATCTTAAGGAACACAAACTAAAATTATTTTTTTGTTGGCCGCTGCTTTTGCAAGGAGGGACTCAACTGTTAACTACTTAACAACAGATTAGTTAAACGCTTAAACATTTTTGCGATATAAGTGCTTCAAAACATGATCCTTTTCATCAATAAATTTTTGATCGGTTTATGTTAAATGGCTCGGTTTATGCTGAATGTACTCGTGGAGCCACAATCAATAGAATTTTTTTTCTGATATTCTTCAAAGAAATTACTTAAAAAATCAACTTTTTACTACGTCAACCTCAGGTCATGCGACCAGTTATTTTTGTTATTTTGCAGTTGATTATATAATTTTAGTCTTTGCCTATAGTTGAACCTCAAACCTCGGTAAACTAGCCTGGCTTTGTAAAAAAAATCGTACATTTTAAAAGCACGTTTACATTAGTGTGACTTCACAGCTTAAAATAGTCAAGCTGGGGTACAAGTCTAACATTTGACAAGCAACCTCGAATTTCGATGGTAGCGGGAAAAAAACGAGGAGCCAGTTAATATTTTTTAAAATATTTTTGCAGTGTTTAATAATTCAAAAAAAGCCTCTTCTGATTGTAGGCTCCGCGATTCGGAGTACTAAAAAGCAAACCGAAGGAAAAAACGGATGTAACAAAATATATTCGAAGGATGGAAAAAATCATACTTTCTGGCCTAATTGATAATTACAATCACGAAATAAAAAATTGTAACCCTTGTCCAGCATATCAAATACAAAGAAAAAAGGCAAGAAAATGAAAAGCTCTCACGAGACAGAAGAACAGAATCGAGAGACCAAGAGTAATAAGCGGTCAATGGAAAGGAAATAAATGCAGGCCCTATTAACTAAATTTTAGGACGAGAAAAAACAACAGCTAAGAATAAGAAAAACAAAAAAATTGAAACCAAATTGAAGAAACATAACACCAAGGCAATTCGTTCAACAGCTTACACTTGCCACAGTACAATAGTCTTTTGGTATCAAACAGGAAGTCGCTGGTTCAGTAGGCACTTCCTCTTATTAAACAGCCGCAATATTACACTTGAAGGCAGTATTCATAAAACAACTCTTGTTAATACTAAAGTACTACCATTTAAAACTTGAAACAAGGCGGCTCGCGCGAGACAGGGGAGCTCAGAATGTTCCAACATACGTCTAACGGCTGTCAAAATTTTCTCCCAGTTGTGAGACGAAAAACTTTCCTGACAATCAATTCTTTGAAACTCAAACTGAAGCACGTTTTCCATAGCAATCTTGAATACTTTTCATTTTTTTTAAAAAAAGACACTTCGTAGCTCTCATGCTTATATAATTATACCAGATGCACATACAATTGCGTTGGCAATTAATTTATTTTTTAAAGAAAACTACAGATTTCTAGGGAAACTACAAGTTTTAAAACCGCACCAGTTGAAAACTTTTAGTCAACGAACGAAAATGAAAAAAAATTATATTCAATTACAATGTCAAGTTTTGTCTTGTGGCAAGAAGTTAAGAAGTTAATTCCGAGTGTTTTATTTCATGTCCATATTCATACAATGTTGAGTTTGAACAAACTAAAGGAGACCAACAATTTTTCAACGCTTACGTTAAAAATCGAAAAATAATGAAATTTTCATACTTTTCCAAATGAAAAAAAAAATGATGCTTTCGGATATCAAATTATCTTACGCTGGTTGCTTCTTGTGTGCAAAATTTTTGTGCATTAATCAACTTTAGATGAATTGGAAAAAGTATATTTTAAACATTATTTGAGAAAAATGAAGCAATGTTGAAAAATATATTTTTTTCTCTTTTTTCTCAAATTGTTTTATGATGATGCTAGATGCTACAAGGTTCGCGTGTGTAGACAAGTCAACTAAAAATTAAATTTAACCCCAATGAGACAAAAGATATGTTTTGGTGGAAACTTTTGCGGTGATAAAGAGAAAATCTGTTCCATTTCACTAAAAAATATTTTTTATTTGTTATTATTTGGATTGATAACATTGCAAGACTCCTACGGAAAATTTTTTGATCTGATATGAGACCATATGAACGGCTAATATATTACAAGAAGAACTCGACAGCACAAGATCTGAAGTGAATTTAAGTCTATTAAGCATTAAAAAATCTTTAAGAACCCTTCATGAAATTTTAATGTCAATATAAACCGTTCCGCTGATAGAACGTAAAATTAAAAGGTATAGCGTGGATTTGCACAATGATCTTCAACTGTTCGGAAAAATTCCTGCAATGAGTTATTTTATTTAATGAACGCAAAAGTATACTAGTGACGGCTTAACGTTCTAAGTTAACTGTAGCATACAGTCAACTGTTGGCAGGATGAAAGTTTAAAACAGATGTTCAAAT
The DNA here is from genome assembly GCF_964194025.1 of Convolutriloba macropyga. NCBI lineage: Eukaryota > Metazoa > Xenacoelomorpha > Acoela > Convolutidae > Convolutriloba > Convolutriloba macropyga. Next base: position 30,179,227 of record NC_134475.1, read on the forward strand.
GAAGGGTCAGCAATAATCAGCAGCAAAAAAAAACCAAAAAAACAGCTTTCAACGAAAGTCCATATCTTTTGGTTTTCTGATGTCAACTATCCATTAATTGGTCAACTGTGAGATTTCAATCATATCAATTCTCAATTAGCTTATGCGATTTGAATATAGCGTAAGTAGTCGCAGAAACTTTGAAAACTAAAGCATTTGTCTGACGTCTGATATAATATAAAATTTCCTTTTGGCTCTTATAAATGTCTAGCCTCTTTTGTTTAAACTTTTTCGATTTCCTATATCGGAAACACGCAGAACTACAAAAAAAATTTAAAAAGTTTAAAATGGCAACAGAGGAAGAAAAACCCGTAAAAACTAAAGAAATGTTTTTCGTCTTTTGAATATAATTTTCCGTATCATTGCAAAAAAAAAATTTAATTTGTTTTGGTTTTGTACAAAATTGTTTAATCAATATATCTTTTAATCATGTACTGACAATTTTAAATTTAAAACAAATTGATGCCCCTCCAAATCTTTTTTTCTTTCCATTCCAATTTTTCAAGCAACACCTGTTCTTCAACCTGCGATACAAATTATAGCTTTCTTTAATAAAAATCTAAAGTAGCCTCTAAGGGCTACAAAATGGTTTTCTCTTTTTTCTCCATGATGCTTTTCTCCACAGAAAGTGAAAATTTGACTGAAGAAAAAGAAAAACCAGCCGCGGATATATATTCCCCCATTTATGAATAAACGGAGCAATAATAACTTTATAGATTGAACTACCTGCAATAAAAATTGTAGTTTTTTTAATTAAAAATCTAATGCAGCCTCTAAGGGCTACAAAACGATGTTTCTCTTTTTTCTCCACGACGCTTAAACTAAAAGTGAAAATCTGACTGAAGAAAAAGAATAAGCCAGCCTCGCATATATATTCCCCCATTCATGAAAAAATATTGGAACAATAATAACTTTTATAGAGATTGATCGAAGTAGGATAACACGCAAATAACCCGTTTACCAGAGGTCAGGTCAAGGGTTCAGTCCCCACCACATCCGTTTTCTTTATAGAGTCGGAGTTTCAAGCTTATGACTGGTTGATATATACAGAAATTGAGAAATTTTGCACGCAGTTAAGTTTCACAAAATCATTTGTTACTCTCAATGCATTAACATACAGCTGGATCTACTGATTAACTTGAGTTTAACTGAGCATAATTTATAGCGTTTTCGTCCAGCACTAGGAAATTGGAAAGAGAAAGCAAAAATTTGATTTAAAATCAAAAGGTTATGTTACATAGGATAACGAAGGCTGGCAACAAGCCTCTGGCACTAGATGCCACAAAATTTCTATTTGTTACGATAGGGTAGGTTAAGGTTGGCAATTGATCCACTTGATCTTTGCAAATTTAAAAGAAATTGCTGATGACAATTTAATCAGGAGTGGCTAAAGTAATATTTGTTACTTTATGATGAATTTCGAAGCTTATATCTGTTGTTAGTTTTTTTTTTAAGAAAAACATAACAGTAATCAAAAAAATTTGCCAAAAATCAGCCTTTGCACCATAATTTTTGTCTTTTCAGCAGCTTCGGTAAATTGTACACTTAGCTACCAGCAAAGCTCTAAGAGAGCTGCTCAGTGACTTAATGCCTTCCGGGCTTTACCTGTTTATCCCGTTTTTGAGGACAAAAATTCAAAACGTTCAGACGGTCTAGCGAAAAATGACATAAAAAAGAGCACACGACTAATATAATTGCTGAAAAACTTCGTTTGAGAGCAGTTAATAACTGCGCAATATAAATTGAAAAATCAATTGGCTGTTGTCCTTTTATACGAAACAAAAATTTTTAACCTATTTATTACTGGTTGACGGCTCAATGTCCGTATGACATACTTTCCAACCAACACAACTGAAATGTTTGCCTTCAACCGGAGCTAAATTGAGTTATTCAAAACTTGAGATGTATGACAAATGACACAATTAGAAGCCAGAAACCACTGAAAAACACTTCTCTAATTGGTCCCAAACTAAGCTCTCATCTCTTTTTTTTTGTTGGAGGAAACCATTCAAATGTCAGTAATCCTAAATTGAATATCAAGTTCAAATGACTAAAATTACAAGATATACGGATTCAAAGATGCAATTTAGTATAAAAGGGTCTAAAGCTGATGATGCACCCCAGAGAGTTCACACCTCAATCAGTTACATCCAGATGAGCTTAACTCATATCACATGTGTCCTTTTGAGATAGAAATATTATATTTACTCATGATGACAAATGAGTCGAAAGCGTTTTAATCCATTTCAATTTCATCCGAGCCTTCCAGTTCTGCGTGCATATCAACAGCCGAAAAACGTCCAGAATCAAATTGTCCCGAACTGGTCGACAACTGACTTGCAGATTTGCGAGGTTTTTGACCAGAACCCTCCACGAAGCATCCTTCGTCCGTTTGAACACCCTTATGCACCATTTGTAGCCCTCGAAATGAACTGTTGTTGATAGAACCTCGGATTTCAACGGCATTGTGAAGTTCAGTGAACATCGGGAAAACAGTCCAGAACTCCATCAAACGTTGGTAGCTCTTCACATTGGAGTTGCGGACCTCTTTCACGAATCGACAGAAAGCAGAAAAGGCGTTTTGATTGAGATCCAACACAACCTTGCATCAGCTCTGTTTCCTTTTCCATACGGTAACAAGAATTTTTCCATAGCCATAAAACTTAAGTATACACAGGCCAGTTTGTGCAGTATAAATAAACTGTAGAACCTATTAAAAGTTGGCACTGGCAATAAGAATAAGTATTTTAACAGCATCTTTTCTCCATTTTACACAGAACTTAGAAGTTGGTAATTGCAATCCATTATTATTACAAAACATAGCCTTATCATTTATTTATAAGTCAGATGAATGTTTCCAGTCTTTTTACTAATCAGTAGGAAGGATATTGTTGGCTTCAGTCGGGTTGACGAATCGTATTTTCTGCAATGCGAGCCTGTGTGTACTGCCCCACATAGCTAATAGCACCTGGATGGGCTCAATCTAGGCGCCGGAAGCACTTAAAGGTTGTCTTATCTACTTGGGAAAAGGAAACAGTTCCCTTGCACCGGCACAACTCCATCTGGATTTGATTCAATTCCACTTGAGTCAGATGGAAGCCAAAGTGCTCCCAAATCGCCGCGTCGATGTGATTGGTTGGCGCAAAATGAGGAGGCATTAGTGTCGAGGTAAGATTTATCGAAGTCATTGAGAACACCAAGTTTTCAACCGACTTTCCTTTACGACAGAAACCTTCAGAAATGGTTCAGGTACTGATAATAACAGCCTGATATAGGTAACTGAGACGGTATCGAGTACAAGCATGTCAAAGTTTTTGAACGTCAGAAAACTGATGATTATCATTCACTTTCTGCGAATTCGGAAAGCCCAAAAGCAAATAAAACCTGTTGTCATACAAGACTAGAATTGCTTTAAGCGAAAGACAGATGGTCAACCTCAAATGCAGAAGTGCTAGAACCAATGCAGACATTAACGGCAATTCATTAATTCTGTTGTAGCCTCAACGATGTCGTCAGATTTCAAACAACTTTGCAAATAAGAACTTTCAAAATATCGACAGGAACAGGCGTCAATTTTCCGTCACCGTTTCATTTCCATTTAATATCGTTCGCAATATTTTAAATCTGGGAGTTTTAGTTTTTTAGTCGAATAACATATGTGACTCCCAGGAACTGTTCACCTTTTCCCGGATCAGAATATGTCCATCTATAAATGATAAGCTCCCAATGGTATAAGTCAATTACAATGTCGACATCTGTTATCGGTTGGTTCAGACATGCAAACCAAAACCAATGTTCATGCATCCTATTTTATAATTTGTATAATGCTCTGATTTAGATAATTATTAATAGCTGTAGGTTATCTGATACTGAACTCTCCCATCGACAACTTTAGGTAGGCGCTTTTATTGTTGAGATACCTTGGGAAAAAGATTCCGTACCTGGAAACTTGCACGAGCAAATCATATTTGGTCAGCTTTAGGTCACTGTAAATCATGGTGCTAACATTAGATTCGTATCTTGTGTTTATCGTATTTTCAATGATATAGGGAATACATATCGGCAGTTTTTGAACATTTTTAATCCGATAAAGCAACGTTACCATCTTGATCTATTAATCAGATCTCTTCTGTAATCTTCTAAATTCTACTGTAATATTAGTTTTGATTATCTCTCATTCTTGAGAAAATCATTTTTCTAACTTAGTTATAAATACTTCCATTTCACCTGCCCACATAAATGATGCTTCAGTAATGCTGCTATGCAAGAACATGCATCCTCGAAAACTGACGTTCAAGAAATGTAACAGTCCAAATTCAAGCTTTTTGAAAAGGCTAATTTTGACTATGCTAACCAATAAAAAACTAAATTTTAGCATATCCCCTTCTGTTGCTTTAAAATTTAGCAGCAGAAGTCCATGATTAGAGCAACTAAAAAAGAAAAAATAATTATTTATCTGATGTGAGCTGATGTTAAACAAAAATATTAAATTAAGTAAAAATAAAATCAGCACCAGAAGGACAGGCAACGAGGCCGTCAGGCCAGCATAAAAAACTGTCCTAAGAGAATTTTGAAAACAGTATTGATCATTTAAAGACATTTAAATTAAATATATCAATTTACTGCAGAAGAAAAAAAATCCTAAAGTTGCATATAAACAAATTAAGTTTACGACAATTAAATCTTGCATCAAAAAAACAATAAAAAAATAATTATATCTTACAGCACAAAACCCACTCGGCAAACGTATTCGAAGACTTGTTTCAGGTATATTTAAACATCAAAAAAAAATTCAGTCAAAAAAATTAAAAAACATCTGCAAATGTGACATCAACTAAGTGGAAAAAAACACTATTCATACACACTTTTATTTTCACTAAAATAAGACCCGGTAACCACGACTTTCTCATTACATATCTGGGCCATAAACGGCATTTAAAATTCTCCTAAATAACCAGAAGTAGAGAAATTTGACAAATTCCAAATTTGCTGAAAATTTTTCTGAGCTTTTTTTCCAAAAAAATCGACAAATGCCATTTTCTCGGCTTCCAGAGGTTGTACGAGGCTCATTTTTGCGCATAAAAAAATGAAGTTGAAAAAAAACTTGGTGCCAGCCCCACCCCATCAGGGGCAGGTAGCTGGCACCAAATAATGTCTTCCTAAAAACCCAAAAATCACAAAATCGCACCCCAGCAACGTACACTTTCTGAAAAAATAACTGAGATTTTATTATTTCCAGAGGAAGCTAAGTGGTCAAGCCAGCACCACAGCTAGAAAAAAGGTATTATTTTTTCAAGAATACTGAAAACAACAAAGAAGCAACAAAAATTAGAAACTAAAAATATGTTTAACGAGTTTTGGGTTTTGCAGAACACAGCTCGTTTTCATACTATGGTAAAATTTTGTTATTTTGGAAAAAGTCGACTACATCATATCATCTGAAAGAACTTGATTAATTCGCAGATTACACAATTTAGTGGCAAGATACTTAATTGAATATCTTTCAATTTGAAGCTTACATAAGGGTTCTTGTAGAAGTTGTATTTTTGACGATCTTGTGACTTTTTGTGATGAAAAAACAAAAAATTTATTGAGCGACTCAATTGAGTAAACTTTGAAGATGGATATCAATACAAACTTTAAGAGCTCATATATATGAAGTTCAAACTGTTAAACACTCATTTTTCATGAAGATGTGATCGCAACCAGGTCTTCTCTTTCTGAAGTATATCAATTTTAAAATTTTCTTCTGCATTATAAATATAGTTTCCAGGGCTTTATAAATGCAACAACCACAAACAAGAACTCCATATTGAGTTATCGGAACTGCATTGGTCTTATAATAATTCATTAGTTCAAATTTAGGCACGAAGTCCTGAGCTTAGATATTATACCTGATTGTTTACCGAGTCTTGTTTTAACATATTTAATATGCGAGCGAAAAGAAAGCTTATTATCAACATACACACCAAGGTACTTACAAACAGGCTTGAATAAAATAGGGCACTAGTTAAATAGGAAGAAAACATTGGAAGCACTAGGTTTCAAATTTATTTGAATTGTTTTAGATAAATTTAACGCGAGTTTGTTTGCATTTAGCCATTTACCAAGCATTAAGAGGTTACTATCGAGGTGATCTATTTGTTCATCTACAGCCATTAAACTAGTGTCATCGGCGAAGAGCAAAATCTTTATATCTGGGCATTCGGCTGGCAGATCATTAATATAAATCAGAAATAGAAGAGGCTAATATTGAACCCTGCTGGACTCCGTGCTCAATTTTTCGCCACTGAGATGAAACTCCATTGACTTCAACTCGCTGATGTCTATCACTTAAGTAGGAAATTAGCCACGCTAACCAGTTACCTCTGAAGGCTAATCTTTCAAGTTTAGAGAGTAGAATGGAGTGATCAAGAGTATCAAAAGCTTTCTTTAGATCTAAGAAGAAGCCGATTACTTTTTTACATGAACGGGATCTCACATTTTCAATTAAATCAACTAGGTCATCAATTGTGCCGTGTATTGCGACAAAGCCAAACTGTCTGTTATAGAGAAGAAAAAAACTATCCATAAAATGATACATTCTATTATATATTACTCTCTCAAAAATTTTACTCCAATTTGTTAGCAGACTAATGGGCCGATAATTATTTACATCAGATCCTTCTTTGAACAGGGGTATTACCTTTGCGTTTTTCAACTTATCGGGGAAAACACCTTGATTCATGAACCTGTTTATTAAGCAATTTAAATATGGTGCAATAATTGTATTCGCCGTGTTAATTATTAGATTGCTTATATAATCATCACCCGAAGAGAATTTGTTTTCTAGAATTTGTATGATTTCTAGGATCTCTTGTACAGTTGCAGGAAAGAGATACATTGATTTCTCTACTCTTGAAATTTTAATTTCTTCCGATGGTGGAAGATTTCGGATAACATCTTTTGCTGCACTAGTGAAATGATCGTTGAAGGCCTCAGCTATATCAATTTGGGATGGCTCATTATCATCTGGTTGTAGCACATCCAAATAGGGAACGCTGTTTGCATTTTTCTGTTCACCTTTGATCTCATTTAAAAAGTTATATGTCTGTCGTGAGTCAACAACACATGATTTAAATTTATTGAGGTAAAATTGTTTCTTAGTAGTGTCCACAGTTTTTTAAAAAGTATTGCTCATGCCCTTAAAAACTTTAAGATAGTCGCTATGATGGGGGTTCATTTTCCAGTTTTTGTGTGCTTTATTTTGTTAATTGCGAAGGGAATTTAACTTATTTTTATTCCATGGCGGGGTTTCCTTGTTCTTACTTGTGCATGTTTTCAATGGCGCAAATACAGTTAGAATCTCCTCAAAGATATCTGTAAAAGAAGGAAAGCAAGAATTGACTGAATTACTTGATATAATCTGCTCAAAGCTGTTTTCTTATTTTTCATACAATATTTCTTGAAAATTCTTGACTTGCGAAAGATTCTTAAGGAAAACTGTATTACGATAGGCAACTTTTTTTCGATTTTAAAGATGTTTGAATTGACCAATGTAAAATAGTTGGAGTGGTCGACAATTTCCTCGTTTTTTAGAACACATATTTCACTTTTGGATACATTTGGAAACATAAAATGGTCAAGGCATGTTGATAAGTTCACTGTTACACGTGTTGATTCCATTGGTCCAATTTCAAAGCCGTTGCCTCATATTATGAGAGTTTTGTTTGAGCTTTTAACACTTAGAAAATTAGCAAGAGCGTCAACAAACTCAAGCTCATTCGCTTTTGGTTTATTATATACAGCGGCAATGAAAAACTTTCTCCCATCAAAATCAACTTGATGCTTATTCAATAGGTTACATGAATTTTTCACTTGAATCATGACACCGCCGCCTAATGTTGTCCTATTTTTTTGCAATATATTGGGAGTGTCCATTCACAAGAAACATTTTCGGATCATCGTTATCAGTCAACCAAGTTTCAGCTAGACACAAAATGTCTGGTGGAGACTCAAGACTTAAAACTAGTGCTTCCAATTTTTCCAAGGAGCGATTTCAAAGAGCGAACGTTAACATTAAGCACAGATAAAGATTTTAATTTAGGTTCCTCTTTCAGATGCTCCCCATGTAAAATATCCGGACTTAGGAAAACATTGTAGTACATCATTTATGTTATATCCCAGGTCTAAACCAGCTTGATAGAGATCATTAACTTTATACAACTTCGGTTATCTTTGCTAATATTATGGATTGTTCCTTCTCTGGTGCATACTATTTCAAAGCGGGCGTCTTCTTGCAAAATTTTAACAAAATTCAGTCTAGGCTTCGTAAGTTCTTCATACACTTTGACATCTTTGAAAACTTGAGAATTAACCGTCACCTTCTTGTTTTGCATTATTGATACTTCGGCAACTTTTCTGGCAAAGCGGACAATAATTGGCTTAGGTCCTCTATTTGACGGCAAGCGATGAGCGACGGAAATGTCTGACTCATTAATTGGAGCTCCAGTGGTATTCGCTAGTGACACTACATGTTTCATAGTCACCTCCAATTTTTCAGATAATGGTTTACCTTGCGCATTTCTTTCGATGAACTCTTCGATGCGTACAATCCGCACGTTCTCGCGTCTGTTGTATATCTCGAGGGCTTCGGCCGCCGACAGGGACCTTAACAGAAATCTTTATTCCGCATTGCCAACTTCATGGTAGACTTCTTAAATAATACTCGTCTTTAGATCTTCCATCTCTTTCTTTAGCAGTTCTTCCATCTCTTTCTTTAGCAGTGTCTTCATAGAGCTCATTACTTCAGTCTTGACTTGATCAACGATAGTTGGAATCGATTCCGCAATTGCTTCTTTGACTGTTGCTTTGATAAGATTAACCAGTTCTCCTTCCTCTTCAGTAGGACTCAGCTCACAGTGCTTTCTTTTCGGATCTTGTTTCTCGATAGGCGTTTGATCCATGTTACGTAAGGCTGGTGGTTGCAGATTTGTATCACTGTTCAAAGAATCACTCGTCACTGACGCAGATTCACTCATTTACCTTCTCTATTTAATAAGTTTATCACAACAATTAGGCTAAGTTCAATTACAGTTACTAAATAACATTTAAGGAAAAGATAGTTCTTATTATGTTACCTGCTACCCGATTTCATATGCAGCAATTTGAACCCGATTTGAAAATTTGTGAATAGCAGAAAACCATAAATTCTCTATCAGGTATTGCAATCGCTTCAACTGATTAAAATATTGTATGAAAAAAATCACTGATGTTGACCCTTTATTTATAAAAGGAAGTAGTCTACAATAAAATGATCAAGATTTAAGAACAAAGAAAGAGATACTTATAAGTCACAAACGGAGAAAACTTTTTCGAATAAGTAACCATTCATCACTCTTGAAAAATGTGTAATTCCCAATTAAAATTCCAGTTAGCCAGGCAAAAGGTGTTAGCACAGACTACTCAATGTCAAAATACCCAAAAAATAGTTTTAACTATGAGCTAAATTACCCTTTTGTTAAAACTATCAGAAAGACTATTCATCATAATAACGCAATATTTACCAAACCCGGCACATTGCCGAAAAATAGCAGGCGTTCATTCCCATAACCAAGATTGGGATTGAAAGAAGAGAAAAAAACTAATGAAAAAAAATGATTGTGCCCGGCACAATAAATTTTGAAGTGAGAACTATTTTGATGTCATGTTGGATAAGACGACACAGGGGCTAAAGATCAAGCGGCGAAACTCTTGGAAAACTGTAAAAAATTCGAATTCGGACATCCACTGAATAACTTGGCCCACAGAAGTTCGAGACCGCGACTGAAATCAAGAGGAGAATCTGGCTTTCTCACCGATTGGAGAAACAGAGCGAACCAAAGACTCGACTAAGACATAAACGTGAACAAAAAGACACGACTACTCAACCGATACCCCCCCCCCCGACGAAGACACCATTCAAAAAAACCCCAAAGACCTACTCAAATTCTACCATGCAATGGCCGCAAAGCCCTCCAATCAGAGCTAGTATCAATACCAATAAACATTAGAGATGGTAAAAGAACAAAGTAGAGTAACAGGCATCTAAGGGCTTTATGGGTTTATCCCGTTTCTATTCCTGATTTCGCTTTCTGATACTGACTCTGTTCGTTTCAAATTACTTTGCTGAGCAACTGCTGTCAAAAAACACTTTTAGCAGAATGAGAAAAGAGTAAAACTATCCCAGAGAAGTCAACAAGATTTCACGCAAAATATTGAATATTGAGCAAGCTGTGAGCTAAGGTAAAGCGGAAAAAATTGTATTTGAAATAGTGAAAAACATAACAAGACAAGTCCTGACCTAAAATTCAAAGAGTTTCCATTGAGTAAGCAAAAAATTAGACGTAGAACGGACAATGAGTGAATTGGGAAAACCATTTTAAAAAAAAACAGAAAAAAAAATAAAAAAAAGGAAATCAATGTCTCAATGCCGCATGTGAACATAAAAACCACTAGCGAGAAATGGAAAATTAGTTCAAACAAAAAACTAAAATGAATGGATTGTGAAAACCATCTGGAAAAAAAATCCGGTCCAAAAAATCGAAAAACATCAAAAAATCAAAGTGAAATTGCCGGATGTGAACAAAAAAAAAACACTAGCGAGAAAATGAATTTTTGTTCAAACTCTGTTTTCTCAATCTGCTTCAAAATTAGAGTAAAAACATTTCACGCCGCAAAACTACTGGCTTTTCCACTCCCCTTTTCCTTTTTCGGCGTGACCAAAATCACAACTCCAATTTGACTTCAAAAATCATGAAAATGTGTGAAACAGGTCTTTAAAAAAAAGATAGCCTGAAGAACTCAGGAAACGACTCGATGTGGAAATCCACATAAACGCCATTCAATAAGTCATCAGACAAAACCTAACTCCATTAATTTATGGTTATCTTGAAACAAAAAGAAAACAAAAAGTAGAAACAAAAAATCAAACATGTTAAAATATGATAAAAAATCTGATCAAATTTTGCCATAAATTGAGATCTCGAAATAACTATTTCTGCCAAAATTACATCCTCAAAACAACTAGTACCTACTAAAACTACTCATGAGAATTTGCAAAAATTAATTGAAGCCAAATCATGAGAAATTAAGCTCTTACAAACAACCCGGACTAAAAAACTGGAAAAACCTATTTTTTTTAAATATTACAAAAGCATATAAATCGAAACCAAAATTACTTTCAGCCAATAGGGTATCCGGACGCTCACAAAACAATAGGCAAGTCATAAGAGGCTAAGAAACTTGGTCTTAAAATAGAAAAAAAATCAAAATACCATTAAAAAAATTCAAAAAAAAAAATAGTTTCAATTTTCGCCATTTTTTGTCATATTTCTCAAGAAAAAATGCTTCATATCCAGAAAACTGTCACTCGTCATCTAAAAATTGCTCAAGTTATATAGGTCTTTTCAATACCCAGTTGAGGCAGTGAAAGAAAACAATTGTCAAAAAAACGCAAACATTAGCCCAAAAGTCACCAAAATACGTGAAAAACCTCCGATATTGCATAAAATTCAGATGAATTTCCAGAAACCTTCAAACCACTACCGAAACCAGCCTAAAATTAAAACAAATCATAGCCAAACATCTTAAACTAAAAAATTGAAAAAACTGCTTTAAATGCCGCACGTGAACAAAAAATTCGCTCGCTTACAGAATCTTTTTTTCAAAACCTCAATTTCACGCTCTCTAGAGAAGAGCGATATGAACAAAAAGCCACTCTCGTTCCGCTCCACTCTTCATTTCAACCAAATCACTCCAAACTTTTTCGCGTGTTTTATTTCCTGCTTCAAAATTCACTCCAATAAAATTGATTAAAAAAGGACTTCTCCAATACTCCTCTTCGAGTCGTAAAAAAGACAGCGCCCCAATAAAATTCAAATTCTTTCAATTGTAAAAATATAGGAGCGCTATAATAGCCGGCTGAGAAGCTGAGGCGGCTATTAAGAATATACGAATATCTATCAATTTCTAAACATAAGATTAGTCACTTTGGCCATTACTTGCGGGCCATGTAAATGATTAAGCAGTTCCTGTGACTTGATAAGAAACCATCCCAACTGAACATGAGATCATATTATCTGCTTCAGCGTGATAAAACACACTCAGAATCTTTTCAACAACTGCGTCTCCTTTTGCAAAAAAGGGGGCCACTCTTGAATAGAATTGCAATGGGCAATTTATCGGCTGATCAGTATTAACGCTGCAAGCCTACATATTGTTTTTCGAACACGGTAGAATAAATTAAGCAATGCTAAGGTGAAAACCAACTGCCGATTTCCAACTGCCCGGTCGGTGGGCGCACTTCGCCGCAATAACGCACCCACGATTTTAGACTACATCCCACAGTGCTCCAGAGACATGAATCCCTATACCAATTAAGACAAATCTGAAGTACAAATTAGGGATATACATGTAGAGTATGTATAGAGTAAAAACATTAAAAAGGGCATTTATTAAAAGTTGAATTCAAGAGCTCTATAATCTTTATTAAATGTCTGAATAAATAAAACCTCTTTCAGGCCATGTCGTTCGAACTGTTGTCAAGTTTTAGTAATGCATCCTGCTCGATATAAATTTTGACACACCAAATAAGAGCGAGGAGGAAGCAGTTCGAACAGCTCACGCATGTTTTATAGCTCATCGATTAGATATATCACCAGGAAAATATGTATTTTAACAAGAGCAAAACAGTTTTTCAAACTAAACTAGGAACTGCCGAATAAAAACTTTGTAAAACGTTGAATTAAGAGGGACCTGAAATACTGCTTTACTGTAAATAACAAATTGTATAGTGGAACGAGTACTTGCCAAAAAACAGTTTGTTCATAAAAAAGGCCAGAACGTTTGAATGAGCAGTTATTTCTATATTATTGTTCTGGAATGTCTGGCATTAAAAACTGCTTTTTAATTTTCTTGGATTGTATGTATTTTTTCGTTTAACCAACAGATGATCAAATTTTTAGTTTAGAGTTCCGAAATAGCTGAAACTTAAAAGTTAGAGCCGGATAAAAAAACTGGAACTCAGCCTTGCACCTTCTTAACAAGTTGTATACTTGCTTTAAGATGTTAGGGAAAAAACTCTTTGAAAAATTAAATAATGGAACAAGTTAAAAAGGTCTTGATAAACCTATTAGTAATTGAGTCTGCACCATGCAATGGACGTTTTTGATGGCATGATATTTCTGTACGAACATTTCTCACATCTGTTTCAGACAAAAACATAGATTTTGCGCAATACGACAATAGGGGGTTTCTAATTATGCTACTATGCTTACTATTTGTTCAGCAGCAGGGACAAATTGTTCGTAAAAAATGGGCGCTCCCTTTTGGTTAACTGATTTTATTGTTGTTCACGACTACTTTTGAATGATCCACTATCAATTGAGGATAAACTTTTTGTTCACATCATTAACTTTGTCTCTACCTAATTATTATTTATATCCCGTATTTGTTTTACATTGCTGCAACAATTTTGTTTTTGTTTGGTAAAGCATTTAATTTGCATCGTTCAGTAAGTTAAAGAAGCATATGACCTTTTAATCGTTATGCCTAATTTTGATATCTAATTTCTGATATAAATTGATGCTAGTTTCTGTCCTCGACAATTTTGAACAGCAAGACTTCTTTTGATGAACAAATTTTGGCTTCAATTTTTTTTCCATTTCTCAATATAATTTTTTCTCCTTTGCTTTCAACAAGAGGTTGGTATGTTACTACACAAAATGCAATCTATTCATTGCAAAGTAAAACAGATCATCAATAAAAAACGATTTATATAGTTTTCCGAAAGTTTTCCGAAAGACTGGATGCCGTCTGAACCAGTTTTGACGCTACGCCATAGTCAAGTTATACAAATTTCAGTCGTCTACCTCCGCGTATTCCTCCTCATCGTCGTTGACGTTAAGATCTTGGCCCATCACTAACGACGAACTGTTTCGTAGAATCTCACGTCGCACTTCCATTCTATCTCTCCGTTCACTGATTTTGAGAATTTTTTGGAGATCTTTATTTGCAATCACCACGTACTCGATGTGCTCTGATGTTGAACCAAGAGTCACCCTCCGCACTTGAGGTTTTCTGGGCCCTGGATATCGTTCATGATAATCGGATACTACTGAATCCCTCTCACCGCTTTCATATTCGACTTCTGATGTTCTTCCAGAATGGTATGTCGCCCGATTGTTGTTCGATCCCCCGTCAAATCCGGTCATCTCGGTTTGGGATTCAACTGATTTAACAGCTCGTTTCTCGAGTCCCTCTAGATTCACCCTAGCCTGACTAACCATTCCCTCGTAGATAGGGGCGAAATAACGAAGGAAATTAAAAAATGTCATGAAGGTTTGAAAACTTTCAATTTTGTTCACATTCTCCGTCGACGATAGCATTTTGCAAAAAGCGGCAAAAGCGTTAATGTTTGTGTTCATATCGACATTCAATTTTTCCAATTCATCCACAACAACTTTTACGTCAAACTCTTCCAATTTTAAATTAAAATGTTCTAGCATGTGTGCACGAACATATTCATCTTTCTCAGCCATTTTGCTTCTACGCAAGCAAGAATCGGTAACCAAAAATATTTTTGAAGCAACTGGTAAATCTTTACAGATACTCAAATGGCTCGAAGTCAGTCATTTTTATTGGCTAGCATGTATCAATAAAGCATACCAGTTTGATGACAACAGCGACAGTGTTATGAATTGAAACAGCAAAAAACTTTGATTCTACTTAAATTTAAAATTAGCAAATATTACAACACATCCACTCGTGCAAAAGTTACCGTAACTACTATTACACTTAGCTAGGCAATGCTTTCACATGTGACATGCGTTTTCAAATGAAATCCAGAATTGAAAATGCAAACAAAACAAGTGAAAAGACAACCAAGAGGTCAACCAATAATCAGTTAACCTATATCTTTCTTTCCTATAAAGTCAGTCCGAATGATAACTCTTCTTTCTATTCGTACATATGCTAATATATTTCATTAGGTCTATAGAAAACACTTGTTCAAATTAGAGTTACCACGTGTTCTTTCCAGCAAGGTATATGGTTCTCGTAACTTCTGCTCCAAGAATCATTTGAAATAATTAAATGTGTTCAACAGAGCTTTGAAAAAATCACAGTGAATATACCCATATATCCATGCTGCTAATACTGGTTCATCGGATGTTCTCATGAAGAGATTCAAAACACTCACCTTTCCGGAAAAAAAGACGAAAGGATGGTTACAAAATTTTGGATTTCTGGACTGTGCCGAAAAAAAAATCAAAAAGAGCTGGAATTAATGACAAATGCGATTTCTTATTTATCTTTCAGACATAGAGTAAGCTGTCTCTTCGATAGGAATTACTTTTGCAATTAGATGCCAAAATCTGAGAATAGGGTGGGGTATGCAAAGACCTCAATTTTGTTCCGACCCCTCTTGAGGGGGGGGGGGGGGACTATATACTCAAATGGCTTTTTTTGTTCAGTCAATTTTGGCCGATCGATATATTCATCGTAGAGAGTTGAGACTGGTAACATTAGAAAGCTTGTCCAGCGCAGAATATGGAATTAAAAAGATTTTTTTGATTTTCATTTCTGACAGGGAGATATCGAGGTTTAAACATTCGAGAAAATAGAGTGAATTCTGTAGATTTCATTCACCTTTTTTCGGAATTTTTGACTAAAGCTTCGCCAATTTTGATAAAATTTAATAAAAATTTTCAAGAAAATGTTGTTGATTTTACGTTTAAAGACAAAATATATTGTCGGCTATATTCATTGATTTTTTTTGTCACAAATTCCGGCTAAATATTTCACAAAATTCAGACTTTTTCATCAAAAACAGCACGAAATAAGTTTCTTTAGTCCACTCTGATTAAATTTGGAGGAAGTGCACACCCAAACACCACCAACACAATCTATGTAGAATAAAAAGGAGGCTAATTGAGAGTGCTCTGTAAATAAAACTTTGCTGTTTTTTCTAACTTTATTCGTTTATTATCAAAAACGCAGCATTTATTTTTGAACAATTAACTAAAAAAATATCTATATCAATGACAATCCAAAAATTAAACATTCCTAATGGACAATCAGCATTCGCAGGACTAGTTCTGTACCAATCTTGAACCGTTACAATCCAAAAATAATTCAGATTGTCATCAGTCGTTTTTTCATAAAAATTGATCTTTTTTATATTAATTAAGTACCGAACATTTCAAATCAAAGCTCACAACTGATAGGTCCTATTGGCTTCCTAAGTAGCTCAAAATTAAATTATATAGTTGATTGCTTGAAAGCTTATTGTCGTTTTGACTTTTAAAATGTTTGAGTTTTAAATAAAAAATGGATTATTGAACTTTGCCTCCATTTTCTCTTAATTTGGTCATTTTGTAGTTTAGTGTCAGCAATCAAAGAGTGCAGTTTAGTCTTTAATGTGGTTTTACGCCTTAAGTTCAGGTGTTCTGGCTTTGATACTACTAGAATTCACAACTTTTTTTAATTTTTAGGTATTTGCCCATTTTTCATGTTTCATAGTTTTGTCAAATTATCACAATATTGTCATTTCATATATCACATTTTTCGCCTTAAAAATAACGCAAAATTGATGATATTTAAATCCTTAAAGATGTAGATTGTGGTTATTTACCGCTTCGACAATACTTTCTCGAAGAATTTAATTGAATTTTTTAATTTTGTCTTTAATTGTCGTGTTTACCTTGTCTTTTTAGTCGTAATTATTTTCCTGTACAATGACCCGGTTTGATTGGCTTTTAATGGAAGAGTAGATGAGCCAATGTTCTGATAATAGAAGATAGATAATGGCTTCCATGACTTTGAAAACTATTGTTTTCCAAAATGAAAAAAAAACACATTTCACCTTCGCAATTTTGTTTCTTTTATTGTCTGTTTGTTACCTGGTCTCGTTAATTAAAGGTTAAAATGACATTATTTTTGTCAAGGGAGGGTATCAAAAGGGATTGGTATCACAAAATCTAAAGAATTCGTTATGACTTTACTGGCTTCGACACCGGATTCTCAAAAAAAAGTAATATACTTTTTGGTTTTTATCATTAGACGTATAACATATTCTTGATAATTGCAGATCTCAAGGACTTCCTTTGGAAGAATGGACGAACCTATTCAAGTATTCCATTTTGTAAATAATGGCTTTCATGTCTTTGGAAATGATTTTTTTGAAAAAAAACAAGTATTACATAATTTTGCATTTCTTTTTCTTTTTTGTCTAATTGTTGAATATTTTCATTAATAGCGGCCACATAAAACATTATCGCTGTTTGACGATGGTGCAATCGAACATATTTTGGGGGCCAAAGTACGGCTTTACGGCTTCCAAAGCATTTTCTGGCAAGTTTTAATTGATTTTTAGTTTGTTGTCTATTTGTTGTTCTTTTTGCAACTGCATAAAAAAAACAAATACAAAGAGTTCTTAAATCCCTTCTATAGAAGAATTGGTAATTGTAAACCTATGAGATAATTTAGTCGATTTCCAATGGTTTTCATTACTTTGAAATTAATTGTTTTTTTAAAAAAAATTCAGCGAATTTTCTAACTTTAAAGTTTTTGTTCTTTTTTGTTTAATTGTTACCAAGCTTTATTATGAACTGGTGAATAACCATTTTTTCTCTGGTGAATTACAGGTTATTTTGTTTATTTTCAGTTTTATCTGACGCTATTTTGACTTTGTTATTAAGTTTTGTATTTTAAAACGGACATAAGTTTTTTGATGTAATTATTGTTTGTTGTTGTTGTTTGATTTTGCAGTTCGTCTTCGCTCCCTTTCTTAATATCGGCATATCGCATCAATCTAATACATCAGTTTTTTTACTCCACTGATTTATTTGCTTTGGAGGCCATCTTTTCGTTCATACATTCGTTATTTGAAAAATTCTTGAATTTTTTGTGTTTTTTTTTATATCTGTTCCTCATTTGGTTGACAATTATGCCAAAATTGTGGATGAGCGGGGTCGGAACCTTGTGTGCAATCGCACATCAACGAGCCGCCTTGTTTGTGAAAAAATCAGTTCTTTCGCTTCAGCTTAGCTTTTCATATTTTGGATACTAAGAAACATGGTATTTGCTAACAAAAAAATCGACGACTAACAACATTGCGAGCGGAGAAAAACCAGCACATGTGTATTGACTCCAGTTGAATACTGGGTTAGAAATTGCTGTTTTCCGAAAACAAAAAACGACAGAAGTCTATTGGTGAAGGAAGAGATGTAAGGTATTATCCGTTAATTACTTTGAAAGAATATTGTTATCTTGATTGTCAATCTTGCAGGCTTGCAAACTTTTTCTAGATAATACAAATCATTTAGGATTTGAAAAATGCAAACTTCAGTAACAGCCCCGAGACAAAGATTCTTGTTCCCATATTTTTGAAAAAAAGGAGACCCTTATGCCAGCCCCACTTTCTTCAGAATCTTTGATCATTTTGAGCGCATTCGAGTCTCATTTATTCAATCAAACATTCAATTTTCCTTTTTTGAAAAAAATTTGGCACCAATTTTGGCCACTATTCAGGTCAAGTTAGCCAAATCTTATATCAGATGTAATTCGATCAATTCAGACAACATGCGGTTTTTTTTTAGTTTATCTCAGACCAATCATTTTATCTTTCGCTCTCCGTCGTTATTTAGAGAAAAATTTTCATAAACTACGTTTTTTCAGTGAAAACATTTTGACACTAATCTGCAGCTCTTCTTAGCTATTTTGATAGCTCTTTCAGGTCAGTTTAGCCATTTTTCTGTTAAATTCGCAAAGAGAAATACTCAAATCGCGCTTTAATAACTCCGAAATTCCAAATCTGAAGCTTAATATAACTTGCTTCATGCAAAAAAAACTGGACAGTGACTGTACTTCATTTACAATACTGACATATGGAAAAAAGTTTCATTGACACCTATTTTATTTTGACATTTTGCTCAATCATTGAATTCATTGAGTTTGTACTTTTTCTCTATTCTTTTGTTCGACTGATGAGAAACAAAAAAAGAGCAGCGAACACAGTCGGCTATTTATGCGCTCTTTCAGTTCCTTTGCAATTTGCAAAATTCGAGTACTACATTGACTCAGTCTTTTCTCAATGAGTTTCATTTTGGAAATTAATTAGAAGTCAGACTTCCCGCTGCGCATTTATGTTGAAACATTGGAGTACCTAAAGCGCATGCGTGAAGTGCTACTTCTTTCGAAGTCATTGAGAGACTATTCATTTGCAAATTTTTGATTGTGTGAGGTATCTTGACTGCAATCTTCACCTTTTCCAATTTTCATACAGATCTTATCACAAACGCCATCGAAAGGAAATATACATTATTATGCTGCCCACTTGCAACTGTTCAATCATTTAAAGAGTTTCAAGAGAATTTGTTACTTTGACGCGGTTTGGTTTGGAAGACATAATTAATTTGAAAGTTGTTTTTGGTGATTTGTAAAAGTATCAACAATGACAGCTGCTCTCTCAAATCAAAAATGTGGAAATTTATTTACTTAAAGTTTTCATTTTAAAGTTGAGGTATTTAACTACTTCGACAGTTTGTTTTTCAAAAGAGCGTGAATTTTCAACTTTGTCCCTGTCTCTTTTGTTCTTTTTTCTCTTTCGGGTTTTCAAAAAATGAATCAATTATTACGTCAATTTATCTGCATTGTTGTGGGTTTTTGATTACTTCATACACATTCTCCAAAAAAATTAAAACTCAAACACTAAAATGAAAATCTTTAAAGACCCCGACTATTCCCCTGTCTTTGTGTTTCAGTCATTTAGTTGACTGGTTTCAAGTGCTCACCTATAATGCTTATTTTTGGCTGTTTGAACTTTCTGATATTAAGCTAAAGCTTCTAACAACTTCGACTCCTTTTTCAGACCTGATAGCGAAATTTTGAGCTTTTCTTCAAAACCCTTTTCAACTTTGTCTCAAATTGGTTTCATATTATTTTGTCAAAGAAGAACTTTCGTCACCACAAAAAAATCTTACTATATCTTTTTGTCCGCTCCAGTGCATCTGTTTTGTAGCTCTTCTGAAGATGCAATTAATCATTGCATATGCGTTCCGCAAGTTGTAGTCGATAAGATGCAAAGGTGTAAAATATCAAGTTTAAACGAAAAGATTCAGCATAATTGGGATTTTCGTCGGTCTGGCGTTTCAGAAACCACTCTCAGAGGAGAGCGTTAAAGTTTTGGCGCCATTCCTTCAATTTTTTTCCTGAAAAAGTGCGCTTGAGCGTGCCCTGTCATCACTCGGCAATCAAAATATCCTTTAGTTTTCTGAAAGTCACAATTTGTTATATTTTTCTTATTTTATAAGAAATCTACGTTTGCAGTAATTTGCTGAGCTGCATCTGATGTCTGGGAATTATCCAAGATATAAGAAGTTTGAAAGCAAAATTTCAGAGAAAAATTAATAAATAGACTTCTATCGAAATGGGATTACTTTTTTCTCTTCGTACAAATTTTTGTATAGTTCTGATTTTTCTGAGAACGTATTGGTCGAGTTAAAATTACCGGGTACTGTTTTCAACAGGAAATTTAAATGATGTCCTCAGGAGGGTAAAAAAACTCAGGTAAAAAAAATTAAAGCAACCAAGTGTTTTCAACAGAGCCTTCAAAAAATTGATGAACAAACCAAATTTTCTAAAGAGACGTGACAAATCAGGATACTACTTCCTTGCCACAAAACCAACCATGCATTACGAATATAAGATTTTGGAAACAACGTCAGATCAATGTTTGCTCTAATTAAGCAAACGCCAGCGGAACATTTGTTCAGTCGATTTTATATCATCCAATCGACCGTTTACAGGTAAATATATAGTTTCATCTGGAAGACAGTGACGACCAAAAACGCTTGCAAAAATTTCAAGAAAAATCAGCAAAAATGTGACCAAATAAATGGCTCTACCTGCCAACGCTTTGCTCCTTTGCGGGGGTGGATTAATAGTCTTGAGTTTCAATTCAATTTGTTTGGTTTTCCATTCGTAGTTGACGTGCAACATGGTTGCACACAAAACAGTCCCAGATTGTCCCGGTCTCTTATTCACCATTATACAGTTTCTTGCTCGCTGATTCTCTTTCGCGTTTTCAAAAAAATTGAATCAACTATTATGTCAATTTAACTGCATTGTTGTGGGATTTCGATTACGTCATACACATTCTCCAAAAATAAAATGGAAATTTCTAAAGACCCCAACCCCCCTCCTGTCTTTGTGTTTGAATAATAAAATTGACTGGTTTCAAGTGCTCACCCATAATGCAAATTATTGGCTACTTGAACCCGCTGGTATGCAGCTAAAGCTTCTAACAAATTTGACTCCTTTTTCAGACGTTAAAGTGAATTTTTGAGTTTTTCATAAAAACCCTTTCAACTTTGGTTTCCCAGTCGTACTTTATACAGGTAACATTGATGCACAGACAAAACAGTCCCAGACGAAATATTCTCAGCTAACCATAGAATTAATAGAATTAAATATATGCACACCAATTGCAAACCATTTCCTTTCGTTATTCATATGATTGTAAAAAATTCATCAAACAAAGCTGATTAAAACACAGTTTTTGCCAAATTATGCATTTTGGACCAAATTTTTGGTTCAAAATTGATTTATATCAATTTACAAAATGCATTCAGGAGCTTAACCCATAGATTTTGTTTGCTAATTGTTTGTAGCTGATTTTTTCTATTGTTTCGGGATTTAGTCGGGACTTTTTTTGTCTGGGACCAGTTTTTCTGCTTTCATTTGAGTATTTTTTCTAGGATTATTTTGCAATTCGGGACTGTTTTGTCCGACAAGTCTACAGCAATTTATATTGCCGGTTTACATCACTTTCTCACAACTTGTTGGTGAGAAATCAAAACAAAAAGTGCGGAAAATCAACGTCGTTGGGAGACGTTAATCATTAACATTCACACCACATTCAAACATAACCGCGACTGGACCGGGGATGGCTATCCTGTAAGATCTTGTAAGATTCTGTCAGCATTTTACAAGCGGATGCATAGTCTTACAAGAATTTCAGACAGAATCTTGCAGTATAAGATTTGTCTTACAAGATGCTTATAAGATAAACATTCGTCTTACATCATGGTGTTTTTTTTGTTCCTCCAGATTGATTGGAAAGAAAAATATCTATTTAAAAAAATATAATTTCGCAATTTGTTTTTCATAAGAGCATAAAAAACGAGAAAAAATATTAATTCACATTTTTTTTTCAGTTTTTGGCATAAATCAAAAACTAAAAATTGATATTTGTGTATTGATGCAGCAAAAGTATATCATTTTCCGATCAAATTAAGGCATAAATATCAGTCAAAAACACGCAAACAATTCTCAAAATTTCGATGCATTAAATAAAGAAAATTGCGGGGAAAAGAACCAATGAGATTGCAGCACACCCAGAACAAACTTGCATGAACCTTACAAGATAGCAATTCAACTTGTAAGATCTTACAAGACAACCACCTTTCGTTATAATTTTATCAGAACTTATAAGATAAGTTCTGACAAAATAAGAATCTTGCAAGTTGTTACAAGATAACCATTCTCTGTCGCCCTGGGAACTCTACAAACCTTGAATTAATCTAAATGTGGATTTTTTAAATATGTATAAATGACAATGAAACTTTAGTATTAAATTTGTGTCGAAACGGATGAGCGCATCCACTATCGTACATTCTACGAAGAGCACGTAATTATGTAGTGGTTTCAAAAATGAGACCAACAAATTTACATTTCAGCAAATCAAGTGGAAATAATTAACTATCTCAATTAATACAAAATCAACAAAAAAAACATCTGAAAACAAAAGACAATTCAAATAGAGCTGAAAATTGCTTTTTTAATAACGCAGTCAAATTAAGATCAATAATTGACAACGCACCCGCAGTCGAGTTATTTTATAATGTTCTTCAATTAAGAACAAAACGCTTTGAAGTGCTCTTCATACAATTACGAAACCACTCAATAGCTACCGTAACTTAATCTGTGGTCTTAAAAACGAACAAAATTATCCCGTAAGAGCGATAACGTAAAATGCCGATCTATATTTATAAACGCCTCGATTCTAACACATTCCAAAAGTTAAGCTTGGTTAAGAATGACTGGATTCTAAATCAACTCAAATACATCATCTGCAAACTGCATTTTAAAAAAAAACAGACAAAATGTCAGATTGAAAAACAGCATGAAAAACAGGTGCATGATCATTACTTAACAAATATCTGCTTTTAGTAAGCATATATATACTCGAAAATGTCACTGTAGTCCGCTAAATTGTTAACAAGATATTAATTAGGCAGAAATAAACGCGAACGTCATTGTTAAATAATTCCATAAAACTATTTCAAACAACTAAATGCGGACTAAAACACGAGATTGCAAATTATCATTTATGAATATCATGGCACCTTTAGAAGAATGGTGCATATAAATTAGGCTTCAAGTAATTAATAGTTACGGATGATTGGATTGCTAATAAAAAGCTTCCAGCCAAGCAATGATGACACAGAGCGTCAATCCACACACTGAAGCATTCGAAGGAATAAACGAGATGGTTATAAGATAGACTCTCGGTAATGAGCGTCCGCACTGGAGATTCCGATAACTTCTCATCGTGAAACTTCTTCTCACAGAACACAACAAGTAAACTTCTCGTATTAAACAAGAAAGGGGACTCAATGTGCGTACGCACCAATTGTTCCCAACCCGCTCATCCACATTCTTGACTTAATTGGCTACAAAATGCAGAAGAGATGAAAAACGTTCAAAAGCAAACATGGAATAAAATAATGCCATGTTAGAGGGCCGATGAAAAGTGTCTTTAATTGGACTAGGATTAAAGCCAATCAAAAACCAAATAAACATTAATTACGAACAAAATTCGTATTTAAAAACACGACCAATGTCTATACGACCAATGTCTATACGACCATTGTCTATATTTAAAAAAAACAATAATAAAAAAATCATACGCGCATCAGATAAAAACCAAACAAAACAAATTAACCTATACTTCATTAGAAAAGATATGGGACCTCTCAATGCGACTGGGTAACAGGTTGACAAAAAAGAGCAAAAAGGGACTAAGTTCAAAAAAACTCTAATTTTGAAAATAATTAATTTGAAAGTAATTAAATCCATTAGATATCAGCTGAAATCACTAAAATGTTACGTATATCTCCAAAGGAAACAATTGAGACCTTTCATTATCAAGTGTACCTATCATTATAAAATTCAAAGTTTCAAATAAAATTTGCGCGAAAATGGTAATGAAACCGTTAAATCCATAAGTTTTCCACTAAGAACATTAAAAACGTTCAATTGCGCATTTTTTTCAGAGCCACTAAGACCAACCATAAAAAGGAACCAAAAATCCCATAAAATGTACAAATATATAAAAATCACGAGATCTCTTAGTAACAAAGCCAATAAACATTTGGTTGAAACTAAAACCGTTACAAAGATTAAACTATAGTTCACTGGAAATGGGTTGCGACCTGTTTCTGGAGACACTAAGCCACAAATCGACCGAAAAAGATATTAAAAAATGGGGCAGCTCAAAACTACAAATATGCTTTGTGAAAACAAAAATTCTCAAAAGTCACAACTGACCTAAAGTTTCAACCAAAAGAGATGGATTAAAATGCAACACCATGTGAACCAATTGTGCCTGTTATTATTGAGACTAAGTCACCTTACTACAAAACAACAACACACAGGCAGACGGAAAAACTTCAAACAATTTTACGACACCACTGTGTTGACGGCTCTAAAATTATAAGATTTTATCTGCAAGAACTGTATATTATCACTTGCTTCTCACCTGATGACCATGAGCAGGTCTTCTTTATAAAAAGAACTACGAAGAAATGAAAACAGAAGAACCCCAAAAAACGAACAGTATCGAAAACTCGAAAACTTCTTATGAAATTAAATGGTCGCAGCGCAGCCATCAGTCAAAACAAATAACCAACAAAAAAACGTTTCGATCAACAAAAGCAGTTCAGAGTTCTTATTTATGAAGTTGACTTACATGATGACGAAAATGAAACAAAGATACAGTTGAAAAAACCAATTTTTAAACAAAAAGTTATTTGAAAGTCTTTAAAACAATTCGCTAAAAATTGGAATCTTTAAATCGGTTCAATTATACGTCTTGGTGAAGCAATTAAAACCTATCATTATCAAGTATATGAATATCAAAAGCAGAAAAAGCAATCACAGTCAATTTTTTTCTTTAAAATCCACTATAATTTTTGAGAAAACTGTCTCAGCCCATAAAAACATAAACTATTTAAAGCAATTGAGATATTCAGTTGCGCCTGCTTTTAACTCTGTGCAATTTTTCAGCTATGCACTCCTTCAATTGGGCCTGCCAATATTGTGATAAATCGACATGGAAACAAAGTTAACCTAAAAAATGTGCAATTACGCTTAAAAATTTTTTTGAAAACTCGTAGTATCAAAACCCAGAAATCATTAATAAAAATAATACAAAAAGTCTAGTAAAGAACTCACAGAAAAAGAGTTTTGGCATGTCTTTACTGAGACTGCGCCAGAAGTTTAGAGAAATAAGATAAAATTTGGCAAAGTTCAAAAAAATCTGGAGAGACTAAGCCACAAATCGACCGAAAAAAGATATTAAAAAAATGGCGCAGCTCAAAACTACAAATATGCTTGTGAAAACAAATATTCTCAAAAGTCATAACTGACCTAAAGTTTCAACCAAAAGAGATGGATTAAAATGCAACACCCTAGTGAACCAATTGTGCCTGTTATTATTGAGACTAAGTCACCTTACTACAAAACAACACACAGGCAGACGGGAAAACTTCAAACAATTTTACGACACTACCGTGTTGACGGCTCTAAAATTATAAGATGTTATCTACAAGAACTGTATATTATCACTTGCTTCTCACCTGACCATGAACAGGTCTTCCTTACAAAAAGAACTACGTAGAAATGACAACAGAAGAACCCCAAAAAACGAACAGTATCGAAAACTCAAAAATTTCTTATGAAATCAAATGGTCGAAGCCACCAGTCAAAACAAATAACCAACCAAAAAAAACGTTTCGATCAACAAAAGCAGTTCAGAGTTCTTATTTATGAAGTTGACTTACATGATGACGAAAATGAAACAAAGATACAGTTGAAAAAACCAATTTTTAAACAAAAAGTTATTTGAAAGTCTTTAAAACAATTCGCTAAAAATTGGAATCTTTAAATCGGTTCAATTATACGTCTTGGTGAAGCAATTAAAACCTATCATTATCAAGTATATGAATATCAAAAGCAGAAAAAGCAATCACAGTCAATTTTTTTCTTTAAAATCCACTATAATTTTTGAGAAAACTGTCTCAGCCCATAAAAACATAAACTATTTAAAGCAATTGAGATATTCAGTTGCGCCTGCTTTTAACTCTGTGCAATTTTTCAGCTATGCACTCCTTCAATTGGGCCTGCCAATATTGTGATAAATCGACATGGAAACAAAGTTAACCTAAAAAATGTGCAATTACGCTTAAAAATTTTTTTGAAAACTCGTAGTATCAAAACCCAGAAATCATTAATAAAAATAATACAAAAAGTCTAGTAAAGAACTCACAGAAAAAGAGTTTTGGCATGTCTTTACTGAGACTGCGCCAGAAGTTTAGAGAAATAAGATAAAATTTGGCAAAGTTCAAAAAAATCTGGAGAGACTAAGCCACAAATCGACCGAAAAAAGATATTAAAAAAATGGCGCAGCTCAAAACTACAAATATGCTTGTGAAAACAAATATTCTCAAAAGTCATAACTGACCTAAAGTTTCAACCAAAAGAGATGGATTAAAATGCAACACCCTAGTGAACCAATTGTGCCTGTTATTATTGAGACTAAGTCACCTTACTACAAAACAACACACAGGCAGACGGGAAAACTTCAAACAATTTTACGACACTACCGTGTTGACGGCTCTAAAATTATAAGATGTTATCTACAAGAACTGTATATTATCACTTGCTTCTCACCTGACCATGAACAGGTCTTCCTTACAAAAAGAACTACGTAGAAATGACAACAGAAGAACCCCAAAAAACGAACAGTATCGAAAACTCAAAAATTTCTTATGAAATCAAATGGTCGAAGCCACCAGTCAAAACAAATAACCAACCAAAAAAAACGTTTCGATCAAAAAAAGTAGTTCAGAGTTCTTATTTATGAGGTTGACTTACATGAGGTTTCTATTTTCATGAGATTCTATTTATGAGGTTGACAAAAGTGAAATAAAAAAGACAGTTGAAAAAACCATTTTTTAATTAAAAAGTTATTTGAAAGTCTTTAAAACAATTCGTTAAAAATTGGAATCTTTAAATCGGTTCAACTATACGTCTTGGTGAAGCAATTGAAACCTATCATTATCAAGTATATTAATAACAATAGCAGAAAAAGCAATCACAGTCAATTTTTTTCTTTAAAATCAACTAAAGTTTTTGAGAAAACTGTCTCAGCCCATAAAAGCAAAAACTATTTAAAACAATTGAGATATTCAGTTACGCCTGCTTTTAACTCTGTGCAATTTTTCAACTATGCATTCCTTCAATTGGGCCTGTCAATATTGTGATAAATCAACATGGAAACAAAATTAACCTAAGAAATGTGCAATTACGCTAAAATTTTTTTTGAAAACTCGTAGAATCAAAACCCAGAAACCATTAATAAATATAATACAAAAACTCTAGTAAAGAACTCACAGAAAAAGGGTTTTGGCTTGTCTTTACTGAGACTACACCAGAAGTTTAGAGAAGTAAGATAAAAAAATGGCGAAGTTCAAAAATTCACAAAAAGTTTTCTTAAAACACTTATATTCAATCATAAGAGACATTAGTTAACAAATGAAGTTTTTCTCTAGGTTCATATATGCCGCCTCAGCAAGCCGATTGGATCTTTGATTGGATAGAATATGTCATTGAACCAAAAAAAGGATAACAAACGAAAGCAAGGTCCATAAAAATTTACGAAAATATTTCGTCAAAGCCATAAAACCATGAGCATAACTGTTAAACCATTATCAGCCAATAATTGAGTCCTGATTTGATATTCTTGGCAGTAATCAACGTAAAAAACTAAATGCGGAAAAATTGAAAAAAAGTCGGCTCCCCAATAAACTTTTAAAAAAATTTTACTGTAAGGATCCATGTTGAGATCACGATCAGCCCCGATTTTACTGCGCGTCTAAAAAAACGCTCAATTGTTCAGATGGTTGCCAAGTAGATCAAATTTTAAGCAAAAATTTTGCACTATATCAAAAACAAATAAAGCATTTTAAATTTGCGAAAAACCCGCAAAATTATAATTCTAGAAGATTCTTAAAGCGAGCGGGATTACAACTAGCTTTTTTTGAGAATACGGAGAATATATTCTAATTTTTAGGTGTCTACTTCCGCTAAATTTAAAGTAGGTGGACTAAAAAAGCATATTTGGTCCCATTTCTGATAAATTCTAGCCAAAGAACTCCAATCGAACAGCTCAGCAGCCCTCTTATATCCTGACATATAAAACCATTAACACTATCGTTAACAATTTTAATATATTTTTCAGCAGAATTGACGAATATTGAGTCGAGATTGAAAGAAATTTGAACAAAAGCAACTTAATAAGGCTGAATGTTCAAAAAATTAAAATCTTGATAAGTCCCTGTAAAACGCGAAATTCGAAAAAAAATCTCAATTCCGTACTATACGCTGCACAGACTTTCTAACAATACCACTGAGATTTCTCTACGATGGTTGTATGGATCGGCCAAAACTGACTAAACAAAAAACCAATTTGTGTATGTAGTTCCTCCCACAGAACAAGTGGGTCGGAACATTTACCGCGGTGTAGATCTGATAAATTTGATTGGGTGCTCAACGGTAGAGGCAACGTAGCAGTAGAACCTAAATGAGGAACCCAGCGTCAAAGAATCCTACAACCACGAGTAATCTTTCAAATAACATCTTTTTCAGCAATGAATATTTAGAGCCGAGAAGAAAGAAAGAAAGACAGAATTAATTTCGTTGTTGAATAATAAACAAGCAACGTTGACAAATAACGAGACCAGAGCGATCTTCTTCCTCAATTTGCCCAATAAATTACTGACAACAATGACTTGATAAACCTTCGCTCCATACAAGCAAAATATAGCACAAATTAACAAATTATTCAGATAGGACATCAATTCAATAAACTGGAGTAGCACATGTTCAACATTGTTGTTCGCTTCAGTTAAAAACGAATCAAATTAGCTCGAAGTTCGACACCAGATATGAGTTTTTCAATTTATGACAGAAACTTGTCACCTCAGCTTGGCTACCATTCTCTAAATTAGCGGGAATTATCTGCATTATCTTTAATTTGTTATATAGTTTATCACCTCTAAAACGTATTGAATTGCGCTCCAACCTCTTTTTACAAAATGGTTCCTTTAGCAAGTTAAGAATCCCACTTCTGGTTTTCCGGTTGTTCGATTTAAATTGAAACAAATTATTGCAGAAAGATTCCTGGTTAGACCACTGATTGATTTCAGAACAAATTTAATTAATTCGTATATGTGTAACTCGTAGATAAATATATCATCGCAGTGATCGCCTTCTTTTCTAAAATATACTACCTTTAAAATTTTTTTCTGAAATAGGTCGATCGGTAGAAGCGCTGAGTAGGTACGGCAACCATAAACCAAGGCACCATACTGAATTAGTGGTGTCACATTCGAATTGTAGTAAGAAATTAGTTGATTCCGAGGAACATAATGTCTGAGTTTTGCTAGTATACCACATTGTTTCCTTAGCTTATTTTGCATATGATCGATAGGACATCGAAAAGAGAACTTATTATCTGTTTTTACCCCGAGATATTTACAGTAAGGCTCAACCTTGATGTCAGTTTTGTTTAATTGGAAACTAAGATTTGCCGGGACTTTTTTCAAGTCAAGTTGAATTGTTTTACTAAGATTAAGCACAAGCTTGTTACTCTCAAGCCAAAAGTTTATGCTATCTAAAACTGGCTTTATATTTTCAACAGAGCATCCAACAGCTTCTATGTTAGTGTCGTCAGCAAAAAGTAAAATTTCAACATTTTTACAGACTAAAGGAAGGTCGTTTATATTTATTAGAAACAGAAAAGGGCCCAAAATCGATCCTTGAGGAGCACCGTTTTTGATTTCGCACCAATCAGAAGAAGTACCATTAATTACAACTTGCTGCATTCTATTACTCAGATACGAGTTAAACCATTTCCAGCAGTTGCCTCTAATTCCATATCTCTAGTTTTTCCAAAAGAAATGTATGATTGATAGTATCAAACGCCTTTTTTAAATCCAAAAAGAAACTAATTATGGTCGAATGCTGTTGTCTCATGCGAACAGTTTTGGTTAGCTCAACTAGTGCATCAATTGTATAATGCTTAGATCTAAAACCAAACTGCTTCTTATAAAATAAAGAGAATTTCTCAAAATATTGGTACACGCGATTGTACATAGCTCTTTCAAAAATTTTACTGAAAACTGCAGAAAGTGAAATTGGCCTATAATTAATTTCGTCAAGCTTAGACCCTTCTTAGTGCAGTGGGAGAACTCTTGCTCGAGCCAGTTCTTTAAGAAAAATACCTTTGTCAAATGAAAAATTTATCAGAAACACTAGTTAGGTGTTGATGACATCTGAAGATAATTTGATTAGTATGTTACTTATATCATCAACACCTGAAGATGGCTTGTTATCAAGATTAGTTAAAAATCCCCCACCTCTCTCGCAGTAGCTTTGTAAAGATACATGGAGCATTGGTGTCTAGGAAAAGAAGGTTGGAAACTTTTATTTAGGTGCCTACTGACTTGATGTCCTATGGAGGCAAAAAAATTGTTGAACTCGTTTGCATTATTTTTATCCGAAGGTTCATCAACCTTCTGATAACAGCTGCTTGGGATTGGAAAATTCTGTGATTTATATGATTTGCCTTTAATCTCATTTAGTAGTTTAAAAGTCTGTCTAGAGTTTCCTAAACATTTTTGGAAAGAATTTAGATAGAAGTGTTTCTTGCTCAACTTTAATTGCTTTTCCAGCCTTATTCTACACTCTTTGAATTTCTTCAGCAGGTCATTGTTATTTTTGTTTTCTTTATATTTACAATAAGCATGGTTTCTTTTTTGACGTAAACTTTTTAACCTATTATCAAACCACTTCAGAACTTTTTGTTTATTATCGACACTTTTTAAAGGAGCAAAGTCTTCTGTCACTTTAAGAAAAAGTTGGTTAAATGTGGAAAAAGCGTTGCAAGGATCGACACTTTTGTAAATAATGCCACTGTTTTTGTTAAGATGTGCTTCCAATGCCATTTTATAACGTCTCACAGCATCCTGATTTTTTACAAAGCTAGTATCTCGGAACATTAAATCATTTCTATTTATATCTTTACTTGTTCGCCACGTTACAATAACGGGATTATGATCAGTAAAATTTTTATGTTCTAGGACTTCTACAGAAACATGCTTACCCAAATTTTGATAAATGAAATGGTTCAAGCAAGAACTGTATTCATTAGTTGAACGTGTTGGTTCGGGAGAGGAAATACAGAAACCATTTGCTGTATTGCTGTTCAAGTAATTTTTGCTCAGCAAATTTTTCTCATAATATCCAAATTCATATCACCACAAATAATGACTGACCTGTTGCTCGAACATAGATTTTCTAACAACTTATCCATCATATTGACAAATTCAACTTTGTTCGAGCGTGGTGGGTTATATACAACTATAGTTTTAAACGTTTGATTATGTTTGTAAATATCTACACAAAGAGCTTCCTGAAAGTCGATCTTACTTTCCGTTGTAATATTGCAAAACTTGTGACATTGCAACATGACTCCACCCCCTTTAGAATCCCTATTCGTGGCTACAAAACCATTGTATCCAGTAACAAGATAGTTGGAAATTTCATCTGTTTCAGAAAGCCAGGTTTAAGTTAAACAAATTACACCAGGCTGTACATGCAGACTATAAATAAAAGCTTCTAGGTTTAATAAATTTTTTCTAAGAGATCTAACATTTACATTGAGGATAGTCATAGGTTTTGTGTTGCTTTTATGTATAGAACCTTCAGTATTGGGGACGAAAAAAAGATCTTTCTCCAGAACTTTGGTCCGAGACAGACACAGCAAAACTTCTCTGCCCCAAACCCCTCAAAATTTTATTTAGAGAAAGAATGGAAGAAAAAGATTGAAACACTGCCTCGGAACAATATGCCTCTGAACAACACGGCCTCTGCAATTGCACAAGTCATGAAAAACTTCTTAACCGGAAAATGACATTAAATAGCTCACGACGTTTCACCATATAACGTTGCAAGAATGACTTCTAATTTTGAAATAAATAAAAAAAGAGATAAATAACCCAGACGCTAAAAGTGGCCAAAATAACAAATTGAAGATAAATGATCATTATTATACAAATTATCGGACCTCACTTTTGCGGATCTCAAACATACAGCTACAGCTGCTACTAAAAAGTAATTGAAACAGCTGCCATTGTACCTTGCGATCACAATGAAATTAATCCGCTGAAGAAAACTGAATTTATAGAAAATAGAAAACAAAAGGACAGACAATTTCTCAAACCGAGCTAATTAATCAATTCCAAAATCCACATCACGTCAACCCAAAACAACAATTCAACTCAAACATTGAGAGGTAAATTGAAACTTATAAATGGAAAAAATGAGATATTAAGTCGGCAGAGGAAGCCTGAAAAAGTCAATTAGGAAAAGAGGCTAATATCAATTGGAATTACTGGAATTAAATCAAACCTCGACTATAATTAATTAGCCGCGTCAAGTGGAGGCTTTTTTGAAAAAAAAATATTTAGTTGATGATTGAACCAAACAACTAAAATGAACAAAAGATAAAAAATCTGCCAGCATCCAACAAATAGGAGAAAAACAAACATAAATTCACTCTGTAGTACATAATAGACTAGAGGTATGGTTATACTATGAAGTTGCATTAAAAAAAAAGAAAACATTGAATTCCAAAATGTTACACACCTTAAAAGTGTCAACAAAATGGCAATGTACAAATTCTAAAATACATAAAACAATTAGAATATATTTTATTTACAACGTTTGGAACACTAAAAACATTAAAAAAAAGTTATATTGGATAATTAGGAAATTAAAAACAATGAAAGATTAAAAAAGGTCCCTCAACAAATCTCTGTACTCCAGTGCCTTTGAGTCCTTCAGATATTCCTTGAAATAGAATTCTTTCAAAAAACCTTTGATGTTTTTAACCTTATCAAGTTTTTGTCATTGTTCATATGGAACTTCATTGTACAATTTCATGGCTTGCAGCATCAATGATTTATCGAGGAATTCCGAATTACTTTTCATAGCCGGATAAATTTTTCCCGTTCTCGCATTTTGCTTAAAATTGGAAGTTTGCAATTCATTTTTGTTACTAAAAGCTGGTAATTGTTTCCTAACATATTTCATGAAAAATACCATACATCGATATTTGAGAAGGAATTCAACAGGCATAATTCTGTTTTTTATTTTTAAATCAGTCGAGCGATCAAACTTTTTTCTTTTGAAACACACTTTTATTCCCCAATTAAATTGTTTTTCTAATGTTATCATGAGATTTTTTCTGATACCAACAAGCATAAGAGATGAGTATTGAATGTGACTTAAAACAAGCGCGTTCAATAGTGTTACTCTAGTTTTTATAGGAAAACAGTTCCTTATATCTTTCAAGATTTTGATGCTGCACGCTATTCTGGAGAGTATTCTTTTGATCTCTTCTTTAAAGTTTAATTTGTTGTCTAGTATTATTCCTACCGACGACGATATCTTACCGACGACGATTCTCCTATGTTCACATCGTTAACCTTGAGATGAGACGGAGTTCGTGCTTTTTTTGATGGAGCAAACACGATATATTCAGTCTTCTTATTGTTCATCATTAATTGATGTGATTGGAAGTAATAACATAGTTTTTCAAAATTTTTTTCCAAATAACTTCTAGCTATACTTACATTAGTATGAGAAGAATAGAGGAAAGTGTCATCGGCGTACTGGATTACTTGACAATTGTCACTATCAATAAATCTATGAAGATCATTCATATAAATGTTGAACAATATTGGTCCTAATACTGTCCCTTGTGGCACTCCTCTGTTAAGTAAAATCCAGTCGGACTCATTTCCCGAGAAAACTACTTTTTGAGTTCTGTCTTTCAAATATGATCTAATCAATTGTGTAGATGTTCCGTCGAATCCTAAACATTTCAATTTTTCTATTAGTATTTCGTGTGAGATTGAGTCAAATGCTTTTGAGAGATCAAGGAATGCTCCACAAACTGTATTCTTTTTATCCATTTCAGTTCTTACATATTCCGTACATTGTAGTATGGCATCTGTTGTGGACACTTTTTTTCTATATCCAAATTGTTTAGGTGACAGCAATTTATTTGAGATCAAATAGTCATTAATTTGGTTCCTTATAACTTGCTCAAAAATTTTTGCCAAGGCGCCGGTTACTGATATTGGACGATAGTTAGTGGGATCTTCTGTGTTTCCTTTTTTATAAAGAGGAGAGACCAAAGCTTTTTTGAGGTTAGTCGGAAAAGAAGACTCAGAAATAAACTCATTTATCAGAAAACAGAGAGGCTCCACAAGGACCGATTGGGCATCTTTCAACGCCCATGCGGGAATTTTTGAGGGACCCAAAGGTTTGTTCACATTCAAGCATTTTATTAAATCATGGACTCCTTTACAAGTAACATATTTGACGAAGAATCTGTTTGCATTTCCCGTATCAGCTGAGAACAATGTTTTATCAAATTTTTTTCTTTCGCCAAAGTATTCCCCCAAAACTGAAAACTTGAAGTTCAAAAGGTTTGCGATGTCTTTTCCGTTCGTAATAAGCTCACCGAAGCTGTTACGCAGAGTGTCTATTACAATTCGTTGTTTTTCATTGTTCCTAACTTCTTGTATAAATTTCCAGCGACTTTTTTCTGTGTTCAGAGAAAAAAAGTCTTTTAACAAGGAAGCTTCATTTTCTGATTTGAAATTTTTTCCAGATAGGAACTTATTTCTATTCAGGAAAATTTTCGGTTTGTCATTCCTCACAAAACAAGATTTCAATGGTGCATGCACATTTATTGCTTGCTCGACTATGATACAAAATTGCAACATCATTTCGTTAGCATTTTGTGGCGTTTAAAATTTGAATCGAGACTTATCTTGAAAAATTTTATCCAACAACACAAAAACTTAATTTTTCATGAGAATATAAGATTATTCCACTGTGTGAATCCAACTATTTGATTTGGTATTAAGCATATAGACCACGTATCAGTAGTGCGTGTTTTGACTTGAAAGAGTCCACAACCACGAGCAATTTTTAAGATAGTATAACAAAATTTTCCGCAATAAATTGGGGACAGAGACAAGAGAAATCAATATCAGCATTAGCCTCTTTAGTATTGTTTTCCGAGTTGTCTGATGCTTTGCGAATAGTTACCAGTTCTTCAAACGTCCCTCTTGTTTGCCCAAAAACAGAATTAACTATTGTTAAGTATTTTAAATTATGATCATTATCTGGTACATCAACTAACCAAGAATTTTATATATTGCTGATCTCAGACTAATATGGGTGTAATTTTCCGCATCAATATTTCTAGTCTTATGGACTGGCGGAAGAATCGTTCTTTTAGGGCATTTCGCGAATACTCTGTTTTTACAATACCCTTGTTGAATAAAATTGCATGTGTCAGAACTGTGGCACGCTGTATCACTAGATATTATCAGGTCTATCGCAGTCATTGTTCATCAATGTCCAAATTGTTAGCATAAAATTTCTCATTCGTTAACTCTCATTACGAGCATGCTGTTCTTATTTCCTTTTATATTAGGTCTTCTCAATAATGGTACAAAATCTATCAAAACTTTCTATTTCCTCAAGAGATAATTTTCTTTCTATGTCTTCTTTCAAATTCGGTGTTAACGAAATTCATGAGTTGTTTCGTGCCTTTGAAATCATTCTTTTATCAAAAATCTTTTATTTAATATTGTACTATTTTCTAATTTTTTTTGGTTTTATTGAGATTCCTTTCATTTCCGAGAGTCTTGTGTTGTATGTACTTTTGGTACACTCCCTGTATTTTGGCTCCTATGTTTTTATACTTGATGTCAAAGCAACATCTTTTAAATTTTATTTTTTTTCTTCGTCACAACGTAGTTTTGTATTTCTGAGGTTATAAATTTATGAAATTTTCGAAAGGGTATTTCACAATGTGTATACTCTAATTGTGCCTTAAAAACAATTCAAAACAGATTCAAGTTCAGTTTTCAAGTTCTGTACAATTTATATAAAAATTATCAGATGAATTCTCTGTTTTTCCAGTGATTTGTCTGAAGTTAATGCAAAAAGTCAAAAAGTGAATTTTTTACAATAAATCCTAATTTGAGGAGCTCTATACAAAAAATATCAGTAATTCGAATTAGTCTGGTTCCCTAGTTTACTTAACTGATAAGCAGTAGAGCCCAAAAATTCCTTTAACGAATTTTTTGTTGCTTCTGATGTTGTCAATATTAGATCCTCCGAACAAGAACGCTGAAATTGGGTTCTAATGTACTATTTTCCAGACAAATCCTCACCTCGCTAGAAAACTCGATTATGCTTGTGTCTTGCTTAATACAGAGAACAGTTGAAATCCGACATTCATTATTTTTTCAAATTTTCTGTCAATTCTAACTTGAAAACTGTTAACTATGAACTTTTGCACCCCAGAAATCATTAAGGTTCTCCTTTCCTTTCATCAATCTCCACCCCTCTATGTTTTCTCAACTGCTTTTTATTATCTGCTGGAACAACAATTTAAATGCTTTTTGTGTAATAATAAGCCCGGTTTCAGAAACGAATAAAGCCACTGGTAGTGTGTTCAGTTGCTCTAAAATCTTAGAACTTTATCATTTTTCATGTTGATCTAATGTTCTGCGAAAAACGACCTTCGCATTTTTCACTTTGCTGTTCTTGATAACTTTAACCCCTACAAGCGCATAACGCAAGCAGATATTGGATTAACTTTATCACAAAAGAAAAATAAGATAAGAAATCTCTATAATCAAAAACATAGAACATAGCTGGCGGATTGTGAGACAATAGCCGCGTTAGCTTCGTAGATCTGCAGTTTCAAAAAGATAGTTAAGGAAACAGACCAAAAAAGAAACTTCTCTTTTTTAAATGCTGAGATGTTACATTCTGATCAAGAATCTGTTTCATTTATTGCTGCTTCTATTTGCTGCCCTCCAATACCCTTCAGTTAGAGATACACACACTCACTTCACCTCATCTTTTTGAATTAAAGTACGCAAAAGTCAATTTCAGAGTGAGGAATTCATTTTTGAGAGTGAAGTAAGTCGCGTGTGACCAAAAATTTAATCACGCAAATGAACAAAAAACACTTTCCACTAAGAGTGAAAAAGACCTCAGGCATGGAAGTCAGTTGAAATGGCATGAACAAAAAACAGATTTGAAGTGATTGTGACGTCATATGTTCGTAACAAAAATCCTGTTGACGAAATAAAAAAACATAGCAGGACAAGTCCTGAAATACAATTCAAAGAATTGAAAGAAAATCTCAGACGTACTCTACCTGACCAGCAGATTAATTGAACAATTCCAGCCAGAACACAAACAAAATCATCTCAAAAAATTGATAAATTAAAAGAATCAAAACTAAACGAAATATACTCATAAACTCGAAGCCTTCAAACCTAATCCAAAATTTTTTCCCTTTGAAAATACCTATTTCAAAAATTAGTTCAAAATCAATTTTCGTTTCGGAAATCGGTCCAGTATTATATCTGCAAGACCTGAAAAATATTGATTGGACCTTGAAGATCGATGATTATCTCGAAAATGACCAAAAAAATTTAAAAAAGAAATCAATAGCAAATTATCAGAAAATGTTGCTGAAAATCGTGATATAAAAATCTTCAGAATCATTTCTAAGACTCTAGAGGTTATCCAGTAACCCAATTCCAAGCTTTAAAAAACTCATTGGCTCATAGATCGATAGGCAATAATTTTTAGAAAAAAATTTTTTAGAAGAAAACTTCAAAAAATAGAAATTTGTTCTATTAAAATGTTGAAAGCCATTCAATTGCCCCTAGCATTTAATAATTATCTAATAGCATACTATCAAACACTGGATGAGTTTACCTGTCTACTGAGACAGGAAAAAATAAATAAAATAAATGTTTTGAAAAAACTTGAAAAAAATTGCAAATTTTATCAAAAAACTTCCAAAAGTGGAAAGGTTAAATCGTTGAAAACACATTCATTGAAACTAAAAACCATGCAGTTACTTTTTATCTGAACGTGGAATACGTTTTTTTGCACTTGAGAATGGACGTATATCAAAAACTGACAAAAACTTTAGGAAGCCTTAAAAAAATTTCAGATTTTATCCAAAAAATGCTGAAATTCGAGACACTAAAATGCTAAAAACCATTCCATTGCTACTAGAAACTATGAAGTGCTCTATTAACAAACCTCAAAGGAGATTGCCTGGTCCCTGAAGCTGGAAAAACAAAAAATGACGAAAATGTTCGAAATCCTGAAAAAAATGCGAATTTTGTGCGAAAAAAATGCGATATTCAAAATTTGAAACCTACTCCATGCTAACTAAAAATTTTTCAGTAACTTATCATCCAACCGCTAATGAGGTTTTCTGGCCCCTGGGACTCAAACAACTTGAATAATGACAATAAATGTAAAAAAAATGAAAAAAATTGCAAGCTTTGTCAAAAAATGCTAAAATTCATTATGGCAAAATGAAAACCATTCCATTACCAATAGAAACTATGCAATAAACTATCATCAAACCCTTTATCAAACCCTAGAGAAGGTTTCTTGGCAACTAGGGCTAAAAAAACTAAAAAAATGACAAAAAATTTCAAAAAACCTGAAAAAAATGCAAAAAATTAGTATCCTTTCGCGAGTTTGTGTTTGTAGTACCAAAACTTATAGCTCATAAAATGGTCATAACAAGAATTTTTGTGTCGCAAACGAACTTAATCAACTGTTAAAAACTTCAACCTAAGACTAATCAAATAAAGAAACTCAAAAATCACAAAAACATGAAAAATTGCACGATTTTGAGCCCAAAAACTCCTAAAAATGACCTTTTAACCATAAATTAAGGCCATCCCAGCAGCTGCACCACTATTAGAAATTGAAGGACAACTAAAGCCCACTTTGGGCCTCTAATGAAACTTAATGCCCGCTGGGCTTTACCTGTTTATCCCGTTTTGAACGACCAAAGTCATTGAAAAATGCGTGAACACATCTTAAAAAAAACACAGCGCACCAATACAATTCAAATTCTTTGAATTGTAAAAAACAGGAAAAGGCCAATAATAGCCTCAGCTATCACTTTGCGGCTATTTAAAATAGCGACTAGTTAAAAGGACTTTTGAATGAATATTATGATGCTAGTACTTTGGAAAGCATTCTTTTACCTTAGAATCACTGATCGAGAAATTGGCACTGTCATAGTTAGTCTTTTTTACAGATTAAGCTTCAATATCTATCCCGAAAAATAAATTCGTATTTGATATGAACTGTAATAGATGTTTTTATGAACAAAATAAAAAGGTATGGAATTGGAGAAAATGCAAGAATCTTATTAAACTCTTTCCTTTGTGATAGAAAACAGTGTGTAAAAAATGGGATTGCAAAATCAGATTGGGTTGTCATAAATCACGGTGTTCCTCAGGGAACTGTCTTAGGGCCTCTAATTTTTATACTTTATGTCAACGATTTCAGTGAAGCTGTATCAACGAATTGTGATTTATTACAGTTTGCCGATGATACAGCAATTTTATGTCATGCAAAGAATGAAGCAAATTTGCAGCTAATAGCTGAAGATACATTAAACAAGACAGATCAATATATGAAACAAAACAGGTTAACTTTGAATGAGAAAAAAACGGAGTTAATGGTGTTCAGGAATGAAAAATTGCCGATCATTGAAACTGTCGATTTCAAGGGACACCGATTGGAAGCATCTGAAAAATGTAGATATTTAGGTGTAATAATTGATAGGGAACTGACAAACCAAAATCAACTAAATAAGGTTATCAGTAAAATGGCTTCAGCAATCAGATCATTATATTTGGTTCGTTATCAGGTACCGCTAAAAACAAGATTAAATCTTTTCAAATCACTAGTTTTGTCTCATTTAGATTTTAGCGCAATTTTTTTTCAAAATTTACCATCTTACTCTATTGACAGAATTAACAAACAGATAAACTGGGGAATAAAAGTTTGCTTTATGAAAACCAAATACGATACTGCCAGAGATCTTCTTCTGGAGACTAAAATTCTTCCAGCAGAGCTCCAAATAACACGGGTGTCTTTAAATAGGTTTTTCAATATTCTCCAACAAACAAGAAATCGCTCTAATAAACATTTGAGATTTTTAGAAAACGTGCCTATTATTGTAAACAAACGAACCCATAACCTTTTCTTAGAACAAAAATGTAAGTCAAAATGGAGTAATGGTTCAATTGTTCGTAACTTTATTCGAAAATGGAACACACTTCCAATTACAATTAGAAAAGAAACGTCGAAGACCAAATTTAAACAAAAAGTTACAGCGGAAATGCTTAAACGACACGAAAGAGTTCCAATAGACAGAAGGGTTGCAGGATTTAAACATATTTTTTATTAAATTATTTTACGAAAACCGAACCTTAGTTTGTTACAAATTAGAACAAAATAATGTTTGATTAATAAATTCCTAACATGTAACATTAACCAAGTGGTTAGTTTAATTTACATGTTTGCAGATTAAAAAAAATAATATTAACAACATTTAATTTTAGCGGAAAATACATGATTCGACTTCAATTGAAAAACAGATTTATACATTTAAAATGCCATCGTAAAGCGAACAAAAGTCAAACACTCGTTTACAAAACGTACGGTCAAAGAACTCAAGATTTGTATATTGAAGCGTTCAATTGAAGCGTTGTAAATTTCAATCAACACAAAATAAAATTTTTCGTAGAACATTTTAAAGTGCAAACTATTCTAACATAATTTTGAAGTTGCACATATTCCTGTTTTTAGTTAAAGGATACAGGGAGTAAAAGTAAAGAATGCGAAAAACAAACAAAAAAAATAAGAAAATAAAAATAGAAGATTAAGAAATTAGAAGACGCTGAAAAGAAACGAAAGAAAGAGGAAGGCAAAACAAAGCAACAGAGGAAATTGAGGAGTATCAAAGGCAAATTCAGGAAAGAAGTAGCAAAAAAGAGAGAGAATAAACCGAAAAGGGAGATAAAACAGAAGAGATAAATAAAAAAGGAAGAAGAAGCAGCACCAACAAAGCGCAAGGATAGGTTTATTTGATAAACAAACTTTATTAATTCGAATTTCAATTAAAATTGATGGGTTTGAATGTTCCGTAAAATGCTCCATATCTCGAGGGAACAAGGAAATGCCACTCCAGACGGTCACAGCTTACAGGCAGTTCTCAGCCGATGTCGGGTGCTATTCATTTATTAATTGCTTATTCAAACGAGCGACTAAGATAAAGGAATGGAACAAACACAACGCAGAGTTAAATTTATGCAGCACAAAGACAAAACAACAATTTGCAAAGACAAAAAGATAATAAATTAGTCTGATAAGAAAAGTGATAAATATTTGGACAAAAATAAGCTACAAGAAATGAAATGATGTATGCTCTAAACTATTTGTAGTACATCAGATCCGTAAGCATCTGCCCATTATACTTGCGGTTGATGCACTATTTTTACTATTTCTACAAAATATGTAAACGGTTTTCAAACGCAAAATGAGCAAGCCAATTAATAGATGTGTTGGTAATGGTAACATTTTTAAATTTCTGACTCCAAACGTTTAAACAATCGTTAAATTGTGATCTTATCCATAGTGTACCGATTCGTTATACCAAAAAGTTATTTCAATTTATTTCAACATCCCTCTCCTCGTCAGATTCATCAGATTGGTCCAACAACGTCTGAGCGCTCTGTTGCAATATTTCAAGTCTCTGTTGCATCCTTCCACGGTTTTTGAACACACTGTGAAAAGTTCCTTCCATCAACGTGGATCCGACATGTTCAGACGTTGTCCCAATAGTCGCCCGGCGGCCTTGGAATCGACTTGACATTTGATGCCTCTCAAGCTCCGGCGAGGCGTCCGAAGACATTCCGTCATCGTTCTCATCCGACGCCACAGTTTGCGCATTCGCGACAGCTTCTTCTAAACCCGGATTATCGTTCGGCAGATCATCAAATCCACTCATGTCTGTTTGAACCGATCGGTCTATCCGCGAACTGGTTTGGTTTAAGGTACCGTGACAGTTCATAGCTCGATGAACTGCAATGAACTCTCCAAGAGACGGAAAGAATTCCATCAAACGGTCAAATGAATCCACACTTGCAACATTGTGGAGGGTGGTCAGAGTTTTGCAGAAGGCTGTGAAGACGTTATTACCAGAAGACAAATCTGCACCAAAGCTCATCACAGCATTCACAATAAACCTAACTTCAACGTTAGGCAAACTCAAGTTCAAGTAGTGAAGCAAGTCTGCTTTAACATAATCCTCCAACGACATGATAATTAGTTGTATAAAAATGGGTAGTTAAAAAACACAAAGTTTACTTTGACAGTCTATTGTTGTCGTTGTTTTCAATTTTAATTGCTTCACTCAAAAGGTGGCGCTTTAATTACATGGCGAGTACCATTATCTAATAAATCATAAGCGGCTAAAAACAGATTCGAATTACATTACAACAGATTTTGAATAACAACTTTGAAATAAAACAACTATCAGTATCAATTTTGGCAAAAGTAACACAATTAAACCGACTTATCATAATATTTAAAAAAATCAAATAGCTACAGAATAAAAAACTGTGTCCGTTTGCATACTTCATGTATGCATGAATTATAATTGCTACTCCAATCTGCTATCAGGCTATACAAACCATACTTATAGCAAAAGCAGGCATTATTTTAATCAAACATGATTGCAAAGACAAGACATTTTCAGTTCGGTAAGGAGGAAACACATCTCGCTATCGCTCAAATCTTCATATGTAAAGCTCATCATAATAGAGCGTTCAGTAGGTCCGGTTCACTGATGCCGTTTAAACATATTTTAGAGCAATCAATGTGACTATTGCTCATATATTTTAAATTTCATCTTTCATCAGCCAAAGGTTATCTATAAAAACTATATCCGAATTGTAATTTGAAGTGATGAATACAGCGAAACAGTTTCATGATTTCCATATAGGAGCTTCAAAAACGAAACCAATTTTCGAGAGCAACCACTAGCGAGAGCCTGCGAATTCTTTAAACTTGTCCGAGATAAAATTCAAATCATTCCAAACTTGTTTCCTAAATGCTCAAGAAACATTTTATTGTTCCGACCCAACTATATACTGAAATGTTTTTTTTGTACAGACAATTTTGGCCGATCGATATATTTATCGTAGACAAATGTGAGTGGTATCATTAAAATCTCGTCCAGTGTAGAACTTAAAAAGATTTTTTTTAAATACGTTTTTTTCGAGGAGTTATCGAGGTTTAAAGTTTCATGTGAACACGGGATATTTCGTTTACTTTTGTTCA
Source organism: Convolutriloba macropyga (assembly GCF_964194025.1). Taxonomy (NCBI): domain Eukaryota; kingdom Metazoa; phylum Xenacoelomorpha; order Acoela; family Convolutidae; genus Convolutriloba; species Convolutriloba macropyga. Next base: position 30,222,970 of record NC_134475.1, read on the forward strand.
CTTTTAGCGTAATTTTTGTTTGAATTAACATTTTTTCTATAAAACATTTAATTCAAAATTACCTTTCACGCTACAAAATGCATCAATTTGGTGTTCCTAATAGAGGAAAGGCGATTAAAAAGACTGTTCTGGTCTCACAGGGAAATATACTATTAAAAAAATTCGAATTCTATTTCAGCTGTCCTTTTTTTCAGAAAAACTTTTATATTTCTTTTGTTTTTTAAGTCACTAAGAGAATAGTCACCTTTCATATCGAAATCCGTCAATGGCAAACATTAATGATGACCATTAATGAATTCCGTTACATTCCAATGATGCCCAATGAACAGAAAATTAGCTTTCAAAGAATCGCTCATAATTTTTTGGCTTCGACTCTGCGATTTTAAGTCCTATGACATAGACACGTTGACTAAAAGTGTACGTCTTTCTAATGAGCATTAAGTGAACCTATCTAGTGCTTTGAGTGAACAACTAATGGTTGTTAAGACTTCAAAAACAATTTTTGGAAAATTTTTGAACGTTAGCCGAACTTTTTTGAACTCTAAATCAGTTTCAGTAATTGCAGTACCCCCAACTTTGCTACTAAAACGAAGATTAACCTGATTAGCTGTTTTATCTTTAATTTTTAGCGTTATGACTTCGATGCGAAGAGTTTTCATATTTTTACATATTATATTTTCATATTTGAATATTTTTACATTTTGGATATTTTTTTCATATTGTTTACTTTTGGAATCTTATTACATTATCCTAAAATTGATAGTTCCCATTGGCTCACAGAAGATCTTACAAGAATCATGGATAAAAATTTCAGAGAAAACCTTGAGGATTAAATGGCTTCGACACTTTCTTGAATTTTTCTAATGAAATTTATATTTTTGCCTGTATTTGTTACTGTATTTATCGTTTTAAGACTTATTCTGATGTCTTATTGAAAACTGGTCAACGCCAAACAACATCCTATTCCCATCTAGTCATTACGTAGCGTATTTGCGGACTTCTGTCGAAAGCTATTGAATTTAATGTTGATAATAAGGCTTTTCTCAAAAATTTCCCTGTTTTAAAATATTTGTTCAAGCTTGTTGATTTTTTTGAAGTCTCATCGTTAGAGGGAATTAAACCCTATTGTTGTTTAAAAAAAATAATTGAAAATAGAAATGGTGGTACTGAAAGGTTCATTTTTAATGGCTTCGTCACTTTTGTCTCATTTTTTAGAATTTGCTGCTTTTGCTGCTTTTTTTTATTCTTTATGTAGTCGTAAAATTCAGAGAGGTCTCATAGGCTTCTAATGGAGGATTGAATTAATGATATTACTCTATGCAGACAAATCATAGCTAATAGTCTTAAAGTTTATGATATTACTCGTTTTCAATTTTTTCTTATTTTTTCGATTTATTTATATTGTTTTTTGTATGGTTTCTGTTGTTCTTTTGGTCAATTTGTTACTTATTCTCATTGAGAGGTCCCATCCAACTCTTTGTATTTCGAAAATTAAACTTCTTTTGATATTATGCATTAACTGATGTTTTGTTTGTGGGACAATATGCGTTTTCATAAATGTTTTGTGAGTGGTCAATATTTGTGTTTTTTTTCTCCTCCTTTAACACATTCGCGTACTAACAGAGCCCAACTAATTTCAAAGAAGGTCCAAGTGAACTTATTTACTCGTTCAGTATAATTTTAGCTCATTTAGTGAAGATAACAATGGAAATAAAAAAGAAACAATATTTAGATGATAGCTAATGATGTCAATGGCCTCAATAATTTGTTTTCGCAGATTGTTCATAATTTCTATAGCTTCGCTGCATCTTTAGTCCGTTTCTGTGACTTAGTCTAACCAAAGTCAGATCCTATCAGTTTCGTAATGACTTTAGAGTAAATTTATCAAAAATTTTTTTGTTAAAAGCTATTGATTTTTAAGACGTTTGAAATTATGGTTTAAAAAACAATAAAATTTTTCAATTTTGCCTCATTATTTTTTACTTGTTACATAGTCGCTTTAAGGAAAAATCCCATCTGCTGTTTAGTTAAGATACAAGAACATTTGTGCAGTTGAGGTGTTGACTGATTGCATTTAGACGTTGTTTACTAGGTGCTTTTACATTCAGGTATTGAGTTTCTGCTGTTAATTTTTTAGTTTTGCATATTTTGTTTTTTCGTAGTCTTTTTTGGCAGATCTTGTGAGAGCCTGCGAATTCCTTTAAACTTGTCCGAGATAAAATTCAAATCATTCCAAACTTGTTTCCTAAATGCTCAAGAAACATTTTATTGTTCCGACCCAACTATATACTGAAATGTTTTTTTTTGTACAGACAATTTTGGCCGATCGATATATTTATCGTAGACAAATGTGAGTGGTATCATTAAAAGCTCGTCCAGTGTAGAACTTAAAAAGATTTTTTTAATACGTTTTTTTCGAGGAGTTATCGAGGTTTAAAATTTCATGTGAACACGGGATATTTCGTTTACTTTTGTTCACTTTTTGCATAATTTTTGTTTGAATTAACATTTTTTCTATAAAACATTTAATTCAAAATTACCTTTCACGCTACAAAATGCATCAATTTGCTGTTCCTAATAGAGGAAAGGCGATTAAAAAGACTGTTCTGGTCTCACAGGGAAATATACTATTAAAAAAATTCGAATTCTATTTCAGCTGATTTTTTTTCAGAAAAATTTTTATATTTCTTTTGTTTTTTAAGTCACTAAGAGAATAGTCGCCTTTCATATCGAAATCCGTCAATGGCAAAAATTAATCATGACCATTAATGAATTCCGTTACATTCCAATGATGCCCAATGAACAGAAAATTAGCTTTCAAAGAATCGCTCATATTTTTTTGGCTTCGACTCTGCGATTTTAAGTCCTATGCCATAGACACGTTGACTAAAAGTGTACGTCTTTCTAATAAGCATTAATTGAACCTATCTAGTGCTTTGAGTGAACAGCTAATGGTTGTTAAGACTTCAAAAACAATTTTTGGAAAATTTTTGAACGATAGCCGAACTTAAACTTTTTTGAACTCTAAATCAGTCTCAGTAATTGCAGTACCCCCAACTTTGCTACTAAAACGAAGATTAACCTGATTAGCTGTTTTATCTTTAATTTTTAGCGTTATGACTTCGATGCGACGAGTTTTATTATTTTTACATATTATATTTTCATATTTGAATATTTTTACATTTTGGATATTTTTTCATATTGTTTACTTTTGGAATCTTATTACATTATCCTAAAATTGATAGTTCCCATTGGCTCACAGAAGATCTTACAAGAATCATGGATAAAAATTTCAGAGAAAACCCTGAGGATTAAATGGCTTCGACACTTCCTTGAATTTTTCTAATGAAATTTATATTTTTGCCTGTATTTCTTACTGTATTTATAGTTTTAAGACTTATTCTGATGTCTTATTGAAAACTGGTCAACGCCAAACAACATCCTATTCCCATCTAGTCATTACGTAGCGTATTTGCGGACTTCTGTCGAAAGCAATTGAATTTAATGTCGTTGATACTAAGGCTTTTCTCAAAAATTTCGCTGTTTGAAAATATTTGTTCAAGCTTGTTGATTTTTTTGAAGTCTCATCGTTAGAGGGAATTAAACCCTATTGTTGTTTAAAAGAATTAATTGAAAATAGAAATGGTGGTACTGAAAGGTTCATTTTTAATGGCTTCGTCACTTTTGTCTCATTTTTTAGAACTTGCTGCTTTTGCTGCTTTTTTTATTCTTTATGTAGTCGTAAAACTCAGAGAGGTCTCATAGGCTTCTAATGGAGGATTGAATTAATGATATTACTCTATGCAGTCAAATCATAGCTAATAGTCTTAAAGTTTATGATATTACTCGTTTTCAATTTTTTCTTATTTTTTCGATTTATTTATATTGTTTTTTTGTATGGTTTCTGTTGTTCTTTTGGTCAATTTGTTACTTATTCTCATCATTGAGAGGTCCCATCCAACTCTTTGTATTTCGAAAATTAAATTTTCTTTTGATATTATGCATTAACTGATGTCTTGTTTGTGGGACAATATGCGTTTTCATAAATGTTTTTTGAGTGGTCAATATTTGTGTTTTTTTCTCCTCTTTTAACACATTCGCGTACTAACAGAGCCCAACTAATTTCAAATGAGGTCCAAGTGAACTTATTTACTCGTTCAGTATAATTTTAGCTCATTTAGTGAAGATAAATAAAAAAACAATATTTAGATGATAGCTAATGATGTTAATGGCCTCAATAATTTGTTTTCGCAGATTGTTCATAATTTCTATAGCTTTGCTGCATCTTTAGTCCGTTTCTATGACTTAGTCTAACCAAAGTCAGATCCTATCAGTTTCGTAATGACTTTAGAGTAAATTTATCGAAAATTTTTTTGTTAAAAGCTATTGATTTTTAAGACGTTTGAAATTATGGTTTAAAAAACAAAAAAATTTTTCAATTTTGCCTCATTATTTTTTTCTTTTTACTTCTTATATAGTCGCTTTAAGGAAAAATCCCATCTGCTGTTTAGTTAAGATACAAGAACATTTGTGCAGTTAAGGTGTTGACTGATTGCATTTAGACGTTGTTTACTAGGTGCTTTTACATTCAGGTATTGAGTTTCTGCTGTTAATTTTTTAGTTTTGCATATTTTGTTTTTTCGTAGTCTTTTTGGCAGATCTTGTGAGAGCGCTCTAATGACGCATAGTATTATGTATTTCGATTAGTAGTTTGGGTGTGGAACGATTTTTTGAAACTCAAACATCTATTTTTGGTTATCTCTTCATTTGGTTAAAAATTAAGTCAAAAATGTAGATCAGCTCGGGTCGGAACTTCATATGCAAACGCATATCAACGAGCGTCCTTGTTTTTCTAACCTCAGTTTTAGGGTTGAAACTTACGCCAGCCCAAAATTAATTTTGTGATCAAATACCGGTGACCAAGAAAGCAGAAAAAAATGATTGAGGACATTTTTTTTATTTCAAGAAAATTTCGAATAATTTTTCAAGAAAACAAAGATTGAATTTTTTAAACTATGATCATTTTTCTTTTCGCTCAAAATACCAATAAAATACAATAAAAAATAAAATATAACGTAAACGCATGTTTTTGCCTGCCTCTATGGATGTGTGTATGAGTTTTAGTGTGAGAGCGTGTGTGTAAAGGTGTCTGCGTGGTCTATGGTCTATTTCAAAATTTTTAACGATGTTTCTCTCTTTGAGTTCAGGAAAACGTCAGAATAAGAAAAGAAGCTGTGCTTGTTTTTAATTAGCCATTAATGGGTTTACTAAAATAGTTTCCAGTCATCATTGTATATTATGCAAGAAAATCAGCCAGCAGTCACTACGGATTAACTCACAAAAAGATTCAGATGAGTTAAATACATTACAATCAAAACTAAAAATTAAATTGATATCAAACAAAAATGCAACTGGTTGAAATACAGAAGCCACTAAAAATTTCAGCTCTTCTCGGTATAATTTCACGGAGAGGTTAAAACCGTGTTGAGATAGAGGAATGTACAAAAACATATTGCGCACCCGAACAAAAATAGCCAAAAAGACAAGAAGGCTCGGTAATGTGCGTTCGCACATAATGTTCGACCAGGCTTATCCACGATCTTGGTTCAATTCTCTACCAAATGAGTAAGAGATAGAAAAACTTCCAAAAAATCTCATTTATCAAAAATAATTGGTCTATGAATGAAAAAATTAATTCCAACTCAAATCACTTAGAAAAGTAAATACTGCCACATTAGTGGGCCAATGAGACTTAACTTTAATAAGACTACGAGACAAGACAAACAAAAAATCAAATAGCAACAACAAACTTTTAGATCCAAAATTCAATGTCTATTTTAAAACAAAATTAAATGATAATTAAGTAAAAATAGCGTCAAATAAATTCTATACTAAACCAATTAGTTTATTAGCTCGTACTTCATTTAAAAAAGAATGGGACCACTCCATGATGAGACTCAGCAACAAGAAGACAAAAATGATCAAAAACGGCTAAGTTAAAAAAATACGTTTAGGTTTATTTGAAAACAAATAATTTTAAATAATGAAAACCATTAGATGTCAAATGAAGTAGGTTCATATAGGTTTTAAAGGTTTATACTCATTCATGTATCAATATGAAAACATTGAAAATTCTCTTTATCCAGGATATGTCGTACGTAAAAAAACAGACAAATTCATCGGAGAAACACAAAAATTCCATCGATACTTTTTTATTTTTCCGACACAATTAATTTCAAAGACAAAAAAATTGTAACTGTTAACTGAAACAATTGAAGCCAATTTTTTTATTTCCGAAAGTCATTGCGATCTGTCATTATTCGGAATAAGTTGCACGTTTAAAAAAAGCACGATAGACAAAATTCGAAAATTAATTTCTTGTGAAAAACCTGCATTGAAGCCGTTAGAACAAAAGGCAACGAACTAAAAACGATATGTTAAAGTTAAAATGTGCCTTTCTTCGAATCAATAATTTGATGTTTGACCTGTAATTATTGAGACTAGATAACAGGTAAACCAAAAAGAACGTCAAAAATCGAATTTAAAAAAATTAGTAATTTTTTAAAATATTTGATTCCAAAGTCATGAAAAACTTAAGCTATCAACTGAAATTATAAAATAGGTTTGTTTGTTCATCCATAGGAAGCCGCGTGCTAAGATCTGTAATTATCCAGAAATTATCAAAAAGAACGGCATATAAAGACAAAAATCAAAATTTAAATTAATAACTTGAGAAAAACCGTGGTCGGAGCCATAAAAGCAACAAGCAACGCACAAAAAACATCCAATCTGTTCCACTTTGCCTTTTGTGAACACCAATCATTTGATTAGCGACCAGTAACTAATGAAGTTAGTTAGCAAGTAGAACAAAATTGCACAGAAAAGTAAAAAAAAAATATGTCTTAAAAATCATAGTCTATTAACTGAAAAACTGATGAGTTTGATTATGCTTCCACTCAAACGCCAATAATGTGATACATGACCTCTTAAAAAAGTGACAAGACAAGAAAAAGCCTCAAAAATCGCAAAATGTCCAAAAATTAAATTCTTTGCATCCAATTGGTAGTATCCAAGAGGAAAAACCAATAATTAGATAGTCAAAACGGTAAAAAAAATCTTAAGAAAAAAGTAATTAGTACCATTTGGTTTGAACTGTTATCTGTAATTAACGTACAAAAAAGCAAAAAAAAAGAGAAAATATTTTAAAAAGAAACTGATTAAAATACGATTTTTTGGCTTTCAAAAAACAGTGATTACACCAAAACTAGCCCTGTTATTGCCGTTCGTCCCTTAAAAACACGTAATTGTTAAAAATAATACGAATATGGATAATTTGACATAAAAAAGTCATGTATCAAAAACAAATGATGCGAAATTGTCGAGGTAAATTAGCAAAGAACAGGCAAATATTAATTCAAGAACACTCAAAGAATGCACAAGTAAAACCTGCATTCCTTGGAGGCAAGGAAGATTGTGTCAGCAGTTTTTAGGTGTGTTAATCCGGCAACCTCAGACAAAGTGGACTAAAAAGCTCATTTCGCTCGATTTTTGATAGGAAAAAAGCTAAATTTTGAAAGATTTCGCAACAATTTTCGACAAAAATTGGGCCCAACAGTTCAGCAACACTCTTCTGTTTTTAAAATTGAAATTAACAATGCTTTTTTTTACAGTTCTCAACAGTTTTTTTGGCAAAATTGGCAAAAAAAATTGCGTGAAAATACGGAAAATGTTAACAGTAGCAACGAAAATCAGTCAAATGTTCACAAAATTCAAACTCGATAACTCCGTGGTAAAAAACGAAAATCAAAACAAAAAATCTTATTTATATATTATACTCTGGACGGGCTTCTTATGATACCATTTACAACCCTGTATTATGAATAAATCGATCGGCCAAAATTGACTGAACAATAAAAACCGTTTGAGTATATAGTTCCTCCCCCGACCGAAGTGGGTCGGAACAAAAGTACGCAAATAATTTCCACAAAATTTTTCGGAGAAGAATTGATAACATTGAACGCACGTACGAGGATAGCCAATAGCCTGAGGTCTATTTTAAAAACCGCTGACAGTTCTTCAACTTCCTCAAGCGTAAATCTAGTTCATCAAAACTATTTTCAATTAATAACAGCCACAAATTTCGTTCCATGAGAATAGACAAAAAAGAAACACTCGAAAACTGATAGAGTTCCAAGCAGAAACAATAGTTTGAATAATTGAGTATTCTAACGTGTTTGCGAAATAGTCAAGCAAAATCAACCCGTTGCTGTACTATTACGCAGGCAGAAAATTGTTGGAGTTGTAGAACAAACTCAATTTCTGAGTGCACAAATTTCAATGAGAGCAGATAATGTGCATAAAAAAAATAATCATCGTCTATGTCAAAACCCAACGACGGCAAATTCTAACAGATCTGGTAGATAAAGCATTAGCATGATGTATGCAGTCTGAAGCCTACTATTTTACTATAGCTCAGCTCCTTTCAGTAAACTAGAAAGGGAAGAAAAACTCATTAAAAACCATGAGTTCCAACAGCCAGGCAGCAACATGACCAACTACCATCGATCGAAATGCTCTCCAACTAAAAGAACGGGTCTGGGATCGATTTCCTTTACGAGCCAAAACAGCATTCAGAACATTTGCATTCAGAAAAAATTGAAAAGCAGTTTATCAGAGATTAGTGTCAAAAGAGGATATTAATTTGGACCTAGCCAAAAACTTGCTTCATCCTGGCTCACCAAAAGCCAGAGATGACAATTTTCTCAAGACATGAATTAATTCAATCGCGGTTTCTCAGCAGAGTTTCAAAAACAAACTTACAAATATTTGATATTAAAGACACGAAGACATAAGCATCTTGCGATTATATTTGCTAGTTAACTGTTTCCATACAGCTTGACAGACGGAAGTAGTTAATTTTAAAAAAAAATTAATTAAAACATAGGTGGCAGATTGCCAGAAAATAGCCGCAATAGCTTCGTAGATCTGTAGTCTCAAAAAAGTAAAAAGACCAAAAAATTACTCTTTTCATTAAGGGATGAGATTTTGATCAGAAATCGGTATAACCTATTGCTGTCTCTATTAGTTGCGCTTAAATAACCTTCAATTAGAGTGACATATACTCACTTGACCGTCTCTTTGAATTAAAGTTAAGCAAAGTCAATATCAGACTAATGAAGTCATTTTTGAGAGTGAAGTAAGTCGCGAATGAACAAAAAATTTGCTCCACTGAGAGTGAAAAAAGACGTCACGCACGCAATTCAGTTGAAGTTCCATGAAGGAATGAACAAAAAGCAGATTTGAAGAGATTGCGAATTCATATGGTCGTAACAAAAGTCTTGACGACAAAATAAAAAAAACTTAGCAGGTCATAGCTAAACATAGCTAAAACGTAGCTAACAAACAAGTCCTGAAATACAACTCAAAAAATTGTATTATTTGATGACCTGACAATCATTTACTCCGCTTTAAAAAGCAAATGAGAGCTACTATTAATGAATCTAAGCAATAAAAACAACACAAGACCAAAAAAACAAGCAAGACTAAAATTCAACTTATAATATTTCAAAAGACAGGATCAACATCAAAAAGCAAATGTCGATGAGTCCACTCACTGATAATAATAAATGATCAGAGAAAATAACCCAGATTCGCAACTAAACTCGAAACATTTTGAAAACACTTAGTATAAAAGTCACAGAACGCAACAGCTGCTAAAAGATACAATTACAACAATCCATTGAGTCCTCAATGACCACCGCTGAGATAATGACAGCAATAAGTACAACAACTACTAGCAAAACTAAAAAAAAAATCATTACGACTTTCAGAAAAAACGAACAAACGTAAAAGTCACAAGAATGAATAACTGTGAACGGAAATCACTTGCTTTGACCGAAGCATTTAAGCAACCAATGAGACCTGTAAATAATGAGACCGGGAGTTAAGACGACAAAGTTGAAAAAAAACTCCAAAAATTTGATAATTATTATTTGAACAATTAGTGTCAGCCATAGAAAGCACTAGCTTTGAACACAAACGATTAACTTAACGGTTATTAACAGCATCAGAGATCTGTCCCCAATGATATTAAATGACAAGACATCAAAAAATAGAGTAAATACTTGGAGAAGTTAAAAGTTCTCAAAATTTTTACGACGAAGTAGCGTCAAAGTCATAAAAACCAATAGGTATTAACTCGTGTCATTAATTTGGTTCATTTGCGCCTCATTAGCAAGCAATGAGACTTGTGCCCCTTGATGATACTTAGTAATAAGACAACAAATAATTTCAAAGGGCAAAATCTGAAATTCACTAAAATTGTAGAACAACAAATGGTGGCAATCATAAAAGTTTTAGCTGCTCCTTAATGAATTCAAGCAAATGCAAACGGCACCATTAGAACACGTGTACCATTTTAAAAGCACTGAAGGAGAGGAAGTTCCAAAAACAGAAGTCAAATTGACGCACCTGAAAAAATCCATCTCAAAAACCGCCAAATTGTTCAAACACCAATTTTTCAATCCACTTTAAAATTAGTTTGGACAAACTCACGCCTCGACATTTCGCTCCTTTTCAATTTTTCAATCAACCTACACAATTTTTCGCTCCCTTAACTATTTCAGTGTGACCAAAATCACCACTCTAATTTGACTCCTTACTGACGTGAAAAAGCCGAAAAAAGCGCGAACAGATCTTAAAAAAAGACAGCGCACCAATAAAATTCAAATTCTTTGAATAGTAAAAACTTAGCAGAACAAGTCCTGACGTAAAATTCAAAGAATTTTCCTTGACTAAAAAAACTAGAGCTAGAACGGACTATGAGTGAATTGCGAAAACAATTTCAAAAAAAATCCGATCAAAAATTTAAAAAACAGTAAAGATCAAAGTGCAATTGCCGCATGTCAACAAAAAACAACTAGCGAGACAGCAAATTTCCAAACACTTTCTGAAGCACAAAGTGAAAATTTGAAGACAGCCTCGCCCCCTTTTTAAAAAATATTGGAAAAATAGAATTAGGGAATGCCAATTAACAAAAAAATCAGGTAACTTTCTGCTCAGAACTTTATTGCAATGCCTCTTCAGTGATAATAATGAATGAATTCTTCAACTAGTAGCTAAATTGTCGTGAAAATGGAAAGACGGGAACGAATTCAAATGGTATACAACATAGCCAGCAAATTGCTGGAAAATAGCCGCGATAGACGCTTGCAGCCTTCCATAGAATTGAAACAACTGAAGAAATAAGACAGACAGATTGACCACCAGTCCCTTAAAACACTACTAGATTTTATGGGTTAGAATTGGACTGTCATTTTTATGAAACACGTACGCTTTATAAGGAAAAAAACCCTTAGATCTTTTTCAACATTAATATTTTAAATCAAAAACTCAAGACTCTAATACTCAAGAATTAGGGCATATACTTTTGGCACTATTTAAGATGCATACTATTGGTCCTTAACTAGTAGAAGTTCAAAAAATTTGAGGTTCATTAAGTGTGTTCAGAAGTCATTTTTTGAGTGAGTAAAGTAAAAACATAGCAGGACAAGTCCTGGCGTACAATTCAAAGAATTTGCATTGACTGAACAAAAAACTAGACCCAGAACGGATAATGAATGAACTGGAAAAACCATTCCGAAAAAAATCAGATACAAAATCGAAAAAACAGTAAAAATCAAAGTCAAAATGCCGCATGTGAACAAAAAAACCACTAGCAAGATAGCGAACTATTCTTGAAACTCGATTTTCTCACTCTACTCTAAACTTCGAGTGAAAAAATTCACGCCACAAAACCACTCGCTTTTTCGCTCCACTTCCTGTTTCGGCGTGACTAAAATCAATACTCCAATTTGATTTCAAAAATCATGAAAACGTGTGAACAGATCTTAAAAAAAAAGACAGCGCCCCAATACAATTCAAACTCTTTGAAATGCAAAGAACCAAGAGAAGGCCAATAATAGTCTCCACTATCGCTCCGCGGCTATTAAACACCATATTTCAAGAAACAGAAAGATTGCAAAACCGTAAATATACTTAAAAATTATAAAAATTATATTGGCATGTTTATTGGTGAAATATAAAGGATTGCATTGAAAAAAAAATATTCGCAGGCCGAATGTTTCCATACAGTTTGAACGTTCGCGATTCTGTAACGGAAGTGTTATCAAAAAAGGTCTTGAGGTGAATGACTGTTAATCTTCTACTTTTCTCAGGTAATAAAAAAGGACAGAAAATGCAAACCCTAAACCCTGCGCAAAGCTGATTGAGGCAAAGTGTTTTGTCGAGAAGCTCAAAGCCAATTATATTCAATTATATATTAGACAGTATCCATGCGACACAGCTGGATGTTCGAAAAAGAAATGAATCAGGTCCGTTTCCAAAAGCCCAAATTTGCCCAATTCCATTTTACCCAATGCCATTATTATGCACAATGCCAATATACCCAATGCACTTTAATATTTTCGTTCAATAATCCGATTACAAATTAGGAGCGGCTGCTATACGTATGTTTTAACATACTTAACGGCCATCAAAATAAATTAGCTATCAAAAGTAACCCTCCCGCACAGCTGAGTCGCAAAATTTAAATAAAACCAAATTAATCTGGCCACTTTCCGCAAAAAAACTCACAGAATGGTCTGCGGCCACTAAATGTGATACGCATTTTCAAGAAACGTTTTATTGAAAATTGTTAGAAATAGAGCTTTACGGTTTGAAAAAAAAACTTGATATTTTCTGTATATAGGGATACAAAGGCGAACCAGTATAACAATTATTTCATGAGAAGAGACAAAAAAGAGGCACTCAATGCCTGATTAGTTACTAAAAGACAAAGCTTTCAGCAAAAAAATAATAATCTGCGTGTGATGCCAACACATACGAGGAAATTTCCTAGGGTCTTTTACACTAGACGAGAAAACTTACACCAGTATAAAAATTTGAATAATAGTTTCAAAGGACGATACTCATTTGTAACAGTGAAATGAGATCAACATCCCTTGTCCTGACTTCTCTAAGTTCTCTCGACTACTATCCTGTCAAATTGCAGGCAATGCAAACAATGATAACCGAAAACTGGAAGCCGAATGTCAACAAATGAAGTGACAAAAAATTGATGACGCAAAAGTGCTTCACACCACAATTATCGCCGGTAACTGTGGATAGCAGATAGATTGATTCCATATCATAACTTTCTTTATACTTCAAACAAAGCCCAAGTTTCTATTAAACAACACAATTCAAAAACCAGCATGCATGACCAAACTGAATTCATAAAAAATTAATTTTCACTCAATTCTAAAACAATCAAAATTTAAAGAAACTTGATATACACTTCAAATCAGATAGATTATGAGCAATTACAACGATAATGAGAGCAACTATAAAAAATATTCAAATGATATCGAATTCTGCATTTTGGAAATTTATTTTCGGCCAGAGATTAAAGTATTATTAATGAAGAACAATTACACAATTACAGAAAGCATGACCAGCAAAAGAATTCTCCATTCTGAGATCGATTCAGCAACCAGCATTCTCAGATTTCGGAGCTTCAACTGGTACAGCATTCTGTGCTTGCGGAAACATCTGCATATACTGGTTGTAAATATCCACTGGATTCAGACCACGTGACTTCATATAGAGCTTCACCTGTATCAATAGTAATATTCAACCCCCTTTCGTGACCCTTGACCCTAGAAAATTTTCACTACAGATATTTCATTAGAAAAGACTGTGCAGAACAAACATAGCCAGCAGATTGTCGGAAGAAGCTGCGAAAAAGACTTGCGTGCCGTATAATACAGATAGAAGCAGATACAGCTAAGTTGAAAAAGTTAACGACTGTGCTCAATAAGCTATGTTAAACACATTCAGCGAGGAAATTAATAAAGCTTTGTTAAAATTCATACCACAGAAGCCTATTTACTTGGCAACTTCATCGCACACGAGTTCCTTTGACATTAAACTAATTCAAATTAAACGCACAAAAGTCAATTTATTGAGTGAGGTAAGTCTAGTATGATAAAAATCTACACCCAAAAAAACCTAAAAACTGTTGCTAGAGAGAGAGAGAGAGAGAGAGAGAGAGAGAGGAGAGGAGAGAGAGAGAGAAAGATAGAGAGAATTGAAGTCACGCGCGCAAACGCTGTTCGTGAGAGGAAACATACCCGCGGAAAATAGCCGCTGCTGATTCCCAAAACCAAGATTGGGATTGAAAGAAGAGAAAATACTAGTGAAAAAATGATTTTCGTACAGAAAATGTTAATGTGCGCAATATTTTGATGTCACTTCGGAGCTGAAAAACTCCTGTTTCGTAGTGAGACAACACAGGGGCTAGTATCAATATCAATAGGCATTAGAGATGGTAATTAAGGTGAAAACTCGAGTAACGGGCATCTAAAACCGGGCTTTATGGGTTTATCCCGTTTCTAGTTCTGATTCCGTTTTTTAATAATGACTCTGTTCATTTTCAATTGCATTGCTGAGCAACAGCTGCCTAGAAGCACTTTGAGCAGAATGAGAGAAGAGTGAAACTAGCCTGGATAAGTCAAAAAGATTTCACGCAAAATGTTGAACAAGCTGTGAACTAAGGTAAAGCGAAAAATTTTTATTCGACGAAGTAAAAAAACATAGCAGGACGAATCCTGACGCAAAATTCAAAGAATTTTCACCGACTAAACAAAAAACCAGATCTAGAACGGACTATAAGTGATTTTGAAAAACTTTCTAAAAATGAGATGAAAAAAATTTTAAAAAAACAGAAAAGCAATTTCAAAATTCCGCATGTAAAAATAACTAGCGAGAAATGGATATTTGATTCGAACAAAAAAAACTAGGACTATAATGAGCTAAAAATGGATTGGAAAAACCACTCAGAAAAAAAATCGGATCCAAAAAATTGAAAAAACAGTTAAAATCAAGGTCAAATTGCCGCATGTGAACAAAAAACAATTAGCGAGAAAGCAATTTTTTTTTCAAACACCGTTTTCTCACTCTCCCTTAAAACTAGAGCGAACAAATTTCACGCCGCAAAACTACTCGCTTTTTCGCTCCACTTCCTGTTTCGGCGTGACCAAAATCACTACTCCAAATTGACTTCAAAAATCATGAAAATGTGTGAAGAGATCTCAAAAAAAAAGACAGCGCCCCAATACAATTCAAATTCTTTGAACTGTAAAAAAAAACGAAGAAGCGCTATAATAGCTATAATAGCCAGCTGAGGCGGATATTAACAAGTCATTCAGAAAATTTGTCCTTTTCAACTCTGTTGGGAGAACAAATGTAAAACTAAAAAGTGTCCGACGACGCAACAACAAACCTAGCAGGACAAGTCCTGACCTTCAGTTAACCAGAAGCGAAAAATGAAATCATGTTCTAACACCCATTTCTCCATCTACATCAAAATTAGCGGAGAAAGTCGCGCCGCAAAACCAGTCGACTTTTCGCTCGACTTCCTGTTTCGGTATGGCAAAATATCACTGCAATTTGTTTTCAAAAGCATGGCACTGTGAACAGATCAAACACCAAAACCATAGCAGGACAAGTCCTGGCCGGGAATTCAAAAATTTTCAGTGAATAATCCAAAACTAGACCAAAAAGGGACTATTATTGGATTGGTAAAACCATTTAAACAACCGAATAATAAAACCGGAAAAAAATAAAAGTCAAGTTACCGCCTATGAACAAAAAATCAGAGGCTAGAAACCGCTTCTATTCAAACATCGTTTTCTCACTCTACCATAAAACTAAAGTGAAAAAATTTCACGGCTCAAAATCACCCACTTTTCCGTTCCAATTCATGTTTCGACTTAAAAAGATTTATTTAAGGACTTGACATTCAACATTCAAACAGCAACATCAAAGTAAGACAACAACGCCCCTGACCCAGTATGCACAAAAGGAACAAAATATCTAAAAGCAATTAGAGAAATTCTTTGTGCAAGTTTTAGTCTATTGAAAACCACTAAAAGAAACAACAGTCAATGAAATTATTCACTCTACGCGTCCTTAGAAAGAGTACACAGTACAAGATTATGGGAATCAATGACTGTCAAACAAAATGCAAAAACTAAAGAAATAGGCAAAAATCAGAATAACATCGGAAGTCGGTTCCTGCAAAGGAAAAAATCTCATGAATACACACCTATATCCTTAACAACGGCAAAAAAAGTCTAGAAGTCATAAATAAAGAGCTTTTATTGGTTCCAATGGAGAAAAAGGGAAATTAGAACTAAAAAGAAGACAAGATTCACAAATTCACGTTTAAGTTTCGAGAACAATTGGCATCACGGTCAAATGCATAACATCACTCTAAAATTTGCAGCCAATAGTCTGACCAAAATCATGCCGCTCTAAAAGATCAATAAAACTAACTTTTGAGAACAAGCGGTAAGACAAGAGACAACAAACAAGCAAGAAAAAGAACTTTAATTATTTGAAAACGATTATTATGAACTCAAGTGACTAACAGGATTCGTTTGTTCCTTATTAGCAACCGATGGTAACTGCCATTGAGAACAAATGATACGAAAACAACAATATATAATTGTCTCAAAAATCAAAAACCCGCTATGACTTTTAAAACAAATAGTAAAGTCAAGGAAAGTAAGAGCTACGGACTGGAACAATTAGTTCGATTAACTATATCCTCATTAACAACCGATCAGATATATCAATACTGATATTAAAACATACCCGGCAGATTGCCGGGAAATAGCCGGCGTTGATTCCAATAAGCATGATTGGGATTGAAAGAATAGAAGATATAAAAAAAAGATTTTTGTACAAAAACATTTTTTAAGTCCGATTTATTTCGATGGCATTTCGTAGTTGAACATACTTCTGTTTCTTAAAGAGAGGATACAGGGGCTACTATTAATACCAATAAGCATAAGAGATGGCAACTAAGACTAATAGAAACGACTTTCAAATAGCGCGCATCTAAAATTGGGCTTTATGGGTTTATCCCGTTTCTATTTCTACACTTCAATTGTTTAATCTGACTCTGTTCATTTTGAATTGCTTTGCTGAGCAACTGATGTTCAAATTCAATTTTAGCAGAATGAGAGAAGAGAGAAACTAGCCTAGAGAAGTCAAAAAGATTTCACGCAAAATGCTGAAAAAGCGGCAAAATGGTAAAGCGAAAAAAAAGTTCGACGAAGTAAAAAAAAATAGGAGCGCTATAAAAAAAATAGCCGGCTGAGAAGATGAGGGCGGCTATTAATAATAAGACAGCAAAAAAGGCAACAATGAAACAAAAACCAAAACCTCATTCAAATTTTTTGAAAACGAACACCGCATAAGCTATAGAAAGCGAAAGCTATGAACCGAAACAAATAATTCGACTTATTTAGGCATCCTTAGGAACAGATGAGCCCTGTCGTTAATGAGACCAAGAGATAAGACAACAAAATGAACGATTCAAACTGGCAAAACTCAAAAAATCATTTCTTGAAGACAGTTAGTATCAAAGTCATAGAATGTGTAAGCTTTGTACTGAAATAATTGAATCGATTCAAAAAACTTATGACCTATGAGAACTGTCCTTACTGCGAATAGATTATAGGACAACACAAAGAACAGCTAAGACTCGCAAAACTCAAGAAATCGAAAAAAACTGAGCTCAAATAGTGAAACGGAACCCTTAATTATGTTGATTTAGGCCTCATTAGCATCCCATGAGATCTGTCAACAATGCCACCAAGTTATAAAAAAATCAGAAATAATAAAAAGGGGTATAAATCAGTTATTTACTAATATTTTATGACAACAAATAGAGGGAAGTGATTGAAAGCATTAGTTGCCCGTTGATAAAACTCATAAGAAACGTTTAAAACGGAAGTCCAATTACCACACGTGGAAAAAATGTACTTTCAAAAACTAATAATTCGTTAAAATACCAATTTCTTATTCCACTTTAAAGTTAACTTGAAAAAAAAAACACGTGCCAAGCCTTCTCGCTTTTTCGCTCCCTTTACTCCTTTACTAATCCAGCGTGAGAAAAAACACTACTATAAACTATAATTTTACTTATCATTGGCGTCAGAAAGCCAGAAAAAGGTCAACAGCGCACCAATACAACCGAAATACTTTGGATTGTAAAAAAGACAGCACCCCAATACACTTCAAATTCTTGAAGTCTTACGTCTTTGCAGCTATAAAAAGTGGTGGCGAAAAGCACTTAAACGTGCCTGCCTAATATTAGCTGTCTGTATGTACAGCTTTCAAGTTCCGGCATCATCAATACCCTCGTCCTCCCGTACGTGAAGCACTCCAAAGTTACAGAGCACGTGCCGAAACGGGACAGAAAGGTCCTGAAAGGTTCCGATTTGTCATTTAAATAAATTGCGGGGTGTACAACGATTCACAGATGAGTTCTTACCTGTTTTGGAATTTCCGCCAGGACCTTCTGAGCCAACTTCTGCTGAGAGCGTGCCATGGCTGCAGCATCTGAGTAAGGAGGAATAACTTCTCGCAGAGGCACAAACTAAAAAAAAATCAAAGTACAAAAGACAACGATACAACAATGAAAAACACAAACATACCCGGCAGATTGCCGGAAAATAGCCGCCGTTGATTCCAATAAGCATGGCTGGGATTGAAATAACAGAAGATATTGAAAAAAAAGTTTTGCGTACAAAAACATTTTTTTAAGTCCGATTTATTTTGATGGCATTTCGTAGTTGAACATACTTCTGTTTCTTAGAGAGAGGCTACAGGGGCTACTATCAATAACAATCAGCATTAGAGAGAGGTAACTAATACTTATAGGACCGACGTTCAAATAGCGGGCATCTAAAATTGGGCTTTATGGGTTTATCCCGTTTCTATTTCTGACTTCAATTTTTTATACTGACTGTTCATTTTGAATTGCTTTGCTGAGCAACTGATGTTCAAAATCACTTTTAGCAGAATGAGAGAAGAGAGAAACTAGCCTAGAGAAGTCAAAAAGATTTCACGCAAATTGTTGAAAAGGCGGCAAAATGAGGTAAAGCGAAACATTTTTTTATTCGACGAAGTAAAAAAAAAAAATAGGAGCGCTATAATAGCCGGCTGAGAAGATGAGGGCGGCTATTAAAAATAAAAAAATATGCTATATATGAGCTCAAAAACTATTGGACTGCATTGAGAAATTTAAATATTCTCTATTCATGAAAAAGACACAACACACATCTCTTAAATTTAGTGATATCAGAAAAATCAAAAACATAACCTACTAATGACGGAAGAGGTGCTCTTAAATGTCGTGGGTGCTCGACAAGTATTGCAGATTGCCTCCAGTCGGGGGAGGGAGGAAGTAACCAAAATCACTAATAGGGCTTCACAGGAGGTCATTTCAGGTTAGGCTTGTATACACCACTATAACCGCGAATAAAATTTAAAGTGAACAAATTTACAACAATTTTGGCGCACTTTTCACTGACTTTTAGTAATGAACTGCCGCCGCTTGAGTTCAGCTGCTAGCACTTGCGAATGAGAAAAATTTACATCACGCAAAACAAAAGTCAAATGCGTTGAAGTCACTAATAAGGTCAAAACAGTCAAGCAAAAATTTAGCATAAAAAACACAGCAGGCTGACTATGTACAGTAATTGACTCGAAGAACCGTTCAATATGATCTCCATATTTAACCTCCCCTAAAAACATCAAAAAAGAAAGAAATAACAAAATAACTGCCTAATAAAACTATAGAAAATGTTCGTAAAAAACTGATAACTCAGTTTTTAGTTCAAGGGTTTGGTGTCACGGCCTGGTGTAGGCATGTGGAATGAAAGGGGAATTTAAGAGTTAGGTAGCTGGGGGTAGCTAGTTTTTGATGGGAGAAGGCCGTGGGGGTAAGGAGTAGTCGGGAGTGAGGTGGGGGAGATTTGTCGATTGGATAGGTAAGAAGGATTTTTATGGGAAACAACTGCTCAAAACGCCCTTTTGACTTTGAGTATCACCTGCAGTTCTTAATTACCATGTATTAGTAACTAAGCTACTGCTAAAGTCTAACGTTCAAACACAGAAATCAACGTTCTAAAACAGAAGAAAATGTTTGAAAACATAAGGCAAAAGTTCAAGTGATAAAAAACTTGCTTCAGTTAACAAAAAAGCAGGATATCCTGAAATAAAATCCAACTAAATGAAGGAAGAACTAAAAACTACTTCCTGACCAGCAGACCAAATGATTATTGGCAGCCAAACAGAAAAACAGTCTCATAATTTAGGAGAAACCAAACTAATCAAACAAAATATAATCGTTGTCAAAAATCTTGAAGCAGTTACCCTGGAGTCTAAACTTGATCTATTTATATAGAGCCAGTGCTCCACGCAGAAGCCTTCAAAGGTGCTTATTGGTCACGAACTCGAGAAATATTCCAAATACTTTAAATTGAAAAACGCCTAATTTATAGAAAGTGATTCACTTTCGCATTATTGAAAACTTCAAAACCATTTTTTGTCGCTTGAATCTATCCAGTCACACATCTGCAAGGCCTACAAAATTCTGAAGGGCCTTAAAGATCGATAAAAAACTTAAAAATATCGCAAATTTTATTACAAGCTTGCGATAATTCGTAAGATCATCAAAACAATTTCGTTGTCTGTAGAAACTCTCCAGTAAACCAAACACAAGCCTAATAAGTTTTACTAGCCTACAAAAGGATCGATAAATACTTAAAATAATAAACTTTCCAAAAATTTGAATATTACAATTTCAAAAAAACTGCTAAAATTCATGCTGTTGAAATTTTGAAAACCATTCAAATGCCAGAAAAATTATGCAACAAACCGTTATCAAACCTTAAAGGAGGTTCCCTCGCCCCAAAAGTTGGAAAAATGAAAAAAGTTTTCAAAAAAGTTTTCAAAAATGCAAAATTAGTATCATTTTGCGTGTTTACGTTTGCAGTAACAGAGCTCAAAAAAGACTCACAAAGCAATTATGTCTTGCAGAAGACCTTCAGCGGCTTTGACAAAAGTCAATTGTAGACTGATCAAGCAA
Source organism: Convolutriloba macropyga (assembly GCF_964194025.1). Classification (NCBI taxonomy): domain Eukaryota; kingdom Metazoa; phylum Xenacoelomorpha; order Acoela; family Convolutidae; genus Convolutriloba; species Convolutriloba macropyga. The sequence continues at coordinate 30,243,956 of NC_134475.1, forward strand.
GAAAACTGTAAATATAAAAAAACGTGAAAAATAGCGCGAATTTGGGCTCACAAACACCAAAAATGAACCTTAAATCTTGAATTCATGACCTCCCAGCAGCTGCAACAATCCATACACTTTAGGGACTAGTAAAGCCAGCAAAATAAGTTAAAATTTTTAACCGTGGAGTATTATTGTTACCGTTAGAGATAGAAGAGCGTTGCTGAATTGTTTAATTGGAGTTTTGCCCAAATTTTTTAATAAAAAAGTTCAAAAATCGATTTTTTAAAATCAAAAATGGCAAAAATATGCTTTTTTCGGTCCAATTTGTAACAATTTGCCAGACATAGTGACCTAGTAATTTTAACACAGACTCTCACAGAATTTTGTGAAATTTAGACAATTTTCAATTTTTGTGGTAGTCGTTTTACGAAAAGTCTTTATGATGATCACAGAAAACGCAAATGAAGATTTTATATTCCCGTGGTTAATAATTTAAAAATTTAATGGCTTGAACACTGTAGTTTTGTAAAGTTGTTTGTGAAATCTCTTATTTCAGCTTGTACTTAATGATATTCTACAGTTTTATGATTTAGTCTCACTAAATACAGGCGCAATTAGTTTTCCAAGTAGTTGCAAGACAAACTGTATACTCGTTTAGTTGAAAGCCTTTGTTGGCTATGAATATTGAAACTATTTTGTTTTTTTTTTAAAAAAGACAGACAATAGATTTTTGAGATTTGCCAACCTTCTTTCTGTTAACTTGTAGCTTAGCATCTCTATAGTCAAGTCACATCATTTATCTATTGAGATACAATTTGCTCTTTATAAGGGTTTTATATTACTCAAATTGCCTTTGTTCTTGGTAGAAACAGTTTTCGTAAAATATTCGTGAATTTTGGATATTCGCCCCTTTTTTGTAGGTTTTTGTTTACTTTTCACAGTATCACAAAAATGAGCGTTATTTTATCCACATATTTTGCCACTCTAAAAAAACGTAATCGTAGATTTTTAATGGTTTAGTGAGCAGCTTAAAATTTAATTGGCTGTGACATCATTTTTGTTCTAAATTTGTGTACAATTTTTTTGAGCAAATTTTTTCCTTTTTGCCTGTACTTGTTGTTCGTTTTGTAGCCGTATGACATATTCCGGATAACGAAAAGTCTCAATTGTTGTCTATGGATGGAGTTATAAAAGAAACTCTCAATGATTTCATTTGATGCATAATTTTTCTAATCAGTCCGAAGTTAATTCTTTTCAAAAAAGCATTGTTTTATTAAACATTGCCCTTTTGCTAATTTCTTGTCGACTTGTTACCAAGTCGCATTGAGGAAAATTCCCATATTTTGTTCTAACAAAGTACAAGTTAATCTTCTTAGTATAAGTTTTATCTGATGCCATTTTGTTTATTGATGGTTTTCAAAAAAATAGACGTTTTGGTAGTAATTAAATTTGTAATTATTTGATTTTTATCGCCGTTTTTGCTGGTAGTCAAATTATGGTAGTCAGAGGTCTCATAGTCCCTCTAAGGTAGATTGTTTTTATTCAATTAGTAGTTTGTTGAATGATATGTTGGATATGTTAATTTTTTTATCTCTTCCTCGTTTGGTGGACAACTAAGTGAAAAATGTAGAGGAGCGGGGTCGGAACTTAATGAGCAAACACACACTACCGAGTCTCCTTGTTATACTGACTTGTTGTACTTGTTATACTGAGGTAAAATTTTTTTAAATCTACTTTTCTCGCACTCTCTCAAAAACGATATGAACACAAAATCACTCTCTTCTTTCTGTTCTTCGATTCGTTCAGCCGTTTGACCTGAACAGTTAGTTTTCACACGCGGCAGTGACTTTCACATCATTTTTTAATGCACTCCAAAAAAAATTGTCGACGAAAAAAAGACGCTCTACCAATACTCCTCGTTCTATCACAACTTCGCTCTCATTCCTTTCTCAACAATAGAACTCAATGCAATAAGCTATGAACACAAAATCACTCTCTTGTTTCTTTTCTTCAATTCGTTCAGTCGTTTGACCTAAACAGTTAGTTTTCACATGCGGCAGTGACTTTCACATCATGTTTTAATGCACTCCAAAAAAATAAAAAAATTGTCGACGAAAAGACGCTCTACCAATACTCCTCGTTCTATCACAACTTCGCTCTCATTCCTTTCTCAACAAAAGAACTCAATGCAAAAAGCTTAGTGATGTGTTCTAAGACAACGTTTTTTTTAACCACGGTGTTCTCAAAGATACAGTTTTTAGGAAAGCTGTACTTTGGTGTTCCCAAAGTAATTTTCTTTTCTGCGTCAATGCATTTTCCGAAAAATTAAGAGGTCATCTTGATGTTCATTAGTTTGCAGATAACACTCACTTATATTGCCATTTTGAGATATAAGAAAGTATTTTGGAAAAGGTCGAAAAATTATTGGACAGATAAATATTCGAATATAAATCAGCTGACGCTAAATGCAGACAAAAAAGTTTATATTTAACAAGTCATTCTAAAGGAAAAACAAATATAGTTATTAGAACTGAAAAAATGTTAACATACTCCGAGCAGCCGGTATCGTGCTATAGAATTGGATTCAAATTTAACGCTTAAAAATCACTGCAATCAATCTTGAGCACAATTGCTGTAAACGTTCGTTCAATTCATGTTGTAAAGAAATAGCTTCATTTGGAGTTCAGAATTGCGGTTTCCAGGCCTATGGTGCAATCAGAACTTTTTTTCATATGAATATTCTTGAGATAATTAATAGCAAAAACCCAACGCAAAACTCGGCAAATCAACTGGGGTGTAACGGTTTGTTATTTTCGTCAAAAGTATGGTCAATCCTGATATTTTTCAACAAAACTAAGCAGAACACAAGAACAAAACAGCCGGCAGATTGCCGGAAAATAGCCCCCGTTGAAGCGCTAGACGCACATCGGGATTGAAACATAGAAAAATGGAAGAAAGTTTCAAAAATTGTTCTAATTCAGTCTGCAGTTTCAGTTAGACTCTAAACCTATACCTAATTCAGCTTCTAAACTGAAGGGTATAAGGCTTTATACTAAAATCAGCTAGCAACCGCTCTAATGAGCGTTGATAACCTAATGCACTATGACTTAATGACCGCGCTTTATCGGTTTATCCTGTTTTTTTATTTTGCTCCTTTGACAATGACCGTATTCACTACATTGCGTAATTCAATGCGTGAAACAATTTGGAATCCATTCAGTTGAAACAGTGAGTGAGGTAAGTCAGAAGTCAAAGGTAAAAATCGTGACTTATGTAAAACGAAAAACGATCAAAAGGTAAAGCGAATTAAAAAAAAGAGAGCGACCAAATAATAGCCGTTTGAGAGGCTGACGGCGGGTATTAAACAGATTATAAAATTCAAGCAGAAATAAATGCGGTAACACATCTCTGTCATCCAAAAACATTGGGAATTGGAACAATTGACATTCTTCGAATAGAATTCTGAACGGTAAAGGTCTAAGAAGGGTTAAAAAAAACTTCCATATCAGTCAGAATTGAGACCACTTATCAAGAGTCAATTGTTAGTCTTTATTTTCATCTTTGAGAGCGAACGCAAAAATCACAATTGGTTCAATCATTTTAATTAAAAAAATGATTATCATTGCTGAAATAATTGTAATTATGTGAATTATTATCTTATGGTTTATGTATTTGAATCTACATACTTCCTTCTTACAAAAACAATCGTTTAAAATCTAGACAACAAACAAGACACGTATATTTGTTGATCAAACTATTCTGAGTAATTAAAAAGGCCGAGCCAGAAATTACGGTTTACACAAACTCGCAAAAGCAATTGCGAGCTCCCTCCCTGAACACAGCGTATCAAAAAAAACTGCTATGAAATTTAGAACAAAATTTAAAACAACTTAAGTCTATTGTTACATTCCTCAGACCGGGAGATGACACAATGGTAGTTGAGCAAAACCAAAAACACCACTTCTAACTCAATTAACTTTTTTTGCGCTTTATATTTGACTCGTAATAGCACACGGCTTCAAAATAATTCAGCAGCCTTAAACCTGCCTGAGAGCAAATAAGATGATGCATAAACTACGCACGCGTGACCAAAGTCAACTAAAGGTCAAATATCAGACGAAAAACCGATGACAAATTGATCAAAATTGCACGGAAAAAACCCACATGCGTTCATCTGAGATCAATTGGCAGATTTAAATCAGAACAACCAACTCCAAATTATTTAGAAGCTTCGCTCTCAAATGATTAGAGCCAATTACCGAATCGATTTTGTACAAGGACAAATTTTAGTACTATTTTTTTGAAACAGATGAGAAAACGAAAAAAATTCAAAAACCATTGTGGTACGGAATTTCAAAGAAAAATCGAAACGATCAAGCAGAAGATCATATTTTCTGAGGAAATCAAAACTATTTGAACCGCCTTCGTATCTCAACAGCAGTTAATTCAACAACACTGACTAAGAAAACATTAATTGATTTCATCAGCTGCTCAAGTTAATCGCTTCACCAAAAACTAGCAGGTCCGTAAAGGCTATCTGAATGCATCTTAACTTGAAACTTTAACTATTGATATTCCATTGAAAACTTATTCGTGATAACTGGTGTACATGCAAAAGTTTCGATGCATTTTTTTGCAAAACTACTTTGGACACACTAAAAAAATGGAGATCCAAATTTGTAAAAGAAAAGTTTTATGCGAGTTAAGAGTAATAGACGTTCTCACAGAGCATTAAAATTCAAAACAGATAAAATGAGGTATAAAGAGGGAGAGAAAGAGAGATATCGATATCAGCAGAAATATGTAATGAGTGGAGAGCAAATATGATTAAAAGTACGAAAAAATCAAAAAGACAGAACAAAAGAAGGTTGAAAGCAGTGAAGGAACTCAGAAAAAAAACAAGAGTCTGGGAGAAAGCAAACGGGAGCCAAATGGGAATTAACGAGAAAGAAAGAAAAATCGAAATTGGAGAAAGAGGAAAGAACAGAAAGAATACAATGCAACAGAAACCATAATAACATCAGGAACCCACCCCAAAAAAACAATAGGACATAAAAACCTGAATCAAAACCAGACAAATAAAAAAAGAAGTTAGCAAAAAGCCCAGAAAAGAAAAAGACAGAGAAAGGAGGAAAAAGGAAAGTGATCGAGAGAAAGAACTCAAAAAACCGAAACCGATAGAATGAAGCCAAATGGGACAGAAAAAAGAAAGAAGCCTCAATCATGAGAGAGAGAAAGTACAAGACCAGCGAGATAGTGAGCAGGCGCAAAAAACAAAAGCAAAAATTTGAGTTCAAAAATATTACAGTTAGAGAACATTTGAAGAGCAAAAAAAACAGAAGATCAAACAACAGAAAAAAGAAAGATAGAGGAAGGAACTGAAGAGATGGAGAGACACTACAGTTCAAAAGAAGAGAAAACAGATGATTGTGGGTGAGACAATGAATTCTGGTTCTCATAAAAAGGATGAATGTGCTAGTGACAACACGGTGGATGTGCCCAAGACAATAAATGTGCTCAAAGTAATCGTTGGCAAGCCTTTGCGAATGCTTTTAAAGTTAAAGTGCCTGCTAATGCCACCAACAAAATTTTCTTCGAAAAAATTAAAGAAGGTAGATTATAATTTTATCATGTTTTGTATGCAATAATTTATTAAAAACAACCCTTAATGTAAACAAGTCTTCTACTGGGTGCAAAAAAAATTCGTAATTATTCAAGACCTCAGTTTTGTCAGACATATTTTTTGGCACTCAACTTTGGTATAGGCAGCTTTTGTGTCATTTGCTGATTTCATCTGTATTAAAAAACTTTCGTACAGTGAAACTCTGAAAAAACAAATTTCCATCATCCAAATTGCAATCCATGACGTTTTCGGTGAGTGACTTTTCCTTCACAAGTTTTCAACACCACCTTTTTCATCAATAACAATTTTTGACAATGAATTACGAAAAACAATGTCTTTTCTTCGGTCATAGAACCCTCTCTGTCTTGAAACAATTTCCATCATTTACCTTTTCAGTATCAAAAGCTTTTCGGTCAAAGATCGTTTTCTGAAGAAGTTTCTGGTCTCAAACCCTTTATTGAACAACTAATTGGCCAATGATTTTTTCGCCACTATTCTCCTGGTTAAATGCAACACGGATTACTGTCTTTTTCATAAATTCTGATAACACGCTTTTTCGCAAAGATTTTTTCGGTAGATGACAAGACCTCTTAGCAACATTTTGGGTCAATGACCTTTTGGCAAAACTTTTCGGTTAATGACCTTTTTACAACATTTTTGGGTCAATGACCTTTTAGAAACATTAATCGGTTAATGACCTTAAAGCACACTTTTTCGGTCATTAACCCCAATTAGGCAACTGCTTAACCGTGCTCTTCAGCAGTACTGTTAAAACATGCTCATCAGTGATGCCTCTAAAACATGCCGCCTTATGTGTTCAAGCGATTAATATATAGAAGATTGATTTTTCTCTAAGCCTAACATCTTTTTTCAGTGTAATTTTCAGTGTAATCAAAATCATCATTAGAATCCGATACCGAAACAAATCTGATTTATCACGCTAAAAACAGGAGGGATTTTACTTTATTGACCCTAAAAATTCTCGTAAACATGGTCACGAATTTTTTAAAGCGGAAAACTTCCGAAAAATACATTTTTATGTACTTATAGCGAAAAAACACTTGAAAGTGACAGCTAAACGCTCAGATTTATGGCTAAATATTTATGAGGCAGTATATTTAACCACTTGTCATAAAAGTTTATGGTTCAAACAGCAGAACCGAGATTATGTCAGAGAATAATTATGCTGTACAAACGTTATCGTTGGGACCAAACACTACGTAACAGAGCAAGGTCTCTGGGACTAAATTATCTTGGTAAATGCAATTAAAGATAACACCGGGGGCTAAACAAGTAAAATTTGAGTATCACAATCATTAACTTTTAAACGAATGTCAGAGGCTGCCTTCCCTACATTTGACTTTTGTTAAACTTAAATTGTAATAATCCTTTTCGAGCTGAATTTTACCTGTAATTTCTGAATTCAACTAGTTGAGCCCTTTCGAGTTTTTCAAAAGAGTTCGAAGATTTTCAGAACTCCAGTTATCTAAAAGGGACTCTACATTACCCTCTGCTTTGTGGAAAAACAAAACAATACAAACTGAAATTAACGAATAGCTAAAACACTTTGAATTCAAAAAAGTTCTAGCAGACGGAAGAAAGATATCCTACTAAAAACTGGAAAAATATTACCCGCTATCTTGTGGAAAAACGGATCTTTATACAAAAGAAAATTTTCCAATTACCAAAACACTTTGAATTCCAAAAAAGCTCTAATCGAAGAAAGATATCTTACTAAAAAGGAAAATTACCCGCTGGCTTGTGGAAAAACAGAATCTAATACAAACTGCAACTTTCGAAGTGCCAAAACACTTTGAATTCCAGAAAAGTTCTAGTCGAAACAACAAAGATATCCTACCAAAAACACGAGGAGTATTACCCGCTGGCTTGTGGAAAAAAAGAACAATAAAAACTGAAATTTTCGATTTGCCGAAACATTCTGATTTCAAGAAAAGTTCTAGTTGAAGGAAAGAAGATATCCGAAAAATACTCACTCTGCTTATTTTAGACTGCTTCATTAATAAATTGCTGTTTCGAAGCATTTTAGGAAGAGAGAGCGAAGACTAAATCTAGCCTGGAGAAGTCAATAAGACTTCACGCAAAATGTTGAACAAACTGTCAACTAAGCTAAAGCAAAACAGTTTATTTTGAGGAAGTAAAACAAAACATAATAGGACGAACTCCGTAAACGACTCAAAATTGTCTTTGCCGAAAAAATTAGTAATTCAAATAGCTAGTATATCTTGGCGGGCCACATTGAAGACGAGAAAAAAAAACAATCTTTATTCAAATAAAAAAATAGTCATTAAGTAATTTAACAAAATAAAATAGAAAATACTTTTACATGTAGTACAAGTAAACATAAAGTCAAACATAGCAAAGATTTTTGTTCCATCGAAAGAATAAATCTGCCCACAAAAATTTTGTCAGGACAAATAGGCTCGCAAATTTCTCTATTTTCGAAATGAAGAGAACCAACTGAGAGAAATTGAGAGAAATTGTAACAAATTTCTCATTTTCTTAATCCAATTTTATATAAAGCCATTAACTACAAGCAACCAAAAATTCAGATGCAAAGAAATTGAAGAAAACAAGTACATTGGGCCAGAACTCGCTAAAAATCCCCAAAACTGTTGCAAAAACCAAAAAAAGTCTGTTTCGGCTTCAAAAGACGGCTTCTTCAACTCTAAGAACCGCCCTTCACGCCATCACACAATGAACATACGTCTCCAAAAGAGTTTCACATGGAGACTAGTGAGCAGAAAGGCTCTAAGAGAGTTAAGGCCTTCTGGGCGCTACCTGTTTATCCCGTTTTCGAGGACAAAAAGTCAAATCAGTCAGACAAAAAATCGGTCAAACAAAAAATCGCACAAAAAGACCACAGGACTAATATAGTTGCTGAAAACTTTGTTTGAGAGTAATTAAAAACTCACTTATTCTGTACAGTTACTAAAACACTTGATCTTAATTTAGTACAAAAATACATTAAAACGAAAAACATTCTCTAAATCAACTGAGACCATCAACTTGCTCAGCCCAAATTATTTAGCTTCGAAAACGCCCTATACGTCTCTAAGTTTGACGGAAAAACCTAAAAAAATTGCCACAAAACTCTATATTTTGTGAAATTTCAATGAACCGAAGAATTTCTATTCACTTCGTCATCGAAAATATCACCGAGCATCAGGATTCAATTCAGTTACCACCACATGCAATAAAACAAAAATGGGCAAAAAGCGCTAAAACAGTCCCAAATTAAAAACAAAACAACTTCAAATTAGGGTTAAACTCCTCTATGTTGCCAATCAGCTCATAAAATCAGCCATTTTTAACAACCTGGAAATCCTTACTTTAGTACAAAATGACATTTTAGATCAGATAAAAAGCAAAATAAAAAGCATTCAAAAGAAGCACGTGAACAAAAAACTCACCCGTTTAGCCAAAAATTTTAAACTCTCGCTTAGCCAAAAACGCGTAAATTTCTCTTGAGAAATGCGAAGAACAATACCACTATCTTTTCTCTTCACTGCTTGCATTTTCTCTTCAATGCAAATTTTTCATTCATTCTATACTAGACCAACAGCCAGTTTCTTCGCTCGACTTAACATAATCAAGCCGGAAGAGCTCCGGAAACGACTCAAACTCGCTTTCGCCAAAAATACTAGCTTATTATCTACCAGTGGAGATCATGAAAACAGAAAAAAACAACCTTAAGTCAAATAACAAACAAAGTTGAGCAAACTAGGAAACGTCTGTATTTTGCAATCAAGTAAACATGATGAAAAACTTTGTTTCGTGAAATAGAACTAAAATAAAGTTCACAAAAAAGCAAGACAACAATCTCACAAATTGATACCAACTTATCTCCAACTTTGAAAAAACTAAAACATGGAGAATTTTTTATAGAAAAATTTTTTATAGAAGAATTATATAGAAGTTAACTGCTTTGCCCCAAAATATTTCATTAAATGCCTACAAGTCCGCAAACTAGTTGACAAACATCGCAGTTAGCTGAAAACGCCCTTGAATTGTCAAAAGCTATAAAAATAACGAAAACATTTTAACTCTATGTGCAATCCAACTTTGAAAAAACTAAAACATGGAGAATTTTTTATAGAAAAATTTTTTATAGAAGAATTATATAGAAGTTAACTGCTTTGCCCCAAAATATTTCATTAAATGCCTACAAGTCCGCAAAGTAGTTGACAAACATCGCAGTTAGCTGAAAACGCCCTTGAATTGTCAAAAGCTATAAAAATAACGAAAACATTTTAACTCTATGTGCAATCCATTTTAAACAAGAGAAAAAAATCGACAAAACGACGGGCAAAAAGCTCGCGAAAGAACGGCGAGGCAATTAAATTATAAGAGCGCATAGGATCGAGAAAGTTTTAGGTGCAAAACCTCTGGCTAGGGAGGGTTTCGAACCCTTGACAGTAGGGGACCTCGGAGGACAGTAGGGACATTAACCGCTATTCTCAACGGGCTATGCAAGGTCAGAGCTCACGATCGATTTTATTTTAGCAAAAGAATTAATTTCTGCATGCGTGCACTTCCTTGCGTGCAGAAAATAGCTCTTAAAAATAACTTGAACGATAATCAAGAAAAAATATAGGTATTTTTAATTACAATTGCAATTTTTTCGCCAAATTTTGTTTTATAAATTATAATTTTGCCAAAAATATGTTTTATAACAACAAAACCGTCTTTTCAAATCCCACTTAAGGCAGTCACGCAAAACAGTAGGCAAAAAAACATTAAAAATTACCTGAATTCCCAAAAACCTTCAAAACAAGCCTAAAATTATCAACATAACCGACTAACCATGGGTGAATTGCTCTCAAACGACCGGCTTGGCGTTGCTAGCATGTGTCTCTGTGTGTGTGAGTGTGGGGGGACGCAGATACAGATAAATCATTCATTAGATCAACGTGTAAAGTTTTGAAAACGTTAAAATTGACTAAAACTTTGACAATTAGACGTTCCTTATGGTTTTTCAACAGCAAATTATATTATCCTTCATGCAAATTAGGTTTGGTGTCAGAAAATCGCTTGTTTAAAATCTGTTACTGTAACCAACCACTTCAAAACTCAAATTCAACAAGGAAGCTCGTAAATGTGCTTTCGAACATGATGTTCCGACCCGAGCTAATCTACATTTGTCAACCAAATTTGTCATCTACATTTGTCATCTACATTTGTCTTCTTAATTGTCAATCAAATGAAGAGATAATCAAAGATAAAAGTTTGAGTTGAAAAAATCTTTACATATACAAACTACTAATTGAATTATATAATGCCATGCCTCATTACTGCGCTCAAAAGATCTACAATTAAAAAGACTGTAAGAAAAAAAACAACAAAATCTGCAAAAATTAAAATTTTACAGCAAATACTCGATATCTAAATTTAAAAGCACCTGATAGCAACGTCAAAATGCAATCAGAAAGAACCTTAGCAACCGAAACTTACTTTTCTTAACTACACGGCAGATGGAATTTTTAATTAATGAGTTGAAAAAATTTTACATATACAAACTACTAATTGAATTATATAATGCCATGCCTCATTACTGCGCTCAAAAGATCTACAATTAAAAAGACTGTAAGAAAAAAAAACAACAAAATCTGCAAAAATTAAAATTTCACAGCAAAAACTCGATATCTAAATTTCAAAGCACCTGAGAGCACCGTCAAAATGCAATCAGATAAAACCTTAGCTACCGAAACTTACTTTTCTTAACTACACGGCAGATGGGACTTTTCCTTAATGGGACTAGGTAAAAAGTCAACGAAAAGAAATGATGTAAAGAAATTCAAAAATCAGTCAACAATTTTAAAAACGTTTCAGTGCTTCAAACGTCTCTAAAACCCTTAACCTTCAACGAAATAATTCTTGAAAAATTTACAAAAAAGTTATTATGAAAAGACTAAGTCATAGATGCGAACCAAAGTTAAAGAAAAACTTGAAAAAAAACAAACAACTTACGAAAACACAAATTATTGAAGCCAGTAAAATCCATAGCTTTTATCTGAATATTGTTGCTCTTATTTCAATTGTTATTTTTTTACTAAATCAGCTAAAATTACAATGAACGATTAAGTAAGTTCACTCGGTGCATATTTGAAAATGATTGGGATCTGTTATTACGCTAATATGCTAAAAAAAGAACAGAAAAAGAAACACAAATACTGACCAATCACTAATTTTTTATGAAAACGCACATCGTCCACCAAACAAAACACTAGTTATGATATAATATTAGTAGACTTGTTTACTTTTAAAATACATGGAATTGAATGGGACCTCTCAGTGATGTTACAAGTTGCCGAAAAGAACAAAAGAAAAAAATTTGAAAAATTTTTGAAAGCGATTAATATCAAAAACAATAGGATTATTCGCAACAAATTGACTGCATTGCAAGACATAATCCATTCAATCCTCAATTAGAAGTTTATGAGACCTCTAAGCAATTTACGACTACAAAAAAATAAAAAGCAGTCAAAAACAGTAAAGTAAAAAATTCAGAAAGAAAAGTGTCGAAGCCATTAAAAAGTGAAATTTTCAGTGAAAAATCTCTATTTTCGATTATTTTTAACAGAAATAGGATGTTTTTTTTGTTTATAAAAATATGACTTCAAAAATTAACAAATATGAAAAGGTATATCAAAACCACGAAGGTTTTGAAAAAACACAAAATATTAACGCAATTAATTTCACAGCTCTCAACGGATTTCAAAAAATACGCTAATTTATGCCTCAGTGGGAAAACTATGTTGTTTGTCATTCATAAGTAATCAAAAAGACATCGCAATAAGTCTTATAACAATGATAACAACAACAAATACAGGCAAAAAACCAAAAGTTCAATAGAAAAGTTCGAGAAGCAAATTTCTAAGCAATTTAAACTATTAAGTCTTTCTCTGAAAACCTCCACTGCGATCCATTGAACAATTTTTCTAAGCAAATGTAAACAATCTGTTTCAAACAACACGAAAATGTTTTAAGAATTCAAAAGGAACCGAAATAATGAAAAAAATATCCAAAAATTAAAAGACAAAGAAAACTTGTGGCATCGAAGTCATAATACTAATAGTGAGAGGTCAAAATCGCTATCCAAACAAATTTTAGAAAGCAAGGAGGTCCTGTGATTACTGAAAATGACTTACAGTTCAAAAAAAAGTTTGAGATCGGTTTATAAAAAAAAATATAGCATTAACATAGCTGGCAAATTGCCAGAAAATAGCCACAATAGCTTCATAGATCTGTAGTCTCGAAGAGAACTTGAACAGACAGACCAAAAAAGAAACTTATTCTTTTCATTAGGGGCTGAGATGTTAAAATTTTGATTGAGAACCTGCATAATTTACTGCTGTTGAGTTTCTATTAGTTGCTCTTATATAACCTTCAATTAGAGTGACAAGCACTCATTTGACCTTATCTCTTTGAATTAAAGCTAAGAAAAGTCATTTCAGATTGAGGAAGTCATTTTTGAGAGTGAGGTAAGTCATGTGTGCCCAAAAATTTAATCACGCGAATGAACAAAAAAACTAGCTCCACTAAGAGTTAAAAATGACGTCACGCACGCAATTCAGTTGAAATTGCATGAACAAAAGAACAAAAAGAAGATTTGAAGTGGTTGTGACGTCATATGGTCGTAACAAAAATCGTGACGACGAAATAAAAGAAAAAACAAGATAATAGCCTCAGTGCCAATAATAGCCTCAGCTATCGCTTCATGGCTATTAAAAAAATTCCAAAAAATTACTTTTCATTTCTTAACCGCTATTAGCTGTCTGCTAAAAGCACTAGATAGGTTCACTTAATGCTCATTAGCAAGCCTATTTTACTTTCAGTCATTAAATCTATGCCATAGGAAATACAAAATTTAGTAAAATAGCAAACAGAAAATCAAAACTTCATTGAAAATTACGAAAACTCAGAGTAGAAGCCAAAGGATAACAGGAACGTATTCTAGAAAACGGATTTCTGTGTTCATTGAGCATCATTTGACTGTAAGTGAGGTTCATCCTTAACGGAATCTCGATATGAAAAATGACTAGTCTATAAGTGACTATAAAAAACAAAAAAATGCAAAATGTTCTCTAAAAAAAATTCGAGTCTACTTTTTTCATAGTAAACTTAACCATGAGACCAAAGTTTAGCATTTTTGTCGCCTTTCGTCTATTAAGAATGCAAAATTGTTTCATTTAGTTGCATGAACGGTAATCTTGAATTAATAGTTGTACAGAAAAAATCTTAATTTGAACGAAAATTATGCTAAAAGTGACAAAATGTCCTGTCCTGTGTTCACACAAAACTTTAAACCTAGATAACTCCTCGAAAAAAAACAATATTCACAAAATTTTTTTAAATTTCTAACTCCACGCTGGACGAGCTTTTTAATGATACCACTCACATTTCTCTACGATGAATATACCGATCGGCCAAAATTGTCTGAACAAAAAACCAATTGAGTATATAGTTCCTAGCCCCACATGTGGCTCGGTACAATTAATTTTTTTTGGAGGCTGCATGCAATACGCCTAGCTAGCCTCGCTGTAAGTGTTAGATCACCAAATAAAGAGTCAAGTAAAAAACAGTCACTACAAAACAAACGAAATAAGCCAGACAAAAATTGTACAGAAAAACAAGAGAACAACTGTAGTTTCCGAGAAATTAAAAGAAACGTTCTTAACTACATGGCTAATATGTACACAGCAAAATCAATCAATCAAATTAAAAAGTTAAAAAGGAGATAGTGTTGCAGGGAAGAAACGGGAATGGATATCAAGTGATATTGGCAATCGCAGTTAAATACATACCTGGACAATGTCTCTCACAGCTTTGGTTCCATTGAAGTCCTCTAGTGCCTTCTTGTCAGAGTCCAATTCCTCCATTGATTCGAAATCAGCCATGCCCACTCCCACTATTATTATGGACATCGGGTACTTCGAGGCCTGTATACCAAAAACGCAACATTTAACACCTGACTCCTTTCTTTGAAAAATGATGTCTCAGCGCAGCTCAATCAAATTCGTTAAATCATTGCCACAAGCGTGCTCAACCCAACTACTGATCGATTGAAGTACCGCTCTGCATGTAAAGTGAGACAAATTTCACAAATTTATTGCAAACTTCATAATTTCAGTAGTAACGCTATAAAATTCCATACATCAAACCTACATTGATGTAACTTTGAATAAAAGTCCATGCATCAAACGTATATTGTTCTTCAATGTGATTTCATAATTATGCCTAATAATTGCGAGCAATTGATTGTTGTGTCAATTTTCCAGAAATATGGTAGAAAAATTCTGCTAGAAATATGACTAACGGCGACAATCTCAGCCTTCGTTTGTTCCATGTCTGTGATAGCTCCATCAGTGATTATAAGCAGAATGAAGTAGTGCAGTCCAGATTGATACTGAGAGGCTAAGCTAAAATAACGGAACAATGAAAAATCCTTCAGATTTCTCGGAACATATTTTCAGGGCGCATTTAATCAATTGGTATTAACAGTCACAAATAATACAAACAGATAAAATCAAAAAAATGGAAAATAAAAAATTGAAAAGAAAATATAATCGACAATAAAAAATCGAAAAGAGCCTAAATATTAACATACTTCGTTATGAAGGAGTAGTTTATTAACCTAAGAACTGTTTAAATACTTTAATATTTCAATTCTTTAAAGGTCTGATGTTCCTGCAAAAAACAAAACGAATCCGGTATTATCTCTTAATCACTATCAAGCATTCATAACCACCCTAAGCTAAACAAATCCATATTTATTGATTTACACAAACAAAAATCACTACAGCAAAAGTTGGATAAAACACGCAAAACCTTAACCTGATGTTGGCCTTTTTTAATTAGATTTGACAAATTTTGGTTTCGATTAATAGTCATAATTATACACAAGCAAATGAACCCCAAGAACGCTGATATAAAAAAGCTCATAGAAGTTTTAATTTTTTACTAGAACTAGCAGTAACAGAAAAAAAAATCAAAAAGAAAAAAATCAAAAATGGAAAATAACAAAATTCGTAAAAGTCTGACTTTTAACAGCCTTTGTTGCGCATGAGTACTTTATTGACCTTAGAATTGTTTAAATATCTTAATATTTGAAATGTTTAAAAGTCTAATTTTACTGCAAAAAAAAACCAAAACGAATGCGGTATTATTTCTTAATCGCAATATCGCATTCAAAACAAACCTAAGCTCAACAAATCCATCTTTTTTATTTAGTTCATTGAAAAAAATCACTACAAAACAATTTGGAGAAAACACGCAAAAACTTAAGCTGGCATTTTTCACTAAATTTGACCAATTTTGGTTTTGGTTACTAGTCATAATTACAAACAAGCTAATGAAGACCTCAGGAATGCTCACAAAAATCCGCTCATTGAATTTCTCATTTCTGAAAACTCGTACTAGCAGTACTAACAAAAAAACGTGAATTACCCTTAAAATATTGCGGCATTATTGGTACAAATTGTGCGCAAAAAACAAATTTAATCACAAAAAATTAACATACAATCAGCCAAACAGAAGTATATCTACAATTAGCGTTGATGGGGCTGCCGTTCAATAAGCCACCCAATTACTACAATATCTACCCGGAACTAGAAAAGAAAAAAACTTTGTTAGCTGTTTCAAAGAATAGCCGCACTAGATGTATTGAGCGAAGATCAGCACTTTTTGTTTCCAACTTAAAAAATCAGTCGAAACTCAACATTCTTTATTTACAAAGCCGCAAACAACTGTATAAAAATGAAATGGTGATATAATTGGAAAGACCACAGTACTATCACAGTCCCCGTATAGAATAATAGAGCAGATATCGGGGAACAAGTATAGATACAGGTAGAAGAGAACAAACAAAACACATGCTTTAAACAAAACGAACTTAAATCTGAAATAGGATTTGATGGTACGCATTGCATTAGATAATTATAACTAAGTAGGGCCTTAAACAGTTTCGTTTGAAGGCAAAAATCCAATTTTAGGGATTTCTACACCTCAACTCCAAGATCAAATACAATGGGGATCAGTAACGCTATGTGGGCAGATTTTTCATCGTCCGGGAGAAAAGCAGCGTAGAATGCGCTTCTGATTATGTTAGCATCCACATTTGCTTAAAGGAAGAGACAAATAAAAAATAAGACCATATTCTGAGGACATAGAGATCATTTTGTACGCATTGCAAACATATTTCAACTTGACAGATCAATTTCGTTAGTTAGCGCAGCGGAAAACTTTTGAACGTTCATTAACAAAATAACTACAGTAAAATTTGGAGAAAACACGCAAAACCTTAGGCTTGTTTTTTTTGTAAAATTTGATTAGTTTTGGTTTTGGTTACTAGTCATAATTACACACAAGCTAATGAATATCTCAGGAATGCTCAGAAAAATCCGCTCGTTGAATTTCTCATTTCTGAAAACTCGTACTAGCAGTCTTAATAGTAAAAAAAGCGAATTACCCTTAAAAGATTGCGGCATTATTGGTACAAATTGTGCGCAAAAAACAAATTTAATCGCAAAAAATTAACATACAGTCAGCCAAACAGAAGTATATCTACATTTAGCGTTGATGGGGTTGCCGTTCAATAAGCCACTCAATTACTACAATATCTACCCGGAACTAGAAAAGAAAAAATGCTTTGTTAGCTGTTTCAAAGAATAGCCGCACTAGATGTATTGAGCGAAGATCAGCACTTTTCGTTTCCAACTTAAAAAATCAGTCGAAACTCAACATTCTTTATTTACAAATCCGCAAGCAACTGTATCAAAATGAAATGGTGATATAATTGGAAGGACCAAAGTACTATCACAGCCCCCGCATAAAATAATAGATCAGATATCGGGGAACAAGTATGGATACAGGTAGAAAAAAACAAACAAAACACATGCTTTAAATAAAACGAACTTAAATCTGAAAGAGGGTTTGATGGCACGCATTGCATTAGATAATTAGAACTAAGTAGGGCCTTAACCAGTTTCGTTTGAAGGCAAAAGTCCAATTTTAGGGATTTCTACACCTCAACTCTAAGATCAAATACTATGGGGATCAGTAACGCTATGTGGGCAGATTTTTCATCGTCCGGGAGAAAAGCAGCGTAGAATGCGCTTCTGATTATGTTAGCATCCACATTTGCTTAAAGGAAGAGACAAATAGAAAATAAGACCATATTCTGAGGACATAGAGATCATTTTGTACGCATTGCAAACATATTTCAACTTGACAGATCAATTTCGTTAGTTAGCGCAGCGGAAAACTTTTGAACGTTCATTAACAAAATAACTACAGTAAAATTTGGAGAAAACACGCAAAACCTTAGGCTTGTTTTTTTTTGTAAAATTTGACCAGTTTTGGTTTTGGTTACTAGTCATAATTACACACAAGCTAATGAATATCTCAGGAATGCTCAGAAAAATCCGCTCGTTGAATTTCTCATTTCTGAAAACTCGTACTAGCAGTCTTAATAGTAAAAAAAGCGAATTACCCTTAAAAGATTGCGGCATTATTGGTACAAATTGTGCGCAAAAAACAAATTTAATCGCAAAAAATTAACATACAGTCAGCCAAACAGAAGTATATCTACATTTAGCGTTGATGGGGTTGCCGTTCAATAAGCCACTCAATTACTACAATATCTACCCGGAACTAGAAAAGAAAAAATGCTTTGTTAGCTGTTTCAAAGAATAGCCGCACTAGATGTATCGAGCGAAGATCAGCACTTTTTGTTTCCAACTTAAAAAATCAGTCGAAACTCAACATTCTTTATTTACAAATCCGCAAGCAACTGTATCAAAATGAAATGGTGATATAATTGGAAGGACCAAAGTACTATCACAGCCCCCGCATAAAATAATAGATCAGATATCGGGGAACAAGTATGGATACAGGTAGAAAAAAACAAACAAAACACATGCTTTAAATAAAACGAACTTAAATCTGAAAGAGGGTTTGATGGCACGCATTGCATTAGATAATTAGAACTAAGTAGGGCCTTAACCAGTTTCGTTTGAAGGCAAAAGTCCAATTTTAGGGATTTCTACACCTCAACTCTAAGATCAAATACTATGGGGATCAGTAACGCTATGTGGGCAGATTTTTCATCGTTCGGGAGAAAAGCAGCGTAGAAAGCGCTTCTGATTATGTTAGTATTCACATTTGCTTAAAGGAAGAGACAAATAAAAAAATAAGACCATATTCTGAGGAAATAGAGATCACTTTGTACGCATTGCAAACATATTTCAACTTGACAGAGCAATTTTCGTTAGTTAGCGCAGCGGATATTTTTTGAACGTTCATTATCAAAAAAACTACAGTAAAATTTGGAGAAAACACGCAAAACCTTAAGCTTGTTTTTTTTCTTAAAATTTGACCAGTATTGGTTTTGGTTACTAGTCATAATTACACACAAGCTAATGAATACCCCAGGAATGCTCACAAAAATCCGCTCATTGAATTTTTCATTTCTGAAAACTCGTACTAGCAGTCTTAATAGTGAAAAAAAGCGAATTACCCTTAAAAGATTGCGGCATTATTGGTAAAAATTGTAAGCAATAAACAAAAATTTAATCAGAAAAATTAACATACAATTAGCCAAACAGAAGTATATCTACACTTAGCGTTGATGGGGCTGCCGTTCCATAAGCCAACCAATTACTACAATACCTACCAGAACTAGAAAAACAAAAAAAAAACTTGTTGTTAGCTGTTTCAAAGAATATCCGCACTAGATCTATTGAGCGAAGATCCGCACTTTTTGTCTCCAACTCAAAAAATCAGTCAAAACTCAACATTCTTTATTTACATATCCGCAAGCAACTGTATAAAATTGAAATGTTGATATAATTGGAAGGATCAAAGTACTATCACAGTCCCCGCATAATATAAAAGATCAGATATCGGGGAACAAGTATGGATACAGGTAGAAAAGAACAAACAAAACAAATGCTTTAAAAAAAGGAACTTAAATCTGAAAGAGGGTTTGATGGCACGCATTGCATTAGATAATTAGAACTAAGTAGGGCCTTAACCAGTTTCGTTTGAAGGCAAAAATCCAATTTTTGGGAATTCTACACCTCAACTCCAAGATCAGTAATACTATGTGGATCAGGAATACTATGTGGGCAGATTTTTCATCGTTCAGGAGAAAGGCAGCGTCGAATGTGCTTCTGATTATGTTAGTATCCACATTTGCTCAAACCAAGAGACAGATAAAAAGAACACCATATTCTGAGGGCATAGAGATCATTTTGTACGCATTGCGAACATAAATCACCTTGACAGCAATTTTCGGTAGTTAGCGCAGCGGATATTTTTTGAACGTTCATTATCAACAAACTACAGTAAAATTTGGAGAAAACACGCAAAACCTTAAGCTTGTTTTTTTCGTAAAATTTGACCAGTTTTGGTTTTGGTTACTAGTCATAATTACACACAAGCTAATGAATACCCCAGGAATGCTCACAAAAATCCGCTCATTGAATTTCTCATTTCTGAAAACTCGGACTAGCAGTCCTAATAGTGAAAAAAAAGCGAATTACCCTTAAAAGATTGCGGCATTATTGGTACAAATTGTAAGCAATAAACAAAAATTTAATCAGAAAAATTAACATACAATTAGCCAAACAGAAGTATATCTACACTTAGCGTTGATGGGGCTGCCGTTCCATAAGCCAACCAATTACTACAATACCTACCAGAACTAGAAAAAAAAAACTTGTTGTTAGCTGTTTCAAAGAATAGCCGCACTAGATCTATTGAGCGAAGATCCGCACTTTTTGTCTCCAACTGAAAAAATCAGTCAAAACTCAACATTCTTTATTTACATATCCGCAAGCAACTGTATAAAATTGAAATGTTGATATAATTGGAAGGACCAAAGTACTATCACAGTCCCCGCATAATATAAAAGATCAGATATCGGGGAACAAGTATGGATACAGGTAGAAAAGAACAAACAAAACAAATGCTTTAAAAAAAGGAACTTAAATCTGAAAGAGGGTTTGATGGCACGCATTGCATTAGATAATTAGAACTAAGTAGGGCCTTAACCAGTTTCGTTTGAAGGCAAAAATCCAATTTTTGGGAATTCTACACCTCAACTCCAAGATCAGTAATACTATGTGGATCAGGAATACTATGTGGGCAGATTTTTCATCGTTCAGGAGAAAGGCAGCGTCGAATGTGCTTCTGATTATGTTAGTATCCACATTTGCTCAAACCAAGAGACAGATAAAAAGAACACCATATTCTGAGGGCATAGAGATCATTTTGTACGCATTGCGAACATAATTCACCTTGACAGCAATTTTCGGTAGTGAGCGCAGCGGAACACTTTTGAACGTTCATCATATCATTAATAAAGATAAAAAACCGAGCCAAGTGCACTATCAGGAGGAACTCTTTTTTCCACCGGTAACCCAAATTAAGATCTTCCAATTTTTACATATTGGTTTTGATATGGCAAGTAGAATAACATAAGCCACGACTCCCTCGTCAAAAGCAAAATGAGGTAATTAACAAAGCAGTAATGAATGGTGCACCGGTCCAAACTCCTTGCATGCGTTTCAAATAAACTGCGAGTTGTTTTATAATCACATCGATTGTCAAATACAATTGATGCAAAACGTTACTAAATGCTTAACCTTTGAGTGTTTTCGACTGGAATCCATGTTGTGTGGTGTTAAAACGGTCTTTTATTTTTTAACATATGTCTAGGAGATCAAAATTTTTTCAAAACTCAATAGTTGCCTGGGGAGAAATATCATTAGTCCACAGTTTTCAACATTCATTCTCAACCCTTTCTTGTGAATCGGTTAGAGGTAAGCACACTTCCAAATACACTCAACCATAAACGAGGCTTGGATGGAGTGCGAGAAAACAATATCAGACAGAACAACTACAATTTCCTTTCAGAAAAAAGCTTTCTCTCTCCGCAACTTAATATCCAGGACGAACTAATTCCACAAATCATTGAACAGTGAAGACCTCTATTTCAAGTAGTAGGTGGTAAACAAATATGCTGAAATATTTTTCAAAGATTAATTAATCTGTAGCAACATTATATAGCACTTTAGAAGCACTAATTCACGATTGATTCCTATCCTAAGCATTGTAGTGAAAAGGGTCCATGTCAAAACCATAACGGGCAGCCTATCAAAAACAGCTGCGAAAGACTCGCTGACTATGTTGTAAAAAGTAACAAAAGACAAAAATCATTAATTGACGATGTGACCAAAAAACTAGAAAACTATCAAAATCCAGTTGAAAAATTGAATCGCTTTTGAGTGAGGAAGGCAAATATTATTTAGAGTGTACTATAGTAAATTTGACTTACTGTGGTAAAGCTCATGGACTCTTTATCGTTGCCCAGTCAAAAAATAGAGAACAATAAAAAGAAATCAAAGTATTGTGCTGAACCATTAGCGGCGGTCATCCAAACATTCATTAACCAGTTGGTCAAATTTTACAAGTCAGGTATAATACATACATTCTATTTCTCCGCAACAATATTTTAAATCAGAATTAAGGGCTCGGTCTTCTGTTTAACATAAAAATAAGTTCTGAAGTAGCTAATGTTTCTTTCAAATGTTACAAGTTTAAATTGCTGGAGCAAATGCTGTTTTAACATTTTCAAATTTTCAAATTTAATTTGATATTTTAATTTCCGTATTTCATTTCAGAATGTTTTTTGTTGTAAAAAAACGATTGCTTGCTTTTCATATGATCAAATGTTCCGTTCTGGAGCAAGTTACCTGTAATAAAAGCATTTCCTGAAAAAGTATCACTTCTTAACTGCGCAACACTCATTTCAGCGATTAGCAATTCTGCTCGTTAAATGTCATTAAAATATCTTTTGACCTTTCAATTGTTTTCTCATGTAGCACATGTAGCATACTTTGATTCCCCAATTTATCAGTCGGTTTATCCGTTGTAGTACTGATGTGTTCAAATTTTAATATACACTAAAATTCAAATCTGAGAGTACTAGGGATATGAACAACAATAATCGTGCTTCAAAAGGTATTTGATGACGAACAATATATATTGATCGTATGGCCACCACCATTTTTGAGAAACATTTAGTTGATTCTAAAAGCTCAAAGTTGAATCAACCTCAATTCCAAAATATCTGCAGTGTTCTGTCGCTTTTATCTATTCTCAGTTAAAATTTACTCCGCCAAAATCATCATTTTGTCTCGAAGAGAAAACTGAATGGGTTTTATCACTATTCATTGTTAGCTTGTTTTGTTTGAGGTACTCATCCGTTTTCATCCCAGAAAGCATTTTTTAAGTTCGAGAAAAGTTCTGTTTTTTGATATAAACCCTTTACATGTATCAAACTCAATGATTTTATAATTTGTTTTTTTTCCTTGAAGTCATTGATGTAGAGCGGCACGGTACTTCACAGTATGAATATCAAGTTCAACATTCCTTAATTTGGACAATTAATTAAGCAGACTAGTCTTATCTAACTAATCCTAAAGGTGTTTTCGAATCGAAACAAAACAAGGCGGCTCGGTAATGTGCGATCGCACATAATGTTCCGACCCCGCTCATCCACAATTTTGGCATAATTGTCCACCAAATGAGGAACAGATAGAAAAACACAAAAAATTCAAGAATTTTTCAAATAACGAATGTATGAACGAAAAGATGGCCTCCAAAGCAAATTACTCAGTGGAGTAAATGATGCATTAGATTGATATGCCGATATTAAGAAAGCGAGCGAAGACGAACGGCAAAATCAAACAACAACAACAAACATTAATTACATCAAAAAAATGATATCCGCTTTAAAAAACAAAACTTAATAACAAAGTCAAAATAGCGTCAGATAAAACTGAAAATAAACAAAATAACTTGCATTTCACCAGAAAAAAATGGTTATTCACCAGCTCATAATAAAGCTTGGTAACAATTAGACAAAAAAGAGCAGAAACAATAAAGTAAGCTAATCAGGTCGCTGAATTTTATAAAAAAAAAACAATTAATTTCAAAGCAATAAAAAAAAACCATTAGGAATCAACTAAAATATCCCATAGGTTTACAATTACCAATGTTTCTATAGAAGGGTATTAAGAACTCTTGGTATTCAATTTTTTATTCAGTTACAAAAAGAGCAACAAATAGACAACAAACTAAACAAACTAAAAATCAATTAAAACTTGCCAGAAAATGCTTTGGAAGCCGTAAAGCCATATTTTGGCCCCCAAAATATGTTCGATTGCACCTTTGTCGAACACCGATAATGTAATAAGTGGCCGCTCATTAATGAAAATAATCAACAAGTGGACCAAAAATATGCAAAATTATGTAAAACTTATCCAGAACATGTGTTACGTCTACAAAAAGAATGTCAAATATGACAAAAATCAAAAATTAAATTACTTTTTTTGTGAAAAACCCGTGTCGAAGACAGTAAATTCATAACGAATTCTTTAAAGACATTAGATTTTGTGACATCAATCCCTTTTGACACCATCCCTTGACAAAAATAATGTCATCTTTAACCCTTAATTAACGAGACCAGGTAACTAACAGACAATAAAAGGAACAAAATTAGGAAGTTGAAATGTTTTTTGTTTTTTTTTTAATTTTGGAAAACAATTGTTTTCAAAAACATGAAAGCCATTATGTATCTCCTAATATCAGAACTTCGGTTCATCTACTCTTCCAGGTGAAGCCAATCAAACCGGGTAATTGTACAGGAAAATAAATACGACTAAAAAGACAAAGTAAAAACAAAAGTTAAAGACAAAATTAAAAAATTCAATTAAATTCTTCGAGAAAGTATTGTCGAAGTGATAAAGAACCCCAATCTATATCTGTGAGGATTTAATTATTATGAATTTGGGTTATTTTGAACGCAAAAATGTGATATATGAACTGACAATAACGCGATAATTTTGACAAAATTAGAAAACATGAAAAATGGGCAAAAACCTAAAAATTAAATAAAATTTGTGAAATCTAGTAGTATCAAAGCCAGAACACCATATTTTAAGGCATAAAACCGCAATAAAGACTAAACTTGAATTCAGCAGAAAGAAGGATTACTCTTTGATTGCTGACACTAAGCTACAAGTTGACCAAAGTAAGAGAAAAATGGAGTCAAAGTTCAATAAGCCATTTTTTATTTAAAAATCAAGTATTTGAAAAGTCAAATTGACCACTAGCATTCAAGCAATCAACTAAATAAATTAATTTTGAGCCAATTAGGAAGCCAATAGGACCTATCACTAGTGAGCTTTGATTTGAAGTGTTCTGTTATTTAATTAAAGTCAAAAACATCGAATTTTTTTTATAAAAAACCGACTGATGACAATCCGAATTAGTTTTGGGTTGTAACGGACCAAGATTGGCACAGAACTAGTCCTGCTAATGTTGATTGTCCTTTAGGAATATTTAAATTTTGGAGTGTCATTGATATAGATATTTTGTTTGTTAAAAATCAAAAGTAAATGCGTTTTTGATAATCAACCAATAAAGTTAGCAAAAAACGGCAAAGTTTTATTTACAGAGCACTCTCAAGGAAGTTGAAGTGGAATTAGCCCCCTTTTCAGTCTACAAAGATTGTGTTAGTGTTGTTTGGGTGTGCACTTCCTGCAAATTTACTCAGAATGGACTAAAGAAACTTATTTCGTGCTGTTTTTGATGAAAAAGTCTGAATTTTGTGCAAATTTTAGCCGGAATTTGTGACAAAAAAATTCAATGAAAATAGCCGACAATGTACTTTGTCTTTAACCGTAAAATCAACAACATTTTCATGAAAAATTTTATTAAATTTTATCAAAAATGGCAAATATTTAGTCAAAATTCCGAAAAAAGGTGAATGAAATCAACGCAATTCACTCTATTTTCTCAAAAGTTCAAACCTCGATATCTCCCTGTCAAAAACGAAAATCAAAATATCTTTTTAATTCCATATTCTACGGTGGACAAGCTTTCTAATGATACCAGTCTCAACTCTCTACGATGAATATATCGATCGGCCAAAATTGATTGAACAAAAAAAACCCAGTTGAGTATATAGTTCCTCCCCCCCCTCAAGAGGGGTCGGAACAAAAAGGTTGCCCGTATAAACACTTTGTTACACACATTGTTCTTCGCATTTTTCCTGCTTCAATCTCAATTGATGTTAAAGTTTGATCGCGACTATTTGGAAGCCATCTGGTGTCTTTAGTTTATACCTGTTCTTTTTCACAGCCCCTATCTTTAACGTGACCATTCCGACAGCTTAACTACTCTTAAGGAAATGTTGAACAAATCGTTTCGTCCTGTCCAGCTGTTCTTCCTTCCACACAATTTTTTGTGCCATAGATTTAGTATTTGACTGTGATTTATATATTTAATTTATTTAATTTGATCTTATTTAATTTGATGGAAATCCGGAAGAGATACGGTGGGACAGTCAATAGAACACTAACTAAGTCGCGCTCCGGATGACCTCACTGAAGTTTGTTGGACCACTTAGGGTGGAAGTAGAAAGAGCGTAGCGATATGCATCTAGTATACCCTGAACACCCATCACATTCGGATTGGAGAGGTCATTATTCTGAAACATTTAAAGGTTGGAAATGACTGATGAAAGATATTTGTTCAAAATGGACAACAACGTTTTCACAAATGCAGAATGTCAGTTTTCCAAAATCCGCATTGGCGGCAAATGTCTATCCAAAAATTAACGGAATCGCTAAAAATAAATCTGATAATCTATAAAACCCTCAACTAACCAATGGAAAACAGTGGCTTGTTCTGTCTTGAGTGAAGAATCTGCCTCCAAAGCCATAGACAGGGAACATTTTGTCAGAGTCATACTCTTGCACTACATTTCCAACAGACTCTATTGCGGTCGTGTACTGGTTGACGGGCTGCTGGGGATTGAAGAAATGCAGGGATTGAGGATACGCAGGGTTACCTGGAAAAAAGAAAGTGTAAAGAGACCGCAAATCTCAATTGCTGCCCATTGAACCTTTACATTCTTTTAAGATTCCGTTTAAATACTTTCACAAAACGTAGGCCATAATTTGACACATTGAGAGCATCTCTCGACAGAGGTAGTGATATTCCTCAAAAATCTGCATTATACAGAAAAAGAATTATCCTCACATAGGCTGAAATTTGCAGCAATTAATTGGACTTTATGGAGCCCTACAATCTAACCGTTGGATCCAGTGAAATCTATGGCGACAGTGAATCCCATCTGCAGACCAGACTGCACGTAGTGAGAGAACTCCCACTCCTCCTCTATTCTGAATGACTCCAACATCAACACACCAGAGTGCTTGTACGACTTCTTCTTAGCCTTCTTCTTCTCATTTATGAGCTGAAATTTATCAATGAGTGCTTTAAGTAGTAAAAAATAAAACACATTTGCCATTTAAATGAAACAATAAAACATTAAATAGTTGACCTAAAAAAACTGTTAAAGATCGTGAAGCTCTTTTCTTTTAATAGCTACCAAAGGTAGTTATCACGCGTTAGCTTTTGATTGGTTGATTTAAATAGAAAACGGGAACATATCACACGCTGTAAAATTGCACAATTTCACTACCCTACTAACGTTCAGTTGCTTACATATAACGCCCTTATTAACTTAAAAATTAAATTAATTCAGCAGAAATGAGAAGGTTTTTACCTTGTAAAAATGGAAAAAATTAAAATTTCATACTAAAACGGATAGAAACCTTTTCAAACGGGAGATGCCAACTGGCGACAGCGATGTGAAACGTTTTTTTTTGCATAAAAAACACCCTCCGCAAATCAGCATGTGCAGCTCATAAACAAAAACCCACCCTTTTGAATCAATTAACATTCTGATATACTCTCATTCAAAAGGCCATTGTTTACGTTCAGTTGCATTGCAAGAGTCGAAACTATATGACCTTCGCCAGCGAGCATTCAAGTCAACATCACGTTCGAAAGCGTTTCAGACAAAGTTAAATTCAATTATTCCGCAAAACCACTGTATAACTTAGCAATTTTTACATGGAACTCAACTGGCTTCTAGAACACCATGCCCCAAGCAACTTGACCAAACAAGAGTAAGTTCACATAAATATCCAATCAAACTACCAATTCTTTTTTGAAAACAGCGCAGACAAAGCACTTAATTACTATTGATTTAAATTCTTTCACAAAAAATGTACTTAAAAGCCGATATCACATCCAAGCGCTCCTCGTTTTCACACGCGACGTTTGAAAAACCAAATAAAAAATCGGACCAATTCGAAGGCGTTCTTCGAGCAAGCATTGCATTATCAATACTTGAAGCACACCACCAACTAGCACAACTTCACCTACATCTTGACCGAAATGCACTTAACTTCTATATCCGGCTTCAAAAAAGCCACGCGAAACTACCTAGATAACTGACTACAAGAGCTACGCCACCGCTGTGCAAGAGCAAATCAAAGAAAAAATTTTGAGCTTGACCTACAGTCCCGAATGTTCTAAACAAAGGTTGGAAAAAGATTTTCAGTTTTTATGCGACCAAGTAATTGTCAAATTGAGCGACCTTAATCTTACCTTGTAACGTAGCTACCAATCCTCACAAACTTTTGAAAAAATCATCGAGAGATTAACACAATGTATACATAAACCTTATTTGGACTTAAATCAATACTTTTTGTATTTGCTTTCTGTACATGACACTTGCAACAAACAACAATCAGCAGTAGAACTGAAGAAAGTAGTATAAATAATTTTCAATTAGAATGATCCTATGGGGGATGTTAACAAATTATTTTACTCGAGGGCTTCATTAAAACACTTGCCCGTCGCACATTTTCTTGGTCCATTGCAGTTGCCCTTACATATCAAGAACAAAATTGACACTAGCGGAAAATTGCTGATTCTTGCTGCTCAGTTATCCGAAAATATAATAGTTAAATGGCGCCATTTTACCGCTTACTTTTTCCGGCTTCTTCTTCAAAAGAACGGAAATGTTGCACTTGAGAATAGAACTGAATAATAAAAAATTACGTTGAGGTCGAATTCTGTTTGCTTCATACTTATTTATAAAACATCTTTCCGATAATTGAAAAAATGTATCCATTCTGTTTTTTCAGATACTAGTTGAAACGGGTACAGGTTGGAGGGTTCTCACAACTCTAATTTAGTTCTTCTTCACTGCCAACTTTCAAGCTGCGTGAATTTTTACCCAATAAGGCTGGGTCAATTATGATAAACTCTTTAAAACTAAGCCAAAATCTAAGACAAAAACTAAGACAATCTAAGAGACAATTAAACATCACAATCAAAAACATAGCCCGCAAATTGCCGGAAAATAGCCACCGTTGACATGCTTGATGCGCATCGGGATTGAAACAGAAAAACAAAACATAGCTGGCAGATTGCCAGAAAATAGCCGCAATTGATTCGTAGATCGGCAGTTTAAAAAAAACAGTAAAAAAGACAGACCAAAAAAATTCGTCTTTTCATTGAAGGCTGATCTGTTATATTTTGATTAAAAATATGTATAAGTTATTGCTGCCTCTATTAGCTGATCTGAAATAACCTTCATTTAGAGTGACACACACCCATTTGACCTTATCTCTTTGAATTAAAGTAAATAAAAGTCAATTTCAAATTGAGGAAGTCATTTTTGAGAGTGAGGTAAGTCAAGTGTGACCAAAAATTTAATCACGCGCATGAACAAAAAAACTCGCTCCACTAAGAGCGAAAAATGACGTCACGCATGCAATTCAGTTGAAATTGCATGAACGAATGAACAAAAAGTGGCTGTGACGTCATATGGTCGTAACAAAAATCATGACGACGAAATAAAAAAAAACCAAGAGAAGGCCAATAATAGCCCCAGCTATTGCTGTGCGGCTATTAAAAAAATAAGAAGAGATAAATTGACTGATTTTTTTTCTATTTTCTTTCTTAGTTTCAAAAAGTGTTCTAATTTGGCGTGCCGTTTCAGATAGATACTAAAGATATACTTAATTCAGCTTCTAAACTGAAAGCTAATTGGCTTAATACCAATGTCAACTAGCAAACACTCCAATGAAATTTAACCTAATAACCTTAATAACCTAATTCTCAATGACTTAATGACCGGGCTTTATCGGCTTATCCCGTCTCTTTTGGTTTTGCTCTTTTGTTTTTGACAGTATTCACCACATTGCATAATTCAATGCGTGAAAGAATTTAAAACCCATTCAGTTAAAGAGTAGGTTAAGTAGGTCAGAAGTCAAACGTGAAAATTGTGAATTATATGCAACGAAAAATGTGATCAAAAGGTAGAGTGAATAAAAAAACGTAGGACAAGTCCTGACGTACAATTCAAAGCATTATCTATGACTAAACAAAAACGGACTATGAGTGAATTTTAAAAAGCATTTCCAAAAAAAGAGATCAAAAAAACTATAACTGAAAATCAATGTCAAAATGCCGCATGTGAACAAAAACTACCAGCGAGAGAAGGAAATTTGGTTCAAACAAAAAACTAGCCCTAGAATGAACTATGAATGGATTCGGAAAACTATTTAGAAAAAAATCCTATCCAAAAAATTGAAAAACAGTAAAAATCAAAGTGAAATTGCCGCATATGAACAAAAAAACCCACTAGCGAGAAAATGAATTTTTGTTCAAACTGTTTTCTCACTCTACTTTAAAATTAGAGTGAAAACATTTCACGCCGCAAAACCACTGGCTTTTCCGCTCCAC
Organism: Convolutriloba macropyga; assembly: GCF_964194025.1. NCBI lineage: Eukaryota > Metazoa > Xenacoelomorpha > Acoela > Convolutidae > Convolutriloba > Convolutriloba macropyga. The sequence goes on from NC_134475.1 coordinate 30,274,263, forward strand.
TTCCTGTTTCGGCGTGACCAATATCACTACTCCAATTTGACATCAAAAATCATGAAAATGTGTGAACAGATCTCAAAAAAAGACAGCGTCCCAATACAATTCAAATTCTTTGAATTGTAAAAAAAGGAGAGCGCCTAAGAGATAATAATAATAATAGCCGTTTGAGAAGAGGCTGACGGCGGCTATTAATAGAAAGCTAATATACAATTCTTTGTAAGGTAAATGCATGGTTAGATATATAAGGTACTTTTTAAGAATCAATCAGAAAGTTATAATAAAGAAAGAGAGCCGTATCTTAAATTCCTTTAATTTCGTTCATCTAGCGTATGCTTATGCTACTTTTGTTAGTTTGACTTCACGCAAAGTCTGAACTACAATAAATTTTTATCACGCTAAATATCTCAACTGATAGCAACAATACTTAACTAGGATTTACTTTTCAGCTTACCGGGAACTCTATCTTGTTTCCGACGCCCTGAAGAAGCTCTTCTGTGGTCATTTCACACGCTCCAATCAAGTCATGGCTGAAAATTACATGAGCTGTTGTGTGTCAACTATGGGTATAATTCAAAAACATTCAATTTACAAAATAAGGAAACCCTGCAAATGGATTGCAAGTTCATCATTGGAAGCCCAGTTAACAAATTAAAAAAGTGGCGGTTAACGAGATTAACAAGACTGAATGAGGTTATGTTCGCAGAAAATTTGATTAAGGTAGATTACTACCAAATAGCCATCTGGTACCAAAATATGCAGATGCATAATTATCTCATTATTTCTAACTATTAATCACCTACCTTCCGTCGCTATCGAAGTCATAGCAGACGACCTTGATTGGAAGCTTTTTATCATTGTTGCAGAAAGTGGCAAAGTTGATGGTAAAAGCTCCCCATCTAGGATTGAGATTGTTATCAATTACTTCTGTCTGACCAACTGGTGTGAAACTGAAATGAGAGACACTATTAGCTGGTAGTAGTGGATAAAACAGGGAAACCGACCAGCCACGAGATTCGGACCATTCCCGCGATGGTGGCGCATACGTTAGGAATGGTACAAAATTAGCGCCTAATCGTTTTCCCAGTTTTATCCACTACTATGGTATTGGATATATATCCACCACTATAGCACTCTATTTCCCTTTAAAAATTTTTTAAAATTAACATTTCTTGGCTCACTTAGTGCAATCCAATAGTACAAAGTTAAACTAGTAATTAACCGTTATCAGACAGATAAATCGGGTTCTATCCCCACTGTCTCCAGTGGACGTCCCCAGATTAGTGTAACTAATGAGACCGTGTAAAAAGCACATAAAACCATCTTGGAAAAACAAATTGAAAAAAAAATACCAGCTTTACTCTAGTAAAGTTATTTGTTTATTTTATAACTTAATATTATACTTATATACATGTTCTCTGCATTGGTTTGTTTTAAAGTAATTGAACTAAAAAAAATTAAAACTTTAACGGTAGCGTGGAGTGCTGTTTGCGCAGAGTGAAGACATTGAAAAAACCCTAAATTTTCGCATAGGGTATTTTTTTGTCCCAGTATTTGGGTAAAGATTATAATTTTATACTGAGTCACAATAAGACAAAAGGTTATAATTTTATAATAAATCATACATAAAGTAAGAGTGCTATAATTTATACTAAATCATGAATAAGGCGAAAAAAGGCTTTAATTTAGTAAAAATGGTTTCGCAGCAAAATAGTTTACTTTGGAGAAAACTAGTTTACTTTTGTAACTAGACAATTGATGAGTAAGATAGTTTACCAAGATAGTTTACTTAATAATCATTTTCTAATAAAATTCTATCTGCTGCTAATAATTGACTAATATTAACACCATTCTCCATTAATTTCTTTAGAACTTTTTACATTGGCAACAACTATAGCTTAAGCCTGGCATCTTTTAAACATGAGTTGTAATATTACCTCTAGAAATAAAAGAACGACAATATTTGCACCATTTTTTTCTGCTAGACATTGTTTACATGTCTTTTTATTTTTATCAAAAAAATACATTATAGTCTTAGTAGTATTACATTTAATACATTTACACCTGAAGCCGGCTCCCTGATCAAAATTATAGATATCGACAAAGCCGTTTCGTGGATCCTCATCATCATCACCAGTGTTAGAATTAGTTTCAGGGAACTTGCTTCTAGATTACCCCTTGCACTAGTCTCTTAACTAGTCTTAGCACTAGTCTCTTCACTAGTCTTAGCACTAGCACTAGCATGAGTGTTAGCACTAGCCTTAGCACTAGTGTTATCACCAGTATCAGCACGAGCACTAGTGTTAGCACTAGTACTATTCTTAGCAATAATACCTAAACTAGACCTATTATTATAAAAATCATTTATAAAACAAAAAACACCGCCTAGTAATCTATAACCACATTCACATTTATCTCTTTCATCTTTATGAAATGTTTTATAATGTTCGCTGATATCGCACTCCAAATAACAAAAAACCATTGTTATCATGGGCCAAGATTTCAATTAGATTTGGAGCATGATTTTTGAGTCCATACCCACATTTAAATACCTTCAACCCAATTTATTAAAAACAGTACCGTTATATCGCTTATCCATAAGTTTTTATCCTCCTTCTGCCACATTATCCAAAACATAGTTAAGATGATCAAATCTAAAATTATCATATGCTGTATTTAAAGTATCCTTTCCTTTTTATAAACTTTGTCTTTTTTATTTTTTCATCACAGATTGTTTGATTCGACCTCGTCGAATGGGGGTACCAAGACCAGAGACCACTTCATCGCGTGGATGCTCGCTCGGCCTGTCGCCCACTATACTCCGCAAGTCACTAACAAGGTGCTCCCTCTCGTCCTCCTCGCTAACACTATAACCATAAGATCTGCCATTAATCATTGAATTTGTTCAATTTAACATAGTACTCGCAGCACCAGCCAAAAGACCAGCCGTTTTCATCGTGCTGTCTGGTTGCATATATTAATACATCATTAATGCTGGCTAACAATTCCAAAAATATAGGTGGCCCACTTCGTCGATTGGGCATTAACTACTTCTCTTTTTGCTAAAACATCATTTTTTATTTTAATTGCTTTTAACTCAAGAAACTTATTGAAATAGAACATAAAATTATCTCTGCCACAAATGTTTCTATCTACAGGATCTATCATACATAGTCTTAGATATCGAATCATTTTTTCTATTTCTTTATCTCCTAATCTCACCACTTTTATACATTATAAAGAGAGCCTTCTTTTACATTATAAATAGTTATACAATAACGAAGCTCCTATGCAATTCCATGCTGACTATTATAATAGTTATCACTCAATTCTCTATTTATTTCGTGGAAATTATGATTGCATTTTTATATATCTTTGAAATTATCAAATTGATAAGCCCCATTATAAGTTGTTATACAAAAAGTATCAGCACTCATTCTCGCAGTATTAGTTGTTTGAGCTGCTTTGACAAATTAATATCATTTGAATATTATAATGTCTGCCTTCTGTGAAACAATAGGATATATCTATCCTACCTAATTTATCCCCCATATCATCAAGAACAATTACACTATTTTTGAAATCAGACCTCTTTTTTTACTGATCATGTTTATGTCACACATAGTATATCCATTATAAAGTTCTCTAGTTTCTGAATCGATTCAATCTCTTTCAACTCTATGTACTATGATTATGGACCTCTTGTCTTTTTCGTCAATTTCATATACCTTTAAATACTGTCTTACAAAAATGTCTTACCACTACCCGAAGCCCCACAAAAAATGCTGTGTAATGGCGACTTTTCATTTTCTAATTTCACTGAACTTGTATCTGCATATCCACCAAATATTTCAACAAGTTTTGCATATTCACTCGGTATTGAATCATATATTATATAGCAAACTGCAACTATAACTATAATACCAAAAATAAGGGACCCTAAATCCATTTTCATATTTAAAATAATATACTAATTAAAATGATTATCCTAACTTTTAAAGAATTGAATAATAGATACAATGTTGAGAAAAATCTATGAGTAATATCGAGATAGAAGATATAAGTAAAGATATTAGTCTAATTCGAATTGAAACAGTAATGCGCGACCAAACACCAAAAACAATTGAAGATGCAGAGTATAATAATATTAATAACTTACACCCAACTGATGGTCTCATTGGATTTTAGTCATAAAAGAGAGAAAACTAGAGCCTATTACTTTGATTGCTTTGGAGTAGAGACACCACCATTACTTTTACAGAAATAAACTAATCTAGATAAGTTGATCATAGATTAGTTTATTTCTGTAATGAAAGAATACAAGAATATGATTAATCTTATTGTGGTGCATATTGTTTATATATGATATATCTGATTGATCATAGATTAGGATAAGAAGTGCATTTAATATTCCAGTTAACCAATGTAAGAATCCTACTATATATGATAAATGCTATTGTTTAGATTGTAGTTTAGATGATAATAGTATTGATGAGGACAATAGTAATGACAATGGTAAAGGCATTAGCAATAGCAATAGTGATGGCAATAACTATAGCATTAGCAATAGCAATAGTAATAGATATGGTAATAGCAATGGCAATAACAATAGCAATAAAAATAGTAATGATAATAACTATTGCAATACAGATAGCAATAGCAGCGACAATATCTATAGTAATAGATAAAATAGACATAGCAATAACAATAGTAGTGATGAAGATAAAATTATTAGTATTGATATTAATAAAGTTCTAGAATCGTGGCTAGAAGGTGAAGACATATTTGTTATGCTAAATTTCCTGATAGCTTTAGATGTATAATATCGGGCCTAGTGAATGTGGTATGACATTCTTATTTAAAAATCTAATTATAGGTAGTATATACGTTGATAAAATCCATATCATAGGTCATACTGATGATCAATATGAAGGTGTAGAGAGTGTAAATGATAAAGCAGATGTTGAGTTTATTAAAGATATAAACGATTAACCTTCGCCTTGTGATTTGCCCAAAGATTCAAAGAAATTTATGATATTTGATGATGTGAAAGCTAAAGAACCAGTTATAAACGAGTATTTTTGGAGATGTAGACACAATAAATGTGATATGGTTCATCTAAATCAGAATATATTTTCATTAGATAGACAAATTACAAGAGAAAGTTGTAATATATGTATTTTATTTGAACAAAGCGGTAATGTACTTCAATCAGAACATAGCGACTTCTTTAACGAAAATGAAATTGGTTATAAAGATTTTGCTAAAATGTGTAATAAAGTATGGAGAGAGCCTTATAACTACATTGTCATTGATAGATATAAAATATATATACCAATGGTAAGTTGAGAATAAAATGGGATAGGAGAGTTTTATTGTCTTTATATAACTATAACTAAAGCTATAGTATTGACTATATGACTATATCTTAAAACATAACTATTTAATATCAATAATCTTTTGAGATACATATTTACCTGGTCCATATAAAAATTTTCCAAAGCCTAATAATGGTGCAATTTAAATCTCTACATCAAAGTTAAGTGCTCCTTGTTTCATTTCCATTCTACATTTCATTGTATTCTTATCTGGTTATATTATAACATTACCTTTAGTTTCTTCTTTTATTAATTCTGTTATTTCAGATATTTCATGTGCGCCAGGTATAACAGTTGAATACGATGTTAGATTTTTGCTAATATTAGAACTACAACCCTCATGTAAAAATTGATTGTTCCTTCTATTCACATTAAACACCGAGTTATAAACTGATAATCTAATTAAACCTAATCTGATTGCATAAAGTATAGGTTCACTAAAGTTAGATATTTCTGTTGATATTATCATTCTAAGGTTAATTGTATGTTCTTCTGTAGTTTTAGTTAGAGCTTCATGTATCTTTTGTAGTTCATATAATATAAGGTTCTCAGTCATTTTTATTATTCAAATAGTACATTATTTAGAGTAATAGCTATAGTAATAGCTATAGTGATAGCTAGAGTACTAGCTAAAAAAAATTAAAATTTAGTAGTATAAAGAAGAACTTCGAAATAGACTAGACATTATATGTAAAATAACGAGATAAACAATAGCAAGATAATAAGTTAAAAACCAATTAATCTAGCAA
>NC_134475.1:30285383-30463383 GCF_964194025.1 Convolutriloba macropyga
ATTACTGATTGATGTTTCGCTTGGTTGAATCTGTTTCTTGTCATCTTTGTATTTGTTTACAATAAGAACTATATTTAATGATTCAGAACTTTTTTATTAGACTCAAAATCAAAGTCAGATTTTAATAATTCCTGATCACAATACTTACCTTCTATCATTTCACCATTGATTTACCATTATATTTACTTAAAGATGATTTATCAATCAAATCACCTGACCATGTTTCATCTTCATATAAGTGTATTATTCTTCCTCTTTTAAACCTTGTTATTATTGGACTAAAAACTTCTTTAGCTAATAGTTGTTTTTGTTGTTCTAATTTTACCATGATCAATCAATGTCGTTGTGGCTCACAGCCTATTTAACATAAATTAAAAATTATCTAGCTCCTCTTGACTAACAATATTCATAGATAGTAGTTGTTTAGAGATATTTAACATTTCATCATATAAACCATCATGACCAGCTTTTGTTTCTAATTAGTTCTGGCCTTTCTATTAAATTGTTGGGGTCTAAAAGACCTCTAGAAAGATATCCCACTCTCTCATCTCAAATAAGCGTTTTATATAACTATAGCTATGACTACAAATATAGCTATGACTTAGAATATGCCTATGACTGTAAATATAGCTATGACTATAACTATGGCTATCTATGAACAATAAAACTAATATTATTATTAATAAATATATCATTATTACTAAACACAACTAACTTTAGTTTTTAAAAATATTTAATTTTAATTTCTGATTTTTCTCATTATCTTCATATACTTCAACTAATTCATTATATAGCTTTAGCTTTAATTATTGCTATTAATCTGGGTTTAACTTTAGCTCTAGCTACGACTATGATCATAGTGTCATCTTCACCATTGAATAGTTAAACTAAAATTATCATTACTAAATATACTATTATTACTAAACACTACTAATTTCAGTTGAAAAATATTGAACTTTATTTTCTTGTTTTCCTTATAATCTTCATATATTTTAAATAACTCATTATATTCATCATTATCTATCACATTATTGACATAAAGTAAGGCTCATTAAATTTATCGCTGAATTGTTTAGATAAATATACATTTGAGAAAACTTCATAATTTTATTTCTTATTTTAGTGTTAACTGCTTTTGACATTGAACCACATACAGTGGCAGTAGCAAAAGCTGTTGGTATAGAATAAGGTATACCTAAACCAGTTGATGCAATGGATGTTTTTGTTGCTGTTGTCGCTATAGATGATAATGCTATCAATATCTTTTATAATATTAATATCATTATTAAATTTATTGTTAGCTAGGATTTTATCTTTATGTATTGCTCTGATCAATTATTGTTAGCCCAGGCTTTAGCGGTAGGATACAGTTAAGGTACTTCAAACTTAAATTGCTGATTTATTAAAATCATTAATTAGTTTATCATTGACTTGTGTGTTATTTACTTGTAATGTTTTAGTTGTAACTTTATCAAACTCACCTGTTGTTAATTCAGTTTTGTTTTAACTTAAAATTTCTACCTTATTATTGGTTGATAATAGATTACTGTCACGATACTCTTTATTAACATCTTCTTCATCTCTGGGAGGGTGTACATTTGTAATTTTTTAGGTATCTTTCATGTCAATGTTATCATTATCTGCTAAGAATAATTGGCGGGCCCTAATTGTTGATAGAATCATGGTTATTACTGATTGATGTTTCGCTTGGTTGAATCTGTTTCTTGTCGTCTTGGTATTTGTTTACAATAAGAACTATATTAAATGATTCAGAACTTTTTTTATTAGACTCAAAATCAAAGTCAGATTTTAATAATTCCTGATCACAAAACTTACCTTCTATTATTTCACCATTGATTTACCATTATATTTACTTAAAGATGATTTATCAATCAAATCACCTGACCATGTTTCATCTTCATATAAGTGTATTATTCTTCCTCTTTTAAACCTTGTTATTATTGGACTAAATACTTCTTTAGCTAATAGTTGTTTTTGTTGTTCTAATTTTACCATGATCAATCAATGTCGTTGTGGCTCAGCCTATTTAACATAAATTAAAAATTATCTAGCTCCTCTTGAATAACAATATTCATAGATAGTAGTTGTTTAGAGATATTTAACATTTCAACATATAAACCATCATTACCAGCTTTTGTTTCTAAGTAGTTCTGGCCTTTCTATTAAATTGTTGGGGTCTAAAAGACCTCTAGAAAAATATCCCACACTCTCATCTCAAATAAGCGTTTTATCGTTTTGAATCTTCTACTTTTCTTATCATCTTCCCTGTATCATATCTAATATACCGTAGAAAGATTATAATTTTTTTTTTCATCATCTTCATCATCGATGTCCTCATACTTTATATCTTGACATCAAATACATAATCCCCAACTAAAGAAGGCATCCTGCTCAAGAGTTAAATTAACACCATTTATTTCATATTCCCTATTAGCTATATTCTTGATATGTAACTATAATTGTGGATTAGATTGGGCACCTATTAAAAGAAGAATGTTAGCTGTGTCTGTATCAATTGTAACTAGCGGATCTTCTTGAGTTTCTAGTTCCTTTAGTGTTGAACTTATTTCAACCTCTGCCATCCGCAAAGAGGCTTGGCCGATCTGCAAAGCAGTCTCAGTGATCGCTCTAGATTGCTCACCTAACTCACTAGAGTTTGCCAATTTATTGCTCTTAGTGTTTGTTTACTCAATGCTAAATTCTGCTCACTGTTAGCATTTTAAAGTTTTGGTTAGGGGATCAAACAGCTCGTCTATCTCCCCATAGTATTCTTGTTTTCTTAATTTCTCTTCTAATTTGCTTTTTCTGTTTTCTTTTTCTTACCTATTTAGCTCTATTAGTGTTTCTAGTTTACCCATTTTTATTTTTAAAAAAATTATGTTGAATCATTATATAGAAAAATATGAGCAAGAAGTGGTTGATTAAAAGTTAGCTGTTCAATATTATTAATTGCTAGGTCTTTCTCTTTATCTAGTTTTATTAATAACTCATGTGGTGCGGTATTAATTTTATTCAATAGATCTCTTTTGAATAGATAGAGGCTTTCAACATGAGGAAAGCTTTTAATATTATTTACATAAAATCTTTAATCATCGAAAGAGTTTAAACTAGTCTTACTTGTTTTTGTTGTTGTCATATTATCTCCTATTTTTTATATTCTACATTCCTATACAGTTCTCTCTGTGTTATATATTAGGTGTTATAATACTATTCATGTTCAGCGCTATTACATTTCTTCATTCCTTTCTCTTTAGCGTTATAATGTTAAAAGCTATAGGTCTTAGTTGATAAAATTATGAACTCATTTATGATTTTACTTCCAAATTCAAGCTTGAATTTTTCCAGGACTTTATTATTAGTTTTGATTGGTATATCTAAATTACTTGATACCAAATGCATGTCATCAACTTTACCTTCAGAGAAACTTAGTACAAAACTATCGGTATCCATATAATGTAATTGTAAATCTTTAAGTGATGATTGTAGAATATCATAGAATGCATCAAACATATGTAATTTACTTAATTCTGTTATAGTGACGCCTACATATATTGGTGAATCATATTTTTTTCCGTTGTACATTTTTGTTGGGCATAATCCTTATATCTAGTTATATATTTAGAAGTGGGTTTACCTGCATTTTTCATTATCATTTCTCCATGTAAAAACTTAGTTTGCATGAAATGTAGAGGAGACATGCACATTCATCCATATAATGAGTTGTTCATTAATCTCCTTACATCCTTTTCATCTTCAGTTTTAGCTGTTGCTCGCTTGTTGGTATTGTTTTGAATATAGTCTCTACACATATAATCTTGCTTAAATTTGATTACTCTATGTATTTAAGTAAATTTTACCCCAACTTAACATCCTATAATGAACCATATACTCTGTTTCATTTTTTTGGTCTAAAATTAGTTTCTCTGATCTGGCTCTACCCTTTTCTCGTTGTCTACAGCCCAATTCATTGTCATTTATCTTTCTTTTATGAGGCATTAGTGCTAATTGCACTGTTTTATCTTAAAAATATCATTGTAATCAAAATCAAAAATTATATAATAACCGTGATCACTATCATCTGGAGTATTTAATATATCATCTAGAGATGTGATAGAGTACTTGAACTCCTTATAAGGTTACTTTTGCATCATTGCCTAGCCATATAGATCATTAGCGTCTATGTGCCAGCTGTTTCTGTTAATATTACTAAAATTAAAGATCATTTATCAATCAAATCGGCTGAATAAGTTTCATCTTTATATAAGTGTATTATTCTGTCTCTTTTAAACTCTGTTATTGGACTAAATACTTCTTTAGGTAATAGTTGTATTTGTTCTAATTTTGTCATGATCAATCAATGTCGTTGTGGCTTAGCTTTTTTCCCATAATTTAAAAATTATCTAGCTGCTCTTAATAAGATTCATAGATAGTAGTTGTTTAGATATATTTAACATTTCATCATATAAACCATCATGACCGGCTTTTGTTTCTAGTATAAGTAGTTCTGGTCTTTCTATTAAATTGTTGGGGTCTACAAGACTTCTAGCAGATATATATCGCCCTCTCATCTCATATAAGCGTTTTATTGTTCTGAATCATTTACTTTTCTTATCACCTATTCCTGTATCATATCTAATATCCCGTAGGAAACTTTTTATGTTTTTTTAATTACCTTCATCCTCGAAGTCCTCATATTTTATAACTAGATTAGAAAGAAACTTAATAAAGTCATCTGAAAGTTCAAATATATTATCCCCAACTGAACAGGCATCCTGCTCTAGTTACATTGAAACCATTCATTTCATATTCCCTTTAGCTATATTCTTGATATGTAACTGTAATTGTGGATTAGATTGGGCACCTATTAAATGAAGAATGTTAGCTGTTTCTGTATCAATTGTAACTAGCGGCTCTTCTTGAGTTTCTAGTTCCCTTATTGTTGAACTCCTTTCATTCTCTGCCAACCGCGAAGCAGCTTTGCCGATCTGCAAAGCAGTTCCAGTGATCGCTATAGTTTGTTTATCTTACTCTCAATTTTACCAATTTATTATCATTAGTGTTTGTTTACCTGTTCACGCTAAAATCTGCACACTTTTAGAATTTATATTTTTAAAAACAGGATCAACTAGCTCTTCTATCTCACCATAGTATTCATGTTTTCCTAATTTCTCTTCTAATCTGTTTCTTCTGTTTTCTTTTTCCAATCTATTTAGTTCTATTAGTGTTTCTAGTTTACCAATTTTTATGTTATCAATTATTATGGAAAATCATTATATGGAGTAATAGCAGCAAGAATTATTTCACGTGGTTCATTAAAAAATAGCTCTTTAATATAAATAATTGCTAGGTCCTTGTCTTTGTCTAGATCTAGTTTTAGTAATAGCTCATGTGGTGCATTATCAATTTTTTTCAATTGATCTGTTTTGTATAGACAGAGGTTTTCGTCATGAGGATAGCTTTTAATACTACTTACATAAATTCTTTTATCATCGAAAGAGTTTAAACTAGTCTTACTTGTTTTTGTTGTCATATTATCTCCTATTTTTATATTCTACATTCCTATACAGTTCTATCTGTGTTATATATTAGGTGTTATAATACTATTCATGTTCAGCGCTATTACATTTCTTCATTCCTTTCTCTTTAGCGTTATAATGTTAAAAGCTATAGGTCTTAGTTGATAAAGTTATGAACTCATTTATGATTTTACTTCCAAATTCAAGCTCGAATTTTTCCAGGACTTTATTTTTAGTTTTGATTGGTATATCTAAATTACTTGATACCAAATGCATGTCATCAACTTTACCTTCAGAGAAACTTAGTACAAAACTATCGGTGTCCATATAATGTAATTGTAAATCTTTAACTGATGATTGTAGAATATCATAGAATGCATCAAACATATGTAATTTACTTAATTCTGTTATAGTGACGCCTACATATATTGGTGAATCATATTTTTTTCCGTTGTACATTTTTTGTTGGGCATAATCCTTATATCTAGTTATATATTTAGAAGTGGGTTTACTTGCATTTTTCATTATCTTTTCTCCATGTAAAAACTTAGTTTGCATGAAATGTAGAGGATTCATGCACATTCATCCATATAATGAGTTGTTCATTAATCTCCTTACATCCTTTTCATCTTCAGTTTTAGCTGTTGCTCGCTTGTTGGTATTGTTTTGAATATAGTCTCTACACATATAATCTTGCTTAAATTTGATTACTCTATGTATTTAAGTAAATTTTACCCCAACTTAACATCCTATAATGAACCATATACACTGTTTCATTTTTTTGGTCTAAAATTAGTTTCTCTGATCTCGCTCTACCTTTTTCTCGTTGTCTACAGCCCAATTCATTGTCATTTATCTTTCTTTTATGAGGCATTAGTGCTAATTGCACTGTTTTATCTTAAAAATATCATTGTAATCAAAATCGCAAATTATATAATAACCGTGATCACTATCATCTGGAGTATTTAATATATCATCTAGAGATGTGGTAGAGTACTTGAAGTCCTTATAAGGTTACTTTTGCATCATTGCCCAGCCATACTTTTGCATCATTAGCGTCTATGTGCCAGCTGTTTCTGTTATTATTACTAAATATTAAAGATCATTTATCAATCAAATCGGCTGAATATGCTTCACCTTTATATAAGTGTATTATTCTGTCTCTTTTAAACTCTGTTATTGGACTAAATACTTCTTTAGCTAATAGTTGTATTTGTTCTAATTTTGTCATGATCAATCAATGTCGTTGTGGCTTAGCTTTTTTCCCATAATTTAAAAATTATCTAGCTGCTCTTAATAAGATTCATAGATAGTAGTTGTTTAGATATACTTAACATTTCATCATATAAACTTAATAACATATAAACTTAATAAGTTAATAAATTTAATCATTTATTGTTCTGAATACTTCTTTAGCTCTATACACCTATTCCTGTACCATATCCATTCTTATCACCTATTCCTGTATCATATCTAATATCCCGTAGGAAACTTTTTAAGTTTTTTTAATCATCTTCATCCTCGAAGTCCTCATATTTTATAACTAGATTAGAAAGAAACTTAATAAAGTCATCTGAAAGTTCAAATATATTATCCCCAACTGAACAGGCATCCTGCTCTAGTTACATTAAAACCATTCATTCCATATTACCTTTAGCTATATTCTTGATATGTAACTGTAATTGTGGATTAGATTGGGCACCTATTAAATGAAGAATGTTAGCTGTGTCTGTATCAATTGTAACTAGCGGATCTTCTTGAGTTTCTAGTTCCTTTAGTGTTGAACTTCTTTCATTCTCTGCCAACCGCGAAGCAGCTTTGCCGATCTGCAAAGCAGTTCCAGTGATCGCTATAGTTTGTTTATCTTACTCTCAATTTTACCAATTTATTGCCATTAGTGTTTGTTTACCTGTTCACGCTAAATTCTGCACACTTTTAGAATTTATATTTTTAAAAAGAGGATCAACTAGCTCTTCAATCTCACCATAGTATTCATGTTTTCCTAATTTCTCTTCTAATCTGTTTCTTCTGTTTTCTTTTTCCAATCTATTTAGTTCTATTAGTGTTTCCAGTTTACCCATTTTTATGTTATCAATAATTATGGAAAATCATTATATAGAGCAACAGCAGCAAGAATTAGTTCACGTGGTTCATTAAAAAATAGCTCTTTAATATAATTAATTACTAGATCCTTGTCTTTGTCTAGATCTAGTTTTAGTAATGGCTCATGTGGTGCATTATCAATTTTTTTCAATTGATCTGTTTTGTATAGACAGAGGTTTTCATCATGAGGATAGCTTTTAATACTATTTACATAAAATCTTGTATAATAAAAGAGTTTAAACTAGTCTTAATTGTTTTTGTTGTTGTCGTATTATCTCCTATTTTTTGTATTCTACATTCCTCTACAGTTCTCTCTATGTTATATATTAGGGCATTATAATATGTTTAGCACTCTTACATTTTATTATTCTTTTCTCATTAGCATTATAATGTTTAAAGCTATATGTCTTAGGTGATAGAGTTAAAAACTCATCTATGATTTTACTTCCAAATTCATGCTTGAATTGACCTGCGACTTTATTATTAGTTTTGATTGTTATATCTCTATTACTTAATACCATTTGCATGTCATCACTTTAACCTTCAGAGTACAAAACTATCGGTATGCATATAATGTAGATGTAAATCTTTAAGTGATGATTGTAGAATATCATAGAATGCATCAAACATATGTAATTTACTCAATTTCAATATAGTGACGCCTACATATATTGGTGAATCATATTCTATTTTTTCTTTTTATATTCAATTTGGGTAAAATCCTTATATCTGGATATATTTTTAGAAGTGGGTTTACTTACACTTTTCATTATCTTTTCTCCATGTAAAAACTTAGTTTGCATGAAATGTAGAGGACTCATGCACATTCATCCATATAATGAGTTGTTCATTAATCTCCTTACATCCTTTTCATCTTCAGTTTTAGCTGTTGCTCGCTTGTTGTTATTGTTTTGAACATAGTCTCTACACATATAATCTTCCTTGAATTTGATTACTCTATATATTTAAGTAAATTTTATCCAATCTTAACATAAGACTTTAACATCCTATAATAAACCATATACTCTGTTTCATTTTTTTGTTCTAAAATTAGTTTCTCTGTTCTTGCTCTACCTTTTTCTCTTTGTCAACAGCCCAATTCATTATCATTTATCTTTCTTTTATTAGGCATTACTGCTAGTTGCACTGTTTGATCTTAACATATATCATTGTAATCAACATTGCAAAATGTATGATAACCATGATCACTATCATCCGTAGTATTTAATATATCATCTAGAGATGTAGTAGAGTACCTAAAGTCCTTATAATGTATTTTTTGCATCATTGCCCAACCATATAGATTATCAACGTCTATGTACAAGATGTTTCTGTTATTATTACTACTATTAATAAATCTATCAGTCATTATACCACATAGACCACCTCTCTTTGCTTCAAGAAAATCATCTAGCATTTGTTTATCTTGTATTGTATCTAATGAGAAGCCACTCATAATTAACCAAAAATCATAACTGTAGCCAGGGAGACTTACATAGTGTAGGGAATTGAAGCCGCATTCTTTCAAGTCAAGAGCGACATAATCATTCATACAACAGTAATATTTCAACATCAATTTGAAAATACGCTATATTCAAACCTTTACCAGTGTTATGACAATTTTCATTATTAAAGATATCTACTTTTTTTGTTGGTAATTTATTAGATAGAGAAGATTTGAAGTTTTCTATTTTTAGATTACCCAAAACTTCATTGTTGAAGTTTTCTATTTTTAGATTACCCAAAACTTCATTGTATGATTCTAAAGACTCCACTATATAATAGATTGAAATCATAGCCACTACCAATATGATATATAACGGGGATGAAGTTTTGTTTATATTATAGATTATATATGATACAGGCGGGTCTTCTGTATTTAAAAGCATTTGTTTGTTACGCTTGAAATTAAGCTCAGTCTCAATAGTTAGTAGATCAGTAGTAAATCTTTTGATACAGTTTTGACTATAGTTGAAATTACCATTAAACTTTTAACCCACTCCTACTGGTATGTGATCGGCTATTACATAGTTTTGGGTTTTAGCTTTAGCTGGACTAATATCAACAACACAACAGTCTATCGGCATTTATATTTTTTATTTCCTGTCGTTTATGTTCATTTATAAATGTAATATGTTTCTTCTTAGAAAAAAACAATCTCTGGTTTAAATGTGTGGCTACAATCATGATTAATGTACTTAACTAAAGAGGTAAATCAATATGTACATCTATTACAATGAAAGTATTTAAAAAGGCTGTTAATTAGTCTTTCTCTCAATTTTTCTATATTTTTAATTCGAGCACAATGTTCAGTCATAGGTGACCCTTCCCAAATTACCATTCTCACATCTTTTCTATCTTTATCTTTATTACTTAATACCATTTGCATGTCATCACTTTAACCTTCAGAGTACAAAACTATCGGTATGCATATAATGTAGATGTAAATCTTTAAGTGATGATTGTAGAATATCATAGAATGCATCAAACATATGTAATTTACTCAATTTCAATATAGTGACGCCTACATATATTGGTGAATCATATTCTATTTTTTCTTTTTATATTCAATTTGGGTAAAATCCTTATATCTGGATATATTTTTAGAAGTGGGTTTACTTACACTTTTCATTATCTTTTCTCCATGTAAAAACTTAGTTTGCATGAAATGTAGAGGACTCATGCACATTCATCCATATAATGAGTTGTTCATTAATCTCCTTACATCCTTTTCATCTTCAGTTTTAGCTGTTGCTCGCTTGTTGTTATTGTTTTGAACATAGTCTCTACACATATAATCTTCCTTGAATTTGATTACTCTATATATTTAAGTAAATTTTATCCAATCTTAACATAAGACTTTAACATCCTATAATAAACCATATACTCTATTTCATTTTTTTGTTCTAAAATTAGTTTCTCTGTTCTTGCTCTACCTTTTTCTCTTTGTCAACAGCCCAATTCATTATCATTTATCTTTCTTTTATTAGGCATTACTGCTAGTTGCACTGTTTGATCTTAACATATATCATTGTAATCAACATTGCAAAATGTATGATAACCATGATCACTATCATCCGTAGTATTTAATATATCATCTAGAGATGTAGTAGAGTACCTAAAGTCCTTATAATGTATTTTTTGCATCATTGCCCAACCATATAGATTATCAACGTCTATGTACAAGATGTTTCTGTTATTATTACTACTATTAATAAATCTATCAGTCATTATACCACATAGACCACCTCTCTTTGCTTCAAGAAAATCATCTAGCATTTGTTTATCTTGTATTGTATCTAATGAGAAGCCACTCATAATTAACCAAAAATCATAACTGTAGCCAGGGAGACTTACATAGTGTAGGGAATTGAAGCCGCATTCTTTCAAGTCAAGAGCGACATAATCATTCATACAACAGTAATATTTCCACATCAATTTGAAAATACGCTATATTCAAACCTTTACCAGTGTTATGACAATTTTCATTATTAAAGATATCTACTTTTTTTGTTGGTAATTTATTAGATAGAGAAGATTTGAAGTTTTCTATTTTTAGATTACCCAAAACTTCATTGTTGAAGTTTTCTATTTTTAGATTACCCAAAACTTCATTGTATGATTCTAAAGACTCCACTATATAATAGATTGAAATCATAGCCACTACCAATATGATATATAACGGGGATGAAGTTTTGTTTATATTATAGATTATATATGATACAGGCGGGTCTTCTGTATTTAAAAGCATTTGTTTGTTACGCTTGAAATTAAGCTCAGTCTCAATAGTTAGTAGATCAGTAGTAAATCTTTTGATACAGTTTTGACTATAGTTGAAATTACCATTAAACTTTTAACCCACTCCTACTGGTATGTGATCGGCTATTACATAGTTTTGGGTTTTAGCTTTAGCTGGACTAATATCAACAACACAACAGTCTATCGGCATTTATATTTTTTATTTCCTGTCGTTTATGTTCATTTATAAATGTAATATGTTTCTTCTTAGAAAAAAACAATCTCTGGTTTAAATGTGTGGCTACAATCATGATTAATGTACTTAACTAAAGAGGTAAATCAATATGTACATCTATTACAATGAAAGTATTTAAAAAGGCTGTTAATTAGTCTTTCTCTCAATTTTTCTATATTTTTAATTCGAGCACAATGTTCAGTCATAGGTGACCCTTCCCAAATTACCATTCTCACATCTTTTCTATCTTTATCAAAATCAAGGGCTGGTTTAAAAAGCTCTACTTTACCATCTTATATTTAAAACTCTTAAGGGGTCTAAGCTGGTAACGTTTTTAATTTCGTCTAGTGAGTATTTATTTGCTTCATCTATATCAATAATGTAATTTTCATACTTATCTGTAATATACATTTCGCTCATATTTTGAATAGAGTTTATATCGTAATTTTCACTATTCTCTAGATATTTTCTATTATGACTATATGAGTGTGTAGTAAGAGCTATTTTATTTTAAATACTCTTTACTCTATACTTCATTATATTCTTTACATTCATATTTAACTAGTATAGATATTATCATCAGTATTAGTTTTAGTTTTAGCTTCGGTAGTAGTATTATCATTAGTATAAGTATTACCTTTAGTAATATTACTATCTTTAATAATAGTATTAGCTTTAGTAATAGTATGGGTCTTTGACCATGTTTCACCATCAGCATTATCTACAGCTTTATCTCTAGTAATAGTATCAGTATCATCTTTATTATTAGTTTTAGTATTAGTAATAGTATCAGCATTATCTATAGCCTTTTCCTTTTTAATAGCATTAGCACAAACATCATCATCATCATCAAGTTCATCACTTAAATGGCCTTCTGATTGTTTTATATGTTCATTTGTGAGTGTGTGTTTAATAAACTGCTTCGTTTAATTGATTAACAGATTGCAGGCGATGCAAAACTGTACGGCGTCATGACGTGGGGTATTCATTTCTTATGGGAAAATATTAAAAAAATGAATTTCAAAAATATATAAAATAAAATGTCTTCGAAGTGTGACAATTGTAAAAATAAAACTTGGCGTGTATGTTGCGATAAATGTAGATCGCAACTGCATAAATGTTTTACATGTTATGATATGATTAGCATAAAAGATAGATACAATCATATATGTAAACATTATATTAATCCTGATATATATATATATATATATATATATATATATATATATATATATATCATGCAATATGTGCAAAAATGGTTAACATATAAGGTCCTTTAGATTTGGTAGAGATAAATGTAGGTTGTGTGTTTATTTAAATAGATATATATTCAGCCATACTAAAAATCAGTTCCAGGAGCATGTAAATAAGTATAATATTGTTATAAATTGTAGGGGAGATGTGAAAAAGAAAATAAACAAAACTTATGGTTCGCATCTGGGGACGTGATAGAACGCGAACAATTTGTGTTTATTACTAGAGTTAAACAAATTGAAATAAAAATACCAGCCTAACTCTAGTAATAAACACAAATTGTTCGCGTTCTATCGCGTCCCCAGATGCGAACCATAAGTTTTGTTTATTTTCTTTTTCACATCTCCCCTACAGTTTATAACTAGAGTTATAACTAGAGTTATTACTAGAGTTTATTCTTTCGATTCTGTTTTAGATATTGCCTTAATTGCTCCGACGTCAAGTAATGACAAGCTAGCCTGGTTTTTTGTGTCATTGTGTAGCGGCTCACAATCGCTTTATAATAGCAACAAACAATGAGAGCAACTGACATCATTCAAAAATCAAGAAGTGAAGCTCAGTAGAAGTCAAAGAATGGTCTAGGACAAAAGCGGAAAAACAGTCATGCAAAATTGTTGCATAAAAAGACACACACATTTACAATAATTGCCTGAAACTTCATTCAAGAGCGTTTGCTTAAAAAATCGTACTGAATCCCCGCAGCCTTTTTTAGTGAAAACTTCGAACGTATCAGTCAACGCCAGTAATTTGAGTGAGGTTATATCTAAATTTATTTTCCGTTAGATTAATTTTTAGTGGAGGGCTAGAACAAACTGCTAGCCTCATTGTTCTTTTCAAGAAATGAATTTCACGCAGTTAATATTAATTGCGGTTCGAATTAAATGCATTATTTAATTTTAGACTTCAATTACAACATTTATGGCCATCTGAATTCTCCTCGTATCCATTGCTTGCTCTCCTACGTCATGTTCTTCGTTTTATTACTGCCTTAATTTAGTAGTGTGAGTTATCTGGATTATGATAGGTTATCGGGAGGAGCAGTTATACTCAAAGGACTGTTTTCAATGATGAACTTACTCGTCACCCTCTTTTCGGTGGAAGACTAGAAATGGATCAGATTTTCCCAGGAAATCCTTGTTGTCCAAACCAAGTGCAATGAAGCTGAACACATAATTTTGCTAAAACATTCACTTATTTCAAATGTGAAAGCGCACTAACTAGCATAAACTAGCTTTCCAAAAACTAAAAATTTTAAAATAAATCTCTTGTTCGAAGTTTTAGAAGTGTTTTACGATTCCTAGTTTAAAACAGAACACACCCTGCAATCCGTTGTTTCTCTGGCAGTGACGTAAATTTTGGAATTAGAATCGCCAGATTTTGCCAGAGGTCGACCACCTCTCAGTCTTCCTTGAACAACCTCCGCAACCGACACTGTCAAAGTACCCAATTTGTCAGCCTTGTCCGGATCATTTTTGGAGTCATCACAGTCATATCTAAATAACGCTTGTAGGTTTAGATTTCAAAAAAAATAATTTAGCATTTTGGTTTCTAACAGGGTGAGAAGACAATTAATTCCCTCTCCGTTAAAGCAGGCAGTACAATTAGTACCCATTCGTTTAATTAGTACAGCATTCAGTTCCCTACTCAATTATAATTTTGACCCTCAAACATTCGCAATATCAACTTTTTCAACAAAAGGGGTTTTACAAAACACCCAGGTCCAGAGAGGTCATTTTTTCTAATGATGCCCATGAGTTTTGTTTTGTTAATGGGCAAATTGTCATTACATTTGGGACAATTTTGAAAATGTCTTTTAGTAGTTTTATTCTGTGGAAAAACCCATTCTGTTTAATACCCATATTTCTACACGCGATGCAATAAATTTAACGTAAGAATAATTTAACGTACAAACACCGCGTAATTTAGTTAATTTATTAAACAAAGAAAATCGCAATATGCAACATTTCGATACTACGCGAATTTTGCCCTGACATATTCATTTAAATACTCACATTTTGAATTTGAGCATCTGCTTTGTTTCGAACTTGTAAGTAACCAGCAGTTTTGTAGTGAACTCGGGATTCAAATTGTTCTCCACTCTCTCGGTGCGACCAATCTAACAACAAACAAGCTCATGGCAAATAATCCCATACATGTAGGCAACTGAAGAAACAGTATAGTTCATGTCCCAGTGACTACTAACATTTATCACCATAACCTCATTAAGTAAAATTTCGGATGGCTGAAAACTGTGAAAGACAGCACGCAGAAGATTATGTACGATGTTGAAAACTCACCAAAATTTTTGAATTTTTAGATGTCTACAAAGATGTTCAACGAATACTACAAAACTCTGCTGACGTTATCAAAGAAGCAGACACAAAAGCGATATCAAATAGACGTGTTTACGCGTACCTACAGCACAGCCAAAAAGGAGTGAATGGGAAAATCCATTAATTTTCCTGAATCACTAGTAGTCGAAAAAGTTCCCATATAGCATTGCAAATGAGGAAGCAATCATCAACATAATTGTAATGCTTCAAAAGAAAGAACAAAAGGTGAAAAGTAGTAAATTGGCCCCTCGCTACGGCAAAACGCAAAGCTACAACAACTCAAAATACTTTTTTTACTAGAATACAGAGACACCAACTTCAGGTTCAAATTGAACGAAAAACATCCAGCCAGTACAAACCAAACCTGAGGTATCCAAGCCACCTAATATTGCCCTTTGGACAGTGAATGTTCAGGAAAGGGTTTAGTGCGCGCGTGCGTGTGTGTTTGTGTGTGTGTGTGTGTGTGGGGGGGGCAGTGGTGGACAGGGGAGGAATTGAGATGGGTGACCAAAAATGAAAAGATTAGCCGTCACACCATAAAAATGTCTCCTCAGAAACTACTTCGGACGTGACAAGCACACGTGAAGACTGTTAAGGCTCCCAGAGAACTTCTCAGCAACTTAACGCTATCGAGTTTTGCCAATTTATTCAGTTTCCCAAAAACTCACAAAAAGTCACAAGTGAAAAACGTAGCAGGAAAAGTCCTGACACGATTCAAAGAAAATTCATAGACTTAACAAAAGACTACAACAACAAGGGACAAAAAATGGATTGGGAAAATCACTCCCCAAAACCGGATCAGAAAATTGAAAAAAGCAAAAATCAAAGTCAAATTGCGGAATGAGAGCAAAAAATCACAATCGAGAAAGCGAACTTTTCAAACACCGTTTTCTAAATCTATCGTAAAATTGGACCAAAAATAAGCTACGCCGCATAACCACTCGCTTTCTCACTCCACTTCCTGTTTCGGCGTGACCAAAATCACTTCTCAAATTTGACTCAAATTTGACCATGAAAATGTGTAGAGATCTCTAAAAATCATTGCCGGGAGTCTCCGGAACTGACTCGAAGTACAATTTAACATACTTAAAACATGAGCTAAAAGTATAAACTACAAAAAACTGTTAGAACTGATTAATCTATGAAAAATATGTTGTTCAAAACCATACAATGCGTTTAGTTCCTAAATCCAATAAGGAACAACAATATTAGCAACGACCCTATTGAAACAATTGAAAATGATAAAAAGTTCTGAAAGGCAAAAAAAGTTTGAATTCTGTTATTGTTATAACAGAATTCAAAAACAAAAAAATTATGCAAAATTTGCTTAAACTTAGCCAATTTTCTTAAAAAAACGGTTTAAATTGATATTAACTAAATCAAAAGGCCCCGAAAACCAACACGACAATTAATGCCAAACAACAAAAAGCCCAGACACTACAAACATAAAAAATTACAAAAAAAACGTTAAAAAAGCGCATGAAACTGTGAAAGCACAACAAAACGCAAGATTGCATAAACTCTTCTACATGATTAAGATGGTCAAAACGAATCCCAACAGAACAGCTAGTTATTAGTTTGGCTTAGAAAACCACTAATCGAAAAAGAAAAAATTAAAAAAAACTGCTTAGCGGAAGTTTTTTTTACCTACTTTTCTCGCTCTCAAACAAAAACCCGACATGAACGGAAAATCACTTTCTTTTCTCTGCTTTTCAATTCATCAGTCGTTTGAACAAAAAATAGTTTCCACGTGCGTCATTGACTTTCACATCTTGCTTTAAATACACTCCAAAATATTATTGACAAAAAAGACGCTCCAACAATCCTCCTATTCGAGTCGTAAAAAGACCGAAGCCCAATACAATTCCGTTTCTGTTAATTGTACAAATTGTGAGGCAAAAAAATTGACTGTACGACAAATTGCATTTAAAAAGGCGAACAGGACTAGAAATAATTACTAAAAAGCTATTAACATTAAAGCTTAAAAAACCAAAAAACATTGTTGATATCATTCGCTATCATCAAAATATCTAGTCAGATCCTAACACTACGTAGAGCTGAAGCTTATTTCTAATCCTTAAGATCCATTTAATTTTTTGGCCAAATAATAGAAATTGGGCCAGAGCAAAAACAACGGTTCGAAAACACTGTTTTCGAACAAACCTGCATACTAATGCTGCACACCGAACAAAATCGGTTTTGACCTTCTAAACTTGATGGCCTTAACAACAATTAGGAAATGGTTTTATTTGGAATCAACACGGTCTACGGAACTTAAAACGTGTCGTTTTTGTCTTCAAGCACAACAACTTACGTTAATGCCGACATCAAACATCATTAATTGAGTTGAGTCTCCCAAAAACAACACGCAAGATACACAGTATAGCAAAAGTAGTAAAAGAATCCATATCTTATATACCTTTCCTTACCTGAAAATATCCACAATTGATTAACAAAAAAGGTGTAAAAAGCAATCAGGCTGCAGAAATTTCATTTGCGAAAATCTAACCAAAAAATGTCATTTTCAACAGGCATGAATGGTTTTCGACCGTGACGAAACATTCTCCTTCGAAACAATAGAGAGCTCCGGTAGAAAACGACTAACCCTATAAGAGACACATTAAAATTTGAACATTTACAGAGTTTCTCGTACTAAATTAAAAAAAAGGAAAACGTGTATTCCAATAACAGATAAAGATTACCATGCAAATGGGAATGTAGGGTAAGTGCACAAAATAATAAATGAACAGTTGAAAAAAAAACCGTATCAATTGGAATAAATGATTACTTCTCTTTATTAAGTTGACCAAAGCGATGTCAACAAACTGAATGTTACTTACCTCTTCAAATTTGCCAATATCTTCATTTTTCAGCGTTAGTATGCACACTAAAACATAAGAAACAGTGGTACGCAAAACGATGATTTTCGAAAAGCCATAAAACCACTAACTTGGGTCAGATTTTGATCCAATATCTTTGTTCTTCAGAGAGCTAAAACCACAAACAAACAATCGAAATTTTTATACTATCAAAATTCTGAACACAGCTTATTGTTCGGGTAATTACAACACGTTCTTTGAACCAATGTCAATTTTGCGGAAAAAAGTTGTCAAAAAAATTTTATATCCATTTCGTTTTTAATCGGATAAAAGACCATTTATCATTTTGGAAAATTGTTACATAAATACTGAGATTCACTTAGATCATCTGAAAATCAAAATTGTGATATTGAAATTCTTATACCAAACTAGTTGCATTTACATCAAGTTGAGGTGAAGTAAAATCATTGACTAACCTGCATTTAATTGTAAGCTCAATGCGGGAGCTTAAATTATCAGAAGAACCAGGCGGCATAGTAATCTGAAAAATGGACAAATAACAATTCGTTTTTTCATTTAAAAAACTTCTAAAAGGATTAACATAACCGACTAACGTCGGGCGAATTGCTCTCAAACGACGGGCGAGCGGTTGGCTTCGTCAGTACCTAGCCACTGTTTAGTGAGGTTAGCTCTAGCTTGATTGAAGGGGCCTGAGATTAGGGTAATAGACGATGACATCACGCCACATAACAGCCGCTGAAGTCCGGCGTCAACAAAAGAATTAAGGAGAGAGAGAGAGAGAGAGCGAGAGAGAGAGAGAGAGAGAGAGAGAGAGAGAGAGATTAAACGTGAGCGAGAAGGAGAAGGAAAGAAACGCCAGCCAACACAGAGAACAAGAGAGATAGCTAGGAATTTTTTCCATGATGAGATTCGACTCCACAACTTCAAATTTTCTAACCTTGTTAGTAACTAAATCATATAGAAAACTGAAAGTGCAAAATTCCAAAGAAAAGTTTCCACATTTCGCAGTGAAGAAAATGTCCAAAAACATTTTTTGTCTCCAGATTTTTGTCATGTAACCCATCTGCAAGACTTAAAAAACTTCGTTGGCCAGTAATGGTTGTTAATCTCAAGCCCTAAACAGTTTGACTGGCTCATAAATATCGATACACTTGGAACATAAAAATTTTTCAAAAATTTTTCAAATTAAAATTTATCAAAAAATCTAAAATTCGAGTCATTAAAATAATGATAACAATTACATTAAATCTAAAAACTAAGCAGCAGCTTAGTATCGAACCTCGAATGACGCTTCTTGGCTCCTGAGGCTGGAAAACCCTTAAAAACATGACAATTTCAAAAAAACGAAGATTGCCAAAAAATTTCAAAAAAATGCTATAACTCGTTACATATTAAAATCTTTGAAAACACTCCATTGCATCGAGAAACTAGACAATAACTTGTTATCAAACTCTAGATGATGTTCCTTGGCTCTTGAGGCTAGATAAACTTATAAAATGACAAAAATTGTCAAAAAACTTGAAAAAACTGCAAGTTTTATAAAAACAAATCGATAAAATTTGTGATAATAAAAAGTTGAAAACCATTCCATTACCACTAAAAACTATGGAGCCACATATTATCAAACCCTTAAGCAGGTTTTCTGAACCCTGAGGGCGAAAAATCTTGAATAATGACCATAAATGTTAAAAAAATTTAAAAAATGCTAATTTTCTCAAAAAAAAAATGCTAAAAATCGTGATGTTAAAATCTTGAAAAAATTTCATTACGTCTAGAAACTATACAGTAACCTATCATCAAACCCTAGATGAGGCTCCTTGGCTCTTGAGGCTGGATAAACTTAAAAACCGACAAAAATTTTCAAAAAACTTGAAAAAATTTTCAAGTTTTTTCAAAAGATTGCAAAAAATTTGCGAAGTTAAAATGTTGATACTATTCTATTACCACTAGAAACTGTGCGGTAACCTATTATCAAACCATAGAGTGGGTTCCGTGACATCTAGGGTTGATAAAACTCAAAAATTTGACAAAAGCTTTTTCAAAAATGACAAAAATTTTCAAAAAGCTTGAAAAAAACTGTGAAAATTTGTATAAATTTGCTTATTTTTAGCGAGCGGTTGTTCGTCAGTAACTAGCCATGGGGGGCTGCTGATGGTGGTGGTGGCAACAGTCGGGTGGGGGCAACAGCGCGGTGGGGGGGGGTGAGGGGGCAATAGTGGGGGAGGGGGGTTTCAACCTCTAAGAACCGCTCTTCACACCATAAATATACGTCTCCAAAACAATTTGAGCTGAAACAGAGCTGAAAGGCTCTAAGAGCACTTGATGCCCGCTGGGCGCTACCTGTTTATCCCGTTTTTGAGGACGAAAAGTCAAAAGCGTCAGACGAAAAATCGGTCAAGCGAAAAATCGCATAAAAAAAGACCGACAGGACTAATATAATTGCTACAAACTTCGTTTGAGAGCAATTAATTATGGTATTCTAAAATGATTTTTCTATCAACATAGCTTACCGATTAAAGCTGAAAAAACGTTGAGTACACGTTAGAGTTCAAAGATCAATTTAATTTACGCGTAATATAATGGAATCCACATTGTATGCACACGTTGCTATAAAAATTTAATGCCTCTTCCGCCAACGTCGAAAAACAACAAACATTTCCCGCTTCAGAAAAAAGTAACACAAATTGAATGAGATCAAACATATTCCGAAACGCTTCATTTCTGTAAATGCGCTGACAAAAACATTATACTGAATGGTGTCATATCAATGCTTACAGATCAAACTCTGATCGAAGTCTACATCATACGGACATCCGTTACTCGTTAAAACCAGCGCAACAGAATGAGGCTCGTGCCTCTGTTTTCACACAGCTAATTCCGATTTTTTTAAAATGAAAATTTAACGATTGTTTATATTTTGACATAACTTTAACCAATTGAAAAGTTTGCAAAAAACAAAGGTAGAACTGAACTACCATTGACATTGTTGCAAGTAATGTTTTAATTACCTTGGCCGAGAAGACAGCAGTTAAAGATAACATTATGAAACAGGTTATTCGGTAATATAATAAGAGACAGTCAATCAAATTTATACGAACAGAACAATCCCGCTTTCCTGATCAAATATAAAATGGGTGATCTGTGTCGGATATGTCGGCATTTTCTCTTGCGACATACAAAAAACTAAAAAAGAGCTTTTGCAAAATTTGTAAAGCAATCTTTGTATATTTATAATTGAACTTTTACAATATGCTAATAGCTAATTTACCATTAAAACAATTAAAACATAAACCGACTAGCGTGGAACAAATTGCTCTTAAATGGCAGGCGGAGGAATATAATGCAGTGGAGGCATTAGCCTAGACATTTTTATGGGAGGAAAAAATTCCGCCCGAGGAGGGTTTCGACCCCGCCACCTCCGGAGTAACACCCGCAAGCATTAACCCGTCAGCTATCACAGTCTGGCTTTCTCATCTTACAATCACTTTTGTTACAGCATCATCAGACATAACTTCTGAATCAGAGCAATTTAGGTCACACAAAAAGATATCAAGCTTTAAAACGTCAGTCGAGTGAAATCAAGAGCTTTTTGGAACAAATCGGTCAAGCTAAACCGGTCAAACCACCTAACGTCAGACAAATTTCTCTCAAATTACAGAGGGGGCGGCAGAACTGAATTCAGAGGGGCGGCAGCAGACAAAAAATCTTTTTAATGGGTGCAAAAAATCCGACTAGGAATCGAAGAATGTTCTAGAAACGGCCAAGAAAAATTTTCATGAACAAGACCAAGACGTTTACAATAATTGCTTCAGGCTTCGTTCGAGAGCAATTAATTATCTTTTTTGAGGGAGTGTTTAAGGTGTGTGGGCTTTTGAAGCTCTTAGAATTGACCTTCACAACATAGGAATTTAAATTTCCAGTTTAACAGTTTGGGTGAACCACAAATTTAAAGACTAGAGTACGGCTGTGAATGAACTGCTAAGTTTTTAATGCCGTTTACCAGTTTATCCTGTTTTTCAAGACAAAAGTCACAAATTCGATGGTCATGCGAAAAAACGGCCCGACGAAGACATAATATCGCTAAAAAATGGAATAAAAAGACGAGTACTAATATAATTTCAACAAACTTAGTGTGAGAGGAATTAAAAGCGGTTAATGTTCTTCCAATTTTCAACCGATTGATACCGTAATTAAGGAGTGTTTGATCAAACATCGGTTTGAAATATTTTGGGTTCATTGTTTTAAAATATTTTTTTGAGATTAAAACAAACTTCTGAAATGCCTCTGCTATTATTAAGGACACTGTAAAATATCTAGTTGTTGATACGAAGCAGAAATTTTAGTATCACTTAAATGAAAAAACTTTGAAACAAAAAGGTTGGATATAAATTCCTCGCCGTATTAATACAATTTTAGCGCCATTCTTTTATTACAGCCAGCAGAAAAAACAACGCTTGGTACGGTAGAAATTCTCTGATAGGTAAAGCTTCGGATTGAAATGTTCTCTGAAAAAGTCCGATCTTGTTTCTGATTAGACAAGCGCCAGGCGATAGCTAGAGCCACAGAAGATCAGAAATTCAGAACACTTTTCAATGCCACCAGAGCTTTAGAGTGACGTATTTACTCAATGAACGCATAGTTTCCATAAATTTAAACAGTTTATACAATATTTAAAATTGAAAAATTGTTGTTAATGTACAGTATATCTTTAAACAGAAGGATACTAAAACTAAATTGAGAGAATTTCAGCATTATAAGCATGTTGAAATGAGCAAAATGATAAAATTGCATATTATAAGTAGATTTGAATTGACCAGTAACCCCTGACTTTCAATGTATAAGAGCAAATAGTTATTCCAACAGTGTCTAATATCATGACTTCGGAGCTTCAACTGGTACAGCATTCTGTGCTTGTGGAAACATCTGCATATACTGGTTGTAAATATCCACTGGATTCAGACCACGAGACTTCATGTACAGCTTCACCTGGAAAAACATCATCAGATATTTGCGACAATTTTGGGACAATTTAGCATTAATTTGGGAGAAGCTGCATTAATTATCAATTGTAAGTTTTTTTGAAAGTTTTCTTGAAGCTGTTTAAAATATTGCATCGTGATCAGTTTCCACTACCGATTCATGATTCTGATTTTGGTAATCAACAAGGTTGTACAGCATTTTTTCAAATTTCACAAGGAGTCAATCAGCAGCGATATTTTGTTCATTTTTATAAACATTTTTTATAGAATGCACAAAAAGCACCCGTTGTTCTTAATTCGATCAGGTGGAAAACCAAAAACCAAATCAGTCCAACAAAAAAGAATTGCTGTCCTCTATCTTTAACCTATGATGAAAAACTGCAGCCAGCTCAGCAATGAACACAAATCAATTCTCTTAACCTGCTTAGGAATTTCCTTGAGCACCTTCTTTGCCAGGGTTTGTTGGCTTTGGGCCATTGATGAAGCGTCAAAGGTTGGTCCAGTAATTTCACGTAGAGGTACGAACTAAAACACAGTCGATTGTGTATTTAAAAGTATAATTCTATACGTAAGACTGTTTTTACATTTTTCATATCTCTTCGCCCACAAACACTATGACTGAGAAATGTACACAGCACTTATAATGCACCCCCATCATACACTAGATGGTTATTTCGTGGAGCCATAAATTTACGTAGAATAACTTTCAGGGTCAGAAATTTTTACCGAGAAGGCTTTTCGATATTCGATAGCTTCATAGAGTTGTAGTTTACAAGCGAAAATGATGAGGAATAAAATTCAGAACAAAAAATTTTTACAAATGTGATGTCCTGTAATCCATTGACTTTTGAATGTAAAGATGCCCTCAAAAAACCTTTACTTAGTTTGAAATCTCATTTGACCTGAACTCCCCAAGTCACGTTTGATTTAAGTCACTTGTGAACAAAAAATCATTGACATGAAAGAGCAAACAAGAGGCTCAGTTTTCACAATGTGCGTTTTCACAATGTTCCAACTCCACTCATCTACGTTTTGACTTAATTGTCAACCAAATGAGGAAGCGAAAAGAAAATATTAAAAATTCACAATAGGTTCGAAATCAATTGTGTTGGTTATCAAATTTACTCAAACAACCAAATGAGTGGCACCAATCAGAGGACCGATGAGACCTGACATTGAGACAACGCTACAAGAAAAACAAAACAAAAAACATCAATTATGGTCAAAACCCAACCTCAGAAGAACTTTTTGCAAAAATAGTTTTATATGAAATCTAAATTAAACAAAATAACTTGTAGATCTACGAGGCAGAAGCAACCTGTCCTTAATGAGACTGGTAAAAAGTCGACAGAAAAAAAGAACAGAAGTTCAAATAACCATCGAAAATTTTTAAACTAAATAAGTTCAAAAATAAACATAGCTGGCAGATTGCCAGAAAATAGCCGCAATAGATTCGTAGATCGGCAGTCTAAAAAAACATTAAAAAAGACAGACCAAAAAAAATCGTCTTTTCATTGAAGGCTGATCTGTTATATTTTGATTAAAAATCTGTATAAGTTATTGCTGCCTCTATTAGCTGATCTCAAATAACCTTCATTTAGAGTGACACACACCCATTTGACCTTATCTCTTCGAATTAAATTAAATAAAAGTCAATTTTAAAGTGAGGAAGTCATTTTTGAGAGTGAGGTAAGTCAAGTGTGACCAAAAATTTAATCACGCGCATGAACAAAAAAACTCGCTCCACTGAGAGCGAAAAATGACGTCACACATGCAATTCAGTTGAAATTGCATGAACGAATGAACAAAAAGTGGCTGTGACGTCATATGGTCGTAACAAAAATCATGACGACGAAATAAAAAAAAACCAAGAGAAGGCCAATAATAGCCCCAGCTATCGCTGTGCGGCTATTAATAACAAATATCAGCTGCCAGTTTAAAAAAATCACTAGAAAGACTCACAGGTAACTCCATCTGAAGCCCATGGGACGTGTCATTATTGAGACAAAGTAATAAGGCTAAATAACCACAAAAACAGACAAGACTCGAAAGTCACAAATAATTCACCAAAAACACAGTTTTAAAACCCATTAAAACCAGAAGCCATTAAACCATAGCTGTTAACTGAAAAAAAACAAATGTTCACTTTAGCCTCGTCTGAACAAAATTAAGGCCTGTTTTCAAAGGGGTTGTAATAAGACAACAGAAATAACAAATAAGGACCGGTTCAAAAAACTCACAAGCTTAACTAAAGTTATTAAATAAGTTCACCTATACCTCCAAAGAAAGCCATTTAGACCTGCTATCATCCAGAAATGTCATACAACTGAAAATAGGACATCCAATACAAGCGAAAATGAGAAATTCAATTAAAACTTGCGAGAGAAATGCCGAAGCCATTGAAACCGATAGATAGATTAAACCGGTTAAATATGTTGAAAGAAATGCTGTAACCTAGTGTCGTTTGCTTGTTTTGATCTTAATAAACCTGAAGATCTTTCACCAGTTTTTAACTTTTTTGGCATTGCAGAGATTCAAGTGCTATCGAAATAGCTCCACCACATCCAAAGCTCAGTAGTGAGCATTTGATGTAAACTCTAACAAAATGCCATGAATTGAGTATACAAGATTTATGGTTTTAGAATGTTGATAAATTACTCTTGTTTAGTACCAACCACTATGTTGCTAAAAGTGATTAATCTTCAACCTTTCTCATTCACAATTTTAATAATTCTCATTATTAACCATATAATTCCCTAATTAGTTACAAAAATTTCAAAATGAACAGGTTTAAAGTTGTTTGAGCGATGTACGCTCTATTAAATCAACTGTGATACAAACTATGTGCGTCCGCAATCATTCACATTCCAATTATTACAATGACCACGAGCAACGTTATGAAAGACAACAAGTTCTAAATTTGTATCAAATACACTATAAAGATCTTATCTAGTTATTGATATACTTGAGAGTGTTGATATGCTTCAAATAAGCTTCAGCAAGTTGGTAATTTTCAGAAATGCATGACATTAAATTCAAATGCGACCAATTTCAACGTTTCGAAGTAGTCCATCTACCATTGTATGATTTTTCCTAACAGTAGTAAAAAGAACTGACTAGAGGAACCACGGGGGGGGGGGGGACGGACAATTTTTGCAACGCGATTTAATACATGTGGAATAGGTCAATGACCTAAAAGGAGGCAATGATTCATTACCAAAATTGTCCCCCCTGTTTTTTTCGCCGAAACGCAATTTTTGAAATTTTTTTTGCCCCCATATAAGGGGGGGGGGGACAAAAACTTGGTAAAAAAAACGTAAAGAAAGTTTCAAGCAGGAGGTGGTTTTGATCTGGGTTATGGGCCCAGCGCGCTTCCACTGCGCCATCCTGCTACAATATGTACATACATACAAACCATACACACATACACAATACATTCATATATACATACATACATATACAAAACATACATACATACATACAAAATACATACATACATACATACATACATACATATTGATAAAAAAAAACCCCAGAGTTGTACAAGACAACAAGTTTTCACCTAAGTATGTACACAATTATGGTCATAATCACTTATGTCCATAAATGCATACATAAATTGATACAAACAACAGTAAAACAACTAACCTGTTAGTAGATGTATAAAATCATTAATGATATATTACGTGGAGAGAAGAGTCATCGGATCATGCCCAAACATGTTCAGAGTCACGACACTTCCCAAAATAAATTGACCAATCGCAGTGCTGGATTTCTTATTCGAGTTAACAACCAATCAGAATTGAGAGATTTATAAACAGAAATTCAAAACGCACACGTTTAGTAAACAGTAAATAATGAACACAATAGGAACAAAAGACATCAAGCTCATTCATGAAAAAGTTTTATCACTGAGAGGTAACATAATTTATACGCACATATCTTATCGACAGTTATATTTCGTAGCTGCTTGTTCTTTATTAGATCCAGAAGTTGACGGAGAAATAGCACTTAAACTTAGACCCTATGGTGGTTTCATTGGAATTGATAATTCAAGACTAGATCCTTTACTGAAACGAAGCAAAGTTTTACGACTTCACGCTGCATTGCATGACGCCGCTGGATTTATAAAAGATTGCAGAAACAAAGGCCCTGGATATGTTTACGCTTTCCGTTACTCGCCAGTAAACAATTGTCTTTTTGGACACTTGACAGGAATATTATTCATTCTATCAGTGAAAATTTTTCATTCACATTTATTTCGTGAATTGGAATGCTAGAAAATTTTGGCAGCAAAACCGCAAATATAATTGTCCTCGATCTCGAAGGTTTCAAACTCAAGTCACTTGGATTCATTATAAAAGAACTCAGTTTGTGTTCCAGTTACAACGATACAATATTTTTCAAACCCCCACTTAAATTCACCGAATTACCCGCACACGGTAGACAAACTGTTATTTGGTTGACCAACAACCTACACGGTCTTGATTGGGACGAAGATGATATACCTTACTCTGATTTGAAAACAATCTGTCTGAGTTTCAGTTTCCGATTCACCCGGAAAAATTTTTTTGCCAAAGACATTGAAAAGTGTGCGCTCCTCACTAAGCTTTTACAAAAAACTGTTTATAATCTGGAGGATCTAAATTGTCCCCGAATCTCAGATATAATATCAGAAGCACAAGTACCCCCCCCCCCCCCTGTTATCTTCATTCAAATTTTTGTTCAACAAAAAATCAATTATCAAATCACTGCGCGGAACGTAAAGCAAGAATATTTTCACAGTGGACACAAAGTGATGCACAGAGAAGACACGGCAACTTTAACAACCTATCTGTCAGACAACTTGAAGATATTTACTTGCTTGACCCCACTTGACGATCAACCTATAGTAATATTCAACAGAGTTCAGGATCCCTCTCCACCAATACAGAATAATTTCTCAAGTGATCAACAGAACCGAGCGAACTATCTCAACAATAAGCCGAACACTGCACAACAACCTCGTTACACTTCGCTTTACAGCACGGCAGCAAAACGTTATTTTGCGACTATTACTCTTTCCCCCGACGAGCTAGACAGCTTCAGAGCTTTCCTTCCCGTGATAGAGAATTTCTATCACTTCCAATTGTACGTAAAAAATAAGCAGAGAGCTCGAGAACATCGGAATCAGTTCAATTATGGCTATGATCAAAACAAACCAGAAGCCTATGGAGTCCCCCAAAGAGCAGCGAATCCCACGTTGGAAGCAATGGGCGGACAAAAAAAGTTCCTCAATTTAGATTGAAAAAAACACCACCAGAACGTGAGCTATCACTTAATGAGATGCCGAATGAGTTGCGGCTATATGTCTTGGAGCACCCCGAAGTTGAAAAAGTCTTCAATCAACCATCGTTCAATGAAAATGACTAATCAACTGTTTGTTATAAACTAGAGATAAAAAGTCATATTAAAGGTTTCAATTTATTTGAGTTCTGGTACATGAAACAGTTGCCCAGTGAATAATTCAAAAATCAAACATTTTATATCATTCTTGTTTCAATTCACTATTCAATTAATAAATTTTCTCCAATGAATCAAAGAGACGAGGCTGACGCCGGTATCAGTAATTTAGTCTTCGATGTAAACAACAAGGAGAGGCCCCCATGGCGTTGTTGTTCAAACTCAACAGTGCCAAGGTCCGAAGTAATAGTTTTTGTTCAAGTTAGTATCATTGTGTTAATGATCATTCTGTGCTTCTCCATGCTCTTTCTACTATCAGAAAGCTGTGAAGAGAAATCAGTTTGGATTGCTCTCTTATCAAGTCTAGTTGGTTACATATTACCTAATCCCAAACTATGAACAGAGTTATTCTTACACATGACAGGGTATTCATGTCAATTGTAGGACCAAGTGGTTGTGGTAAAACAGAACTCTTGTTTCGAATGCTAAAAGGTTCGACATTTTATCCACGTTTTGAAAAAATTTATTATTTTTACAAAGAGTTCCAACCACTTTTCAAAGATATGCAACGAGTTATACCAGGGATTGAGTTTCTAAAATACTCAGGCTTTGATATAACAAAAAAACTATCGCATTGTCTGCTTATCTATGACGATTCATGTGAAGAAATCTTCAACGATAAAGAATTTGTAAAAATAGCTAACTCAGGACGTCATCGCAAATTACATGTTATATACGTCAAGCATAATTTGTTCAATCAAAGCAAATGGTCCAGAACCATTGATCTGAATACAACACACATAATATTATTCAAGTCGCTTCGTGACATTCAACAAATTGAATATCTTGGAAAACAGTTGAATTGTCTCCAATCGATAAAAGAAGCATACAAGCTAGCAACTACGGAGCCCTTTGGACATTTGATAATTGATCTCGACCCAAAAACCAGCCAGGGTTTACGTTTTTCATCGCAACTTATTGGACCGGATCCTTCTATTTTTTACATTTCGTCCCCTGAAGCAGTCATTACAGCAATTACAAATGAAAAAGAAACATTTGCTTATGCTCAAGCAATGGGCAAATAACAGGAATCAGAACACAGCTCAAATAAAAACCTTACATCAGGGCGATTTCATTTGGTTTTTGAGTGACTGTGTGATGAACGTACTCTCTGGAGTTGTACCAATTAACAAAGTAGAATTAAAAAAATCGAGAAACCACTACGTAAACTTGCAGACAGGCGAGTTGAAAAAGTGAGCAGATTCTTCAATCCGTGAGCGAAATGCTCACTGAAGAGTTTGTGCTAATTCCTCGCCAAATGTATGCGAATGAACAACCCCAAATAACTCAACTTCTCAACAAAAAAAATGTCCGAGAGAAAGCAAAACAAATATCACTGTTGCAGAGAAGCAAGTCTCCACCAGCACCCTCTACCCTGCAAAAAGACACGCAGCAGCAGACAGATATTATTTTGGAGACTGTCAAAGATGAATTGAATGAGACTAGAGATGAGAAAATTGATAAAGTTTCAACTGAAATCAGGGAGCGAGTTTTGAGAGATATTAAACACCTTGACAGAAAAAAAATTGAAAAAGCGAGCATATTTTTGGAAAAATAGAAGAGTCAGAATCTCTATCGTTGGATCAAACATCAAGACTAATGGTTAATAATTCAGGCACGGGAATTCTTGTCGCAGATTTTTTTTACGATCTACAACAGACAACATCGAAGCTTTCACTCGAATATTACAAAGTCCTGACCTTTCTAGATATCAGTTCACAATTAACTTGCAATACATACGCAAAAAAATTTCTTGCCTTATAACTAAACGAAAAGTTAGTTGTTTGAGGATGAACCCGAAAACGAAGAATCAGGAGTCTCGAGAACAGGAGAATCAAAGGCTTCTGGCGACGATGAAGGAAGCTTTGAAGAAGCAAAAGACGAAATCCAACCGTCTAGCTCGTGGGCAAATTACTTCCTCTCACGTTAAACAATTAAACCAATTATACACAAAAGGTAGTGCAGCTTTTGGTAGCATTAATAACTTGAGGAAAGCGAGCTGTTTACCAAAATCAAAACTTATTCAATACCTTCAGTCGAAAGCCACATACATAAAAAAATACAAACAACTCAAAAAAACTTTTCCGAGACTGAAAGTTGTTGCATACGGAATAAACGAAAATCTGGTCTGTCGATGTGGCGTATATGGACAAAGTTGTGCAACACAACAATGGAGTCAAATATTTACTGGTGGCTGTTGATGTTATATTGCGATACCTACGAGTGCAACCAATGAAAGCTTTACATGCAAAAGATGCTGTTGAAGCGTCCAAAAAAATGATAAAGCAGAAAAAACCAGAAAGGGTTTGGACAGACAAGGGATCCGAGTTTAAAGCTGAATTCAAAACGTTTTGTGAAAAGAAGGAGATTCATTTATATACAACCGAAAACAAAACCAAGTCGGCATTTGCTGAGAGGAATATTCGATCGCTCAAAAATATCATTCACAAATACTTGGAGGAAAATTGGACTTGGACTTATATTAAGGAATTGCCACAGTTTGTAAATACTATAAACAGTTGTGTTAATCGTGTTACCCAACTTGCACCTCATAAAACTTTCAAAAAACATGAACCGTTTCTAATATCCCTAGCAATTAGCACAAAAAAATACAAGCCGAAATACGAAGAAGGAGACCTGGTTCGGATTGCAAAGCCAGACGAAATATTTAGGAAAGGTTATAAACAAAATTATACAGACGAAGTCTTCACAGTATTCAAGGTTGCCACCCTCAGTCCACCCACATACAACCTTATAGATGCCAACAACGTTATAATTGAAGGCAAATTTTATGAACCAGAATTAGTCCAAGTGAACGTCCTTCCTTTCGAAGACAAAACATGAGTATTCATAAAGAATTTACAATTGATTTGATATCAAATGCATCAATGGGAATTTTTACCAATAATACCATGGCCAAGTTTCGAAACCAATTAGCCCAACCATTACAGTTAGATGGAGATTGGCAAGTTGCCCTTGCTTAATATCATTTCCATCAAACATCAACAACAAACAACAATTTGATGCTTCAAATAACCGCACCGGACAACTTCGAAGAATTCGCAAAGGTATATACAACAGTTCAGAAGAGCTTCTGGAAGAAATTTTTCGAATCGCTCAATTGAAACAGTTTGATTATAGTTTTGACACTGTAACTCAAAAGTTAGTTTTGAAATTTGGGCCTAACGAAGGTTTGTCATTTGAAAACGAAGAGGTCCCCAGTATTCTTAGTTTTAAAGGAACAAAGGATATTTCGAATCATGGTTTTATTCATATTGGTTACAAGTCGGAAAATGTGGGCAACTCTTTGAACTGACATGTTGGAGATTTTCCAGTTGATATCACTTGTGGATCACAGTTAATATTTGTGTACATTGATATAATTGAACATCAGAACGTTGGTGATGTAAGAACTCCGGTAATAAGAATCATTGAGTCTGAAAGGCGTTTGAGAAACGGTAGCATAAACACAGTAACACCAATACACCACAAGTCCTACACAAATTTAGATTACAAGCCAATATTGTCAAACAATATTCAGAACATCCAGGTAGGGTTGAGAAACGAACCGGAAAAGTTAAAGTCAGTTTAAAATTTCAAAAAAATATTTGATATGGAGGCATATTACAGCAATCAAGCATCTCAATCAATGCCGCATTTTTCCGGACACTACAGACAAAGAGGCAGCGGTTCAAACAAGCACTGAAAAATACAGTAGCCAAAACAGCTCGCAAACAAATAGGTGGATCTCTTCAATCACGTATTGCAGCAGGTCGAAAAAAAATTAGACGAAAAAGACAACAATACACGAGACCCAACCAAAAACGGAAAATATCAACGAGAAGAATCATTTCTCCAAAACCCCTTCCGAAAAGGAGTTGTCTGGATTTTTTTCTCGCGAGTGAAAAATGCAAACTAACATTGTAATACCATCTGAAGCACCTCACAGTTCTTTAGAATTATTTGAAAAACCACCTTTGCTGGTAACATATGATCAATCATTCGAGCATAAAACAGGACCGCTTTATTCGCCTTCAGGATCATCATTGGAATTTGAAGTTGTTGGTGATCGCAACAATTTTATTGACTTGCAAAAAATGTACCTGGAGATCAAGTGTCGAATACTTCAAACAGATGGAACGGATTTGCGCCACACAGCTGGTGACGCTAATGCCAATGATCTTCCATATTTTGCTAATAATATCCTTCATTCACTTTTCTCCGACTGTACTGTTTCTGCAAATGGTATCAAAATTTCAACAGCTAATGGACACTATGCACAGAAAACTTTCATAGAAACTGAATTCTCTCACGGGACAGACGCAAAGAAAACTTGGCTTAAATGTCAGGTTTACGAGTATGAGGAAAACCCCGGCACTATTCCAGCAGCAATATCAGATATAAGAAAAAGAACAGTGCGACAATCCGCACGTATAACATTATATGGAAAGTTGGCGGTTGAATTCTTTTCATGTGAGAAACATTTGGTTAGTAGAGTTACGTTACGCATTTCAATGAGAAGATCTCAAGATGACTTTGCCGTCATCAGCGAAGACGCAGCGAAACACTACAAGGTTAAAATAGATTAGTTAAATTATTTATCAGGAAGATGACGGTGTCAGATAATGTTGTAGGTGCAATTGAAAAGACATAGTTGAAAACTCCGGCAATTTATCGATACAATGAAGTCATTACCAAAACATTCTTGGCTACGACAGGCCAACAAAGCTGGAAATATGAGGACATTTTCACTAAAGAGCCAATCAGAAGAGTCATTATTGCATTATGCGTTGGTACAGCATTCATTGGTACCAACACCGCTAATCAATTCCATTATCAAAAATTTGGTTTAAGAGAGATAACCATTTATCGAAATGATTTTGCAACGCCTGGAACTCCAATGTCAACAACTGATAACAAGAGGTTGAACTACAATTCAATGAGTGCATTAGCTTATATAGAAAATGGCCCCGGAATACCTCTGAGTGAGTTCGCAAACCATTATATAATGGTATTTGATCTTACCAGCACTCAAGAGGCAACTCATGACTTTATTCATCCAGAGCTCACAAATTCATCATTGTCTATCGAACTAAACTTCGATGCAGCGTTAGCTCATAACAATGAAAATTTTTTTCTTGGAGAAAAAGCATCTACGATCTACATTGACTCGGCAAGAAACGCATCTAAAAACGCTCTTCCCATGATAACATACTAATGGCCGAAGACCAAATTCATCTTCAAGTGAAAAAGTGTAAACACCTCAAAATCAAATTTAGAGGGGTTTATGCCGCTAATAATTATCCTCTGAACTTGCAAACCAACACTTTTATTATTGTTAATGCATCACGATCCAACTCTATTGAAACCCACTGGGTAGTGCTAGCTAAACGATATGCATACCCAATAATATATTTTGCAGATCCATTGGCTCTACCCTTGACTACATACAAGGATATTTTCAACCGTTTACAACAGTGTGAAGACTTGGAGATAATGATGGATATCATGGAACATAGAAGAGACATTCAGTCTCCATTGCAATCCTCAGACTCCCAGGTTTGTGGTTTATTTTGCATATATATTGTTCATTATTTTTAATAGTGAGAAATTTCCATTTATACCTGATGTAAATGAATTAGAGTTGCTAGCTTTTTTAAAACATATGAAGTAAAACTCAATTTAATTTTCAAAGAACAAAACTTTTTTAATATCAATTTTTACAAAATTGAAAGGTTATGCAAGAGTTTGAGGTTTCTCGCACGAAAAAGCCGTGTCCACTAAGCAGAATATCCATAATCTGATAAAGAATTGAGGAGTGTTCACCTAGCATAAGCTGACAAAATAGTTTAATAATTACATCAGGGACTGTAGAAGAACATTTGTTGGCCGTCGAAGTACTAATAGATTTTGCAGCTGCCTCACTCAAGGGTGCTGGAAGTTGTTTCTGGTTCTTGGTGACTGAAGAAGTTGATTTTGAAAGGTATTCAACAGCAACATGTAGTCGTGAAATTATTGTACCACGTTTGACAAAGTCTTTTTGCGTAGGCTGAATAAGTAATTTGAAACAGTTAACGAGACACGGTATCACCGCAGGTACATAAAGAGAATCAAATATATTATCATCCTGCGAACCAAACTCATACATAACATGATAAGAATTGGAGCCAAAAGTACAACCTTCGATAACTGTTGCAGATGAATGATAACCATACGCGTAATTTTCAATTATTGTGTTTTCAAGTTTTGGTTCCGTCTCACAAATATTATACTTGAAACGTTTTTGGAATTTCTTGAAATATTCAGGACTGTTTCCATACATTGCCTCAACCATACCGAACAAAAAAGAAAAAGCTAATGCACTAATTATGAATGCATAAACAATGACAGGAAGCAAATTCAAAGGGTATAATAGAAACTATTCCGAATCCTCATTGACTTTTACGGATGTTTTTGGTATCTTCTTTTGGCGCTGAGCCAATATTTTGCTGGCACGTTTTGCTGGACGCTTCGAGTCATCAAGCATTTGTTCTAGTTTTTCTATGTTTTGACACAGCAACCGAAACTCTCGCGCCGATAGTGTAATTTTTTGATTGAAATCCCAATCGACTTGTTCACTATCACGTTTGAACAATTTCAAGGATAAATAGGTGCAAGTGGTATGATAAGTCTTAACAGCAGCCCTAACAAGCCGTTTTTCATTGAGCGACAGATCCAAATGATAGTCGCTGTACTCAGCATCTTTAGATAGAACATTTCCCATTTTAGACAAAAAAGCAGAACTGACTCCAATTATTGGAATTAAACAAATGATCATAACATTATCTAGGTCTAATGGATTGTAAACAATTTAGAAACCCACGCCTGTCTGTCTAGACAAGTTTGCTAAGCAAACAAAACTTCCCCGAAAAAGACGCCAGGAATTCTTGCAAACAAATCTTTGGTTCCCCTTGAATTTTCAGTTATTACTAGCAAAATGGTCTTTCACAAAAGTTTTCAATATAGAAGACCAAAAAAAATCTCTCCAGAAACCAGAATGATTCAATGTCATAATTGTCCAAGAGAGTTCAATACATTCCAATCCCTAATGCAGCATCGTCGTGCAAAACATTACAGACCACAGAATAGGAAAACAAATTCCAGATCTCGACCGTTTCCGAAAATACCAAACCTCAATTCTTTTTCTTTAACAATGGATAAATTGGCTCGCCTCATGGAAGCTGTACTTTTCATTTCTAAAGAGTGTCCGACTCAAGAATAGATATTTTTTATTAGGATGTGGTTATTTCTATTTATAGATATGATGTCATCATGACGTTAGGCTTCGGAATAAAACAAACAAACATTTTAGAGTAGAATTCCATTATAAATCTCCTACTCTAATCATACTGTTACTTTGTTCATAGTTTTATTACAATTAAAATCAGTGGCTCTCCATAACTACTAATTTTTACACGAACACTCATTTCGTCGATAGCCATCAGTTCCTTCAATTTATTCCTGAATTTACTTTTCAAAATTGTTGAAAAGAATGGCCACAGATTATATGGAAATTTAAAAAACTAATGACTGCCAGACACGAACTTTAGTTCGCATGTGTCACAATTACAAAAATATTGCACTGGTTAAGGAAACTTTTGATGATAAAACTGGATTATGGCGCAGTGAAAACAGCTTTATGTTACCGATCAACTTTATTGAACCTAATAGCGACCATACAAAACAACACGATATTTTCCAGCTCACCAGATTTCCAGAAAAAAACTCGGTGTTAGCTGAATCACCCTATTCGCCACGATACTATGGATGCATTACACCTATCAAATTGAAAAGGAGAACAGACGTGAAAACCTTATCCAAGCGAACCCGAAAATTGTTTGCCGATTATGACAATGATTGCATTGAAATTTGGGAAAATCAGCTCGGGCAGTTAGAAGAAGTGGAGCAAATATCAGAATTCTGGGCTTTTGACCAATCACAGCCGGATCCTGAAACAATTAAAACTCCCGAAAAACAACTTCCTTTACTTTCGAACAAATTTTCGGATGATCTAGACCTTGATGAAACCCTCCTTCAAGTCTTTGTTATGCACCTGCGAAGAAACTTAAACTTTCTCAATTTTAAACTCAGTTGTGTTTCGTTGTACATTTGAGTCTTTAAATATCTTGATTTACAGATATTTTAATCGTTTTCCTCATTGATCATGATTGAACACGATTTTTCGAAGTACTAGGAGATTGCAAGCTCAGAGTCAATAAGCATAGGATCAGGCGATAATTTCCTTTTATCTACCTATTAAAAAATAAACAATCTAGCGCACAACTGTTTCAGGCCCAAGGTGTACAAATAAAAGTGAGAAAAAATGTAGGGTTGGCAAACATAAAGAGTAACTTTGCCCCTGAGATCTCCCCATCTGAAACAGTAAGTTAAGAGATATCATATAATGAGCAAACACAAGACTAGTTGGTTATTTATTTTACAGTCTTCAAGGCTTCCTGATATTTGCTTAACGCGAACCTAACCTTAGTAAGCAAAACTTACGACCCGCAACCCACAGAACTTAATAAAAAGGATATCGCACAGTGGACAAATATAAAATTGGGTTGAATGTTTACCTAACAGTTCGCTGTTCTGCATAATGTTTGCACACAAAAAGCCGC
Source organism: Convolutriloba macropyga (assembly GCF_964194025.1). NCBI lineage: Eukaryota > Metazoa > Xenacoelomorpha > Acoela > Convolutidae > Convolutriloba > Convolutriloba macropyga. The sequence continues at coordinate 30,322,565 of NC_134475.1, forward strand.
TTTTTCTATCAGTAAACAAATGAAAAGAGCGATTTGATTGGTTTACGGAAACCTGTAATCGTTTGTCCCCCAGGGTAAAATATTTTTAATTTGCTTTTTGCCTTCACCTTGAAACCACCTGGATGTACCTTTAATTTCTTCAACATTGCCTTCAATAAAAAAAAATTTTACAAAAACAAAACTGTCAATCAAGTCAAGCCTTTGAGTCCATTCTCAATTGATACAAGTGTTCATAAAAAAATGAGTTTCGAGAAGTGTTCCATTTGCAATAAAATTCTCTCCGATAAACGCAGCCTCCGACGACACAATCAAACTGTTCACAAACAATATGCACAAAACAATTCCTTCGTTTGCGATGAATGCGGATTCGCAAAAACCAAAGTACTGGAAATGGAAAATCACATGAGAAAAGAACACCTTTCAGTCGATCCCCGCTATTGCTTGTACTCTAACAAATTCTTTGTTGGCGACGCGGCTTACATGGAACACATGAACAAGATTCATGGTCTACCAGTGTGGAATGCCGATGCAGAAAAAGACAACGAAGCGGGAATTTCGGCAACCGAGCAAGCATTCGGCGGTGTACTCAAAACCTACGATATTCCGGTAGGATCCCATGAAGTCGACCTGCTCAGGTTCATACGCAGTAAACAGCAAGAAATCGACAACATCATTCAGCTGAACACTCAGGCTCAGCCGCAAAAAGTTCAATTTACTGAAACTATAGAGCTCAGAAAACCTGTGAAATCAGAACTCTCCAGCAGCCAAGATGAACGCTTGACGATCTATGCAAATTCCAAAATGCAACGCGTTGATTTTGCCGGAATGACCAACGAATGTTTCACAGAAAAGACCGAGCAAATGTTGCTTGCACTTAACAATTTTTCTTCGCACGGAAGCGGCTGGTCAATCCATCAAATCAATAACATTGAAATTCGACTAGTGAAAGTCAAGCCCATCAATGCTTCCTCCTACTTAGCGTTGCCAACTGAACTCGCACGAAGTAGATTTCTGCTGAATATTCGAAACCAACAAGATGAGAGATGCTTCCTTTATTGCTTTACTGCGCAATATCATAACTTGTTTGGACCCGCCCTGACAACTTCCCATGACTCATGGAGACAACGATAAAACCCAAATTTGTATGACGCCAGCAACCCTTCCACAAAACAACCAAAAGGAGAATTTGCAATGCCGATGGGACTCAACCAAATGAATCGCTTTGAGGATCTCAACAATGTTCGCGTCAACGTCTTCATGTGAGTTTCCTTTTCATTTCTTGAAATTAACCATTCCAAAAAATCCCTCCTGTTGTGACCTTTAAAAAGTTAAACCATAAAACAAAAGGCGAAAACTTTAGTTGACTTTTTGTAGGCATCACGACAAAAAACTGATCCCCTTTCGTATCTCTAATAAGAAACAGTTGGAGTTCAATCTCGACGTACTACTACTGAGCGATGGACAAATGCATCACTATGTCCTAATCACAAATATCAAGGGTTTCATACACAAGTACAAAAACATTCAACCACGCATCGATAATCACGTTTGCAGAAATTGCTTCACCATCAGTACTTCCAAGCAGCGTCACGAGAAGCATGAAATTTTATGTCACCAAAACAAACAAGCGATAATCAAAATGCCCAGCAGTGATCAAAAACAATTTCAATTCAACAATGTTCAGGCGCGTTGGTTTGCCCCGATTTAAGTTTTTTTGATCTAAAATCACTAATTGTACCCGTTGAAGGTTGCAAAAACAACCCCGAAAAAGCAGAAACCCGAGCGATTGAAATTCACAAACCATGCAGCTATGCAATGCTATTTGTTGCACTAGAAGAGCAAAAGCCTTTTTCCTTTGATCTTCAATGCGGACCCGGTGTTATGGATCAGTTTGTGAAAACTCTCGATCAAATGGGAAAACAAATCTACAATGAGAAACAAAAACACCGAAACTTTTTCGGGCTGCCCAGTATATCCAAAGAAGAGGCAAAAACCTGTTGGATTTGTGAAGCAGAACTGGATAAAAGTGCTTACGCATTTTATAAAGTGCTTAGTCATTGCCACTACACAGGAAAATTTTTGGGCTGGGCACACGCACAGTGCAACCTCAAGCAAAGAACCTTGAATTTCACTCCAGTATTTGCGCACAACCTTGCAAACTATGATTTACATCATGTAATACTAGCCCTGAAGAGCTCTAATGAACGCAACACATTCTCGATAATACCCAGTACAAGCGAAAGCAAAAAAATTCATATCGCTGCAAATTGGTGTGTACATAAAATCCAGACAAAATAGGAAAGGTGTTTGGATAAACGAGTATGAATATATTCGCCTCCTTGACTCATTTAAATTCATGCATTCATCGCTCGATAAACTGGTGCCGAACCTCCCACATGATCAATTTAAGATGCTGAAAGACCATTTTGGAAAATGGCCCCGGTCATCAGTGGATCAATTGAAACAAAAAGGTAGCTTCCCCTATTGCTACATTGACTCGTTTGAAAAATTGGATGAAGTCGAACTACCTCCCCGGGAGAAGTGGACAAACAGTTTACAGCAGTATGAAGTGACTGTTACTGAAGCCGAATACGCAAGAGCATTAGAAGTTTTCGAGCTTTTTCAACTGCAGGAATATTGGCGACTACTATAACCTTTACCTGACAACTGATGTATTTTTGCTAGCTACTGTAGTTCTCTGCTTTCGAAAAGTATGCTACGAAACCTACGGCCTCGATTGCTGCCAGTACTACACAGCATCAAATTTGTCAGATGCAATGCTAAAAATACGCAAGCCCGATTTGGAATTGCTCACGGAAAGGGAGCACTTGGATATGGTTGAAAATTTAATAAGAGGTGGTGTCCACTCAGTGTCCGCCAAAAGACTGTGCAAAGCAAACAACAAGTTTATGCCTGACAACAAACCAAAACAACAATCAACTTTCATCCTGATGATTGATGCAAATAATCTCTACCGAGGAATCATGGATAAGTTCCCGCTTCCTATTAGTACTTTTGAAATGTTCGACGAGAGCGAATGGACAAATGAGAATGAAAAAGAAATATTGCAGCGAATACTAAACACGCCTGATGACAACGATGTGGGATTTATTGTAGAAGTGGATTTAATATATCCTGATGAACTGCATGATTTGCATTCGGATTTTCCCCTTGCTCCAACAAAAGAGTCAATAGATGCACTGTGGTCATTATCAAGAAGGATTGCTTGATCAAATGAATGTCCGAGCACCCCCCGCAGGAAAAAAGCTGATTCACACTTTTCCCCAAATTGAATTATACTCTGCACTACCAAACACTCAAACTGTATGTACAACTCGGACTCAAGGTGGCTAAGCTTCACCGCGTGCTATGTTTTAAACAGGGGAAGTGGCTTACCCCCTATGTACAGCTCAATACACAAAAAAGAAAAGAAGCAAAAACAAAATTTGAGGAGGATTTCTACAAGCTGATGGCCAATTCTTCGTTTGGAAAAACATTCGAGGGAAAGCGTAATCGAATTCGAGTGAAAATTGTTTGCTCTGAAGAGGAAGTATATCAGTGGACAAATCAACCCGAATTTCAATCATTCAAAATCTTTGATGAAAACTTGGCTTCTGTAACGTTGTCCCTATCAGAAGTTCTTTGGGATAAACCCACAATAGTTGGGGCTTGCATTCTTGATTTGTCAAAAAAGTTCATGTTTGACTTTCATTACAACACGATGAAGAAGCATTTCGACTGTACGCTTCTTTACTCTGATACGGATTCGTTCGTGTATGAAATTCGCTCACGGGATTTTTTTGTCGAGCTGCAAAAGAAGCAAAGCGTGATGGACCAATTTTACTTTTCAAACTTTCCCGCTGAACACTCCCTACACAACCGAACCAATGCGCGTGTGACTCTTAAGTTCAAGGATGAAATGGCAGGCCGAAGCATCAGTGAATTTTGTGGACTGAAGCCAAAACTCTACTCCATTGCCCTTACAGAAGGTAACTTTTAATTTTTGTGCAAACACAAAACTAATTTTCATGCACCAAACACATTCAGACACAGGCCCATACAAGCATTGACATGATAACACTAGAATTGAAAATTGTTCAAATCAACAATTGTTAAGTTTTTTGCAGGCACAACCAAGCAGTCGGCAAAAGGAGTGACAAAAGATGCCCGGAAAAAATTGAACCACCGCTTATACAAGCAGTCTATTCTCACGGGGGAAACAGTGCGGCTGATAAACACCCGAATTGCCTCCAGCAAGCACCAACTGCAGACAATTGTTGTCAACAAAAAGTCTTTATCAGGATACGATGATAAGCGCTATATACTAAGTGACCACGTATTAACACTTCCCTTTGGCCATAAAAGTTTTCGTGGAGAAATTTTCTTCAAAATGATCGAGCAAGATCCGGATTGGGGTTATGAAAGCGAATCGGAAATCGAAACAGAAACAGCACATACTCCACCAGTCACTCACAACATTGAAGCAGACACACACATAAACTCAAGCCCGCCCGATCCAGGATTCAACCAACGAAATTATAGCGAGGATGAATTGAATGAAAATCTGGTAGATTTTGACAATTTATCAGAGTTTTCAGACAGTGGTTCTTCTACGGACGAAGCTTGCGATGGATTTATTTTTAGTCAAGCGATAGAAGATTCAGACAGCAACCGCCAACCTCCAATCACACTTGATGAACAACCGCCAGCCAACCTCCCAATAACAATTGATCAACAAAATCTGCAAGATGAACCACCTACCAAAAAGAGAAGACGAGCAAGAATCATTGAAAGTAGTAACGAAGAGGATTGAAGAACCAAAACAAAACAAAAAAGTCTTGTCTCATCCTGTATTTGAACCTGTATTGTCCAAAAAAAAACTGGCAGACGGGCTTATATGGCCCAATTGGCTTTTTTAAAAAGTGAAATTTGTACCGTCCCCCCTTTTTGGGCTAGAAATTTCTTGTGTGTAAAGAGAGTTTGTGATGGTGCACGCGTGAAGTGTGAGAAATAGTGAAAGGTGCGGTCCAACGTACCAGGAGGGGTTGAGATGCCACAGCGTGTGACAGAGCACAGTTCTTCCTGCACATATCAGACTGTATCAAAATTCGTTTTTGCAACAAAATTTGTGTCGCAGTCAACTTATTAAGTCAGCTTTTCCGCTGCCATACATGCAGGGTTTCTCTTATTATTGTTTTACACCCAATAAGTTAGATAAAAGGACCGGATTTTTTGAAAAAAAAATAGTTTCTACCCAATAATCCGGTCCCGTAAAAAGTTTTCTCTTACACAGATGTTGGAACCTTTGACACTGTTTCAACCTGTTCGAATGATCTTCTTGTGAACCTTGAAGTTGTTGCGAAGAGTTCCAAACATCCAACACATTCTCGCAGACCTATTATTATACATCCAAAATTAAAACTTTCGTTTGTATAATATCGCACCAAAACCGCTTCATTTTTTTTCAATGGACAAAAAAGTAGTCCGATTTAAGCAGCTGAAAAATTGGGGTGTTTATTTTACGGAGTCCCGTATCCTTATTTAAACACGCATCTTGCAGGTTTTAGTATGCCGAAATTTTATAAGTCCAACCTCCGACATAACATTTAAGAATTTCAAATTTCTATTGTTAAAATTGAACAGACAGATTACATTTTGTTATAAACAATACGCATCGAAGAGAAAAGTTGTGTACATTTGTAAAAAGTATAAAATGGAAACAAAAATTTGCGGGCTGATCACATCGCTGTTGCTTTTCTGAAGTTATTCATTGTTTTCTCAACCCATGATTTCAAAATGGACTACATTAAATTTTTCATCAGCTTGACCCTCGGGTAACATCAAGCATTACCATTTTTTGATCGCACCTCTCCGTTATTTCCCTTCAAGCACACGTATTATTACACATAATTTAAACATAACTTGCAATTATTTTTTTGTTTCTTGAGAGTTATCCCAAGGCTTGTCTTTGTAGTAGAGAAATTACGGAGAGTACGTTCTCCAAAAAAAGCAGCATTTTTTTTACCTCGTTGTAGTTTGGAAATTTCCTCGATCGCAATACCTTGATTATGCTGATGAACAGCCATCCAGATGAACGCCCCCACATAAACTGAATTTTCCCCGCAAAAATGATGATATCATTACGGTTAAAATTGGCAATTTGAATTCACCCCAAAAGAATATATCTTAAGCTACAATTATCATTTTCTCGCTGATAGCGGAATCTGTTCAGCCATTTTCTCTTATCTTTATTCGATTGAAAAATGTAAACATTGATTGAGATTGAAAGCATATTTTCATTTCAATTTTCTAAATCAAAATTGCCAATTTTAATGATGTTTCCTCATCTGTACCAAACAAGTTCCTTCTCAGGCCGCAACGAAAGAAGTATAAAAGGAAATAAACAAAAACTAATCTTGTGGGGTATTTTAGAATTTGATGAACACTAGGAAATGATTACTGGAAGGTGTAAGTACTGAAAATAAAATGAAAGTTTGTGGGCCAGAAAGCGGACCAAGCAATGTTTTTTTCAACCAGGACTTTGTTTTTTTAGCCAAAAATGTAAGAAAAACAAGTTTCCCCAGTTCCCCTGAAACCCTTTATTTAGTTCTCATAATCTTGAATTTTTGATCTGTCGGCAACTTTTTCTATGATCTTGCCGCGAAAACCTAGTGGGGGGAAAAACCGAAAAAACAAAACATTTTTGGCTAAAAATTGGGTTAGGTTTTGTAAAAATTGGATATATGCACACTCACTTTGGAGCACTGGAGAATAAAGCAGCGAATTGACATGAATTACAGTGTATAAATATGTCACGCTAACGCGCCTGTGTCTGATTGCGCAAGAAAAAATGCGGGGAAATGAGTAACATTTGCAACTTTTGCAAAACAATATGAACTAAATTCAAATGGCCGATGTATTATTTAGACGAATTAATAGATATAAAACACTTAAAACTGAAATAAAATCTATAAAAAAATAAGGGGGGCAATTTTGGTAATTAATCATTTCTTCCTTTTAGGTCATTGACCTATTAAATCGCGTTCCAAAAAGTGTCCGTCCCCCCCCCCCCCCCGTTGTTCCTCTTGTCAGTTCTTTTTACTCAGTCGAAAAAGTCATTACGAAAAACGCATTTCCAAAAGATTTTTGGTGGCTAGAAAAAGTAAAAGATATATCGATGTTTTTTTTTATAAAACCATGCCAATTTCACAATTATAACCAAGGGTTAAACCAATACATACTAATCTATATAATTGATCAAACTTAGTGTAGTTTGAAAAGAAACAAGGATAGATGAGGTTTGTTTGTCGGTTCGTTCTTCAACAAACTTAAGACATAAACATACCCGGCAGATTGCCGGAAAATAGCCACCGTTGATTCCCATAACTCTATTGGGATTGAAAGAACAGAAAATATCAACAAAAATTGATTTTTGTATAAAAACATTTTTAAGTGCGATTTATTTTGATGTCATTCCGTAATTGAACATACTCCTGTCTCTCAGTGAGAGGCTACAGGGTCTAGTATCAATACCAATAAGCATTATAGATAGTAACCAAAATTTATGAGAACAAAGTTCAAGTAACGGGTATCTAAAAATGGGCTTTATGGGTTTATCCCGTTTCTATTTCTGACTTTGATTTTTTTATACTGACTCTCTTCATTTTGAATTGCTCTGCTGAGCAGCTGCTGTTAAAAAAAACTTTGAGCAGAATGACAGAGGAGTGAAGATAGCCTAGAGAAGTCAAAAAGATTTCACGCAAAATGTCGAAAATGGTAAAGCGAAAAAAAAGTTCGACGAAGTAGAAAAACATAGCAAACACAGCAGGACAAGTCCTGACGTACAAGTCAAAGAATTCTCATTGACTTAACAGAAAACTAGACCTAGAACGGTTAATGAATGGATTGAGAAAACCATTTGGCAAAAATTCGATCCAAAAAGTCGAAAAAACAGTAAAAATCAAAGTGAAATTGCCGCATGTGAACAGAAAACCACTAGCTAGAAAGCGAAATTTTGTTCAAACACCGTTTTCTCACTCTACTTTAAATTTAGAGCGAAAAAATTCCACGCCACAAAACCGTTCGCTTTTTCGCTCCACTTCCTGTTTTGGCCTGACCAAAATCACCACTCCAATTTGACTTCAAAAATCATGAAAATGTGTGAACAGATCTTAAAAAAAAACATAGCCGGAAGAATTCCGGAAACGACTCGAAGTGAAAATCCATTTAAACGTCATCCAAATACTCACCAAACAAAGTATGCCTTCACTAACTTATGATTATCTTGAAACAAAACCATAAAACAAAGAAGTAAAGACAATAAAATCAAGTCTGTTAAAATATGAAAAAAAATCTGATCAAATTTTGGTATAAATTGAGGTCCCGAAAAAACTATCTCTGCCAAAACAACTTCATCAAAACAACTAGTACCTAATAAAACTACTCATGAGAATATGCAAAAAATACTTGAAGCCAAATCATGAAAAAATAAGCTCTTACAAACAACAAACTGGAAAAACCTATTTTTTTTAATTTTACAAAAGCACATAAATCGAAACCAAAATTACTTTCAGCCAATGGGGTATCCAATTTAAGGAAACTTTTGATGATAAAACTGGATTATGGCGCAGTGAAAACAGCTTTATGTTACCGATCAACTTTATTGAACCTAATAGCGACCATACAAAACAACACGATATTTTCCAGCTCACCAGATTTCCAGAAAAAAACTCGGTGTTAGCTGAATCACCCTATTCGCCACGATACTATGGATGCATTACACCTATCAAATTGAAAAGGAGAACAGACGTGAAAACCTTATCCAAGCGAACCCGAAAATTGTTTGCCGATTATGACAATGATTGCATTGAAATTTGGGAAAATCAGCTCGGGCAGTTAGAAGAAGTGGAGCAAATATCAGAATTCTGGGCTTTTGACCAATCACAGCCGGATCCTGAAACAATTAAAACTCCCGAAAAACAACTTCCTTTACTTTCGAACAAATTTTCGGATGATCTAGACCTTGATGAAACCCTCCTTCAAGTCTTTGTTATGCACCTGCGAAGAAACTTAAACTTTCTCAATTTTAAACTCAGTTGTGTTTCGTTGTACATTTGAGTCTTTAAATATCTTGATTTACAGATATTTTAATCGTTTTCCTCATTGATCATGATTGAACACGATTTTTCGAAGTACTAGGAGATTGCAAGCTCAGAGTCAATAAGCATAGGATCAGGCGATAATTTCCTTTTATCTACCTATTAAAAAATAAACAATCTAGCGCACAACTGTTTCAGGCCCAAGGTGTACAAATAAAAGTGAGAAAAAATGTAGGGTTGGCAAACATAAAGAGTAACTTTGCCCCTGAGATCTCCCCATCTGAAACAGTAAGTTAAGAGATATCATATAATGAGCAAACACAAGACTAGTTGGTTATTTATTTTACAGTCTTCAAGGCTTCCTGATATTTGCTTAACGCGAACCTAACCTTAGTAAGCAAAACTTACGACCCGCAACCCACAGAACTTAATAAAAAGGATATCGCACAGTGGACAAATATAAAATTGGGTTGAATGTTTACCTAACAGTTCGCTGTTCTGCATAATGTTTGCACACAAAAAGCCGCTTTTTCTATCAGTAAACAAATGAAAAGAGCGATTTGATTGGTTTACGGAAACCTGTAATCGTTTGTCCCCCAGGGTAAAATATTTTTAATTTGCTTTTTGCCTTCACCTTGAAACCACCTGGATGTACCTTTAATTTCTTCAACATTGCCTTCAATAAAAAAAAATTTTACAAAAACAAAACTGTCAATCAAGTCAAGCCTTTGAGTCCATTCTCAATTGATACAAGTGTTCATAAAAAAATGAGTTTCGAGAAGTGTTCCATTTGCAATAAAATTCTCTCCGATAAACGCAGCCTCCGACGACACAATCAAACTGTTCACAAACAATATGCACAAAACAATTCCTTCGTTTGCGATGAATGCGGATTCGCAAAAACCAAAGTACTGGAAATGGAAAATCACATGAGAAAAGAACACCTTTCAGTCGATCCCCGCTATTGCTTGTACTCTAACAAATTCTTTGTTGGCGACGCGGCTTACATGGAACACATGAACAAGATTCATGGTCTACCAGTGTGGAATGCCGATGCAGAAAAAGACAACGAAGCGGGAATTTCGGCAACCGAGCAAGCATTCGGCGGTGTACTCAAAACCTACGATATTCCGGTAGGATCCCATGAAGTCGACCTGCTCAGGTTCATACGCAGTAAACAGCAAGAAATCGACAACATCATTCAGCTGAACACTCAGGCTCAGCCGCAAAAAGTTCAATTTACTGAAACTATAGAGCTCAGAAAACCTGTGAAATCAGAACTCTCCAGCAGCCAAGATGAACGCTTGACGATCTATGCAAATTCCAAAATGCAACGCGTTGATTTTGCCGGAATGACCAACGAATGTTTCACAGAAAAGACCGAGCAAATGTTGCTTGCACTTAACAATTTTTCTTCGCACGGAAGCGGCTGGTCAATCCATCAAATCAATAACATTGAAATTCGACTAGTGAAAGTCAAGCCCATCAATGCTTCCTCCTACTTAGCGTTGCCAACTGAACTCGCACGAAGTAGATTTCTGCTGAATATTCGAAACCAACAAGATGAGAGATGCTTCCTTTATTGCTTTACTGCGCAATATCATAACTTGTTTGGACCCGCCCTGACAACTTCCCATGACTCATGGAGACAACGATAAAACCCAAATTTGTATGACGCCAGCAACCCTTCCACAAAACAACCAAAAGGAGAATTTGCAATGCCGATGGGACTCAACCAAATGAATCGCTTTGAGGATCTCAACAATGTTCGCGTCAACGTCTTCATGTGAGTTTCCTTTTCATTTCTTGAAATTAACCATTCCAAAAAATCCCTCCTGTTGTGACCTTTAAAAAGTTAAACCATAAAACAAAAGGCGAAAACTTTAGTTGACTTTTTGTAGGCATCACGACAAAAAACTGATCCCCTTTCGTATCTCTAATAAGAAACAGTTGGAGTTCAATCTCGACGTACTACTACTGAGCGATGGACAAATGCATCACTATGTCCTAATCACAAATATCAAGGGTTTCATACACAAGTACAAAAACATTCAACCACGCATCGATAATCACGTTTGCAGAAATTGCTTCACCATCAGTACTTCCAAGCAGCGTCACGAGAAGCATGAAATTTTATGTCACCAAAACAAACAAGCGATAATCAAAATGCCCAGCAGTGATCAAAAACAATTTCAATTCAACAATGTTCAGGCGCGTTGGTTTGCCCCGATTTAAGTTTTTTTGATCTAAAATCACTAATTGTACCCGTTGAAGGTTGCAAAAACAACCCCGAAAAAGCAGAAACCCGAGCGATTGAAATTCACAAACCATGCAGCTATGCAATGCTATTTGTTGCACTAGAAGAGCAAAAGCCTTTTTCCTTTGATCTTCAATGCGGACCCGGTGTTATGGATCAGTTTGTGAAAACTCTCGATCAAATGGGAAAACAAATCTACAATGAGAAACAAAAACACCGAAACTTTTTCGGGCTGCCCAGTATATCCAAAGAAGAGGCAAAAACCTGTTGGATTTGTGAAGCAGAACTGGATAAAAGTGCTTACGCATTTTATAAAGTGCTTAGTCATTGCCACTACACAGGAAAATTTTTGGGCTGGGCACACGCACAGTGCAACCTCAAGCAAAGAACCTTGAATTTCACTCCAGTATTTGCGCACAACCTTGCAAACTATGATTTACATCATGTAATACTAGCCCTGAAGAGCTCTAATGAACGCAACACATTCTCGATAATACCCAGTACAAGCGAAAGCAAAAAAATTCATATCGCTGCAAATTGGTGTGTACATAAAATCCAGACAAAATAGGAAAGGTGTTTGGATAAACGAGTATGAATATATTCGCCTCCTTGACTCATTTAAATTCATGCATTCATCGCTCGATAAACTGGTGCCGAACCTCCCACATGATCAATTTAAGATGCTGAAAGACCATTTTGGAAAATGGCCCCGGTCATCAGTGGATCAATTGAAACAAAAAGGTAGCTTCCCCTATTGCTACATTGACTCGTTTGAAAAATTGGATGAAGTCGAACTACCTCCCCGGGAGAAGTGGACAAACAGTTTACAGCAGTATGAAGTGACTGTTACTGAAGCCGAATACGCAAGAGCATTAGAAGTTTTCGAGCTTTTTCAACTGCAGGAATATTGGCGACTACTATAACCTTTACCTGACAACTGATGTATTTTTGCTAGCTACTGTAGTTCTCTGCTTTCGAAAAGTATGCTACGAAACCTACGGCCTCGATTGCTGCCAGTACTACACAGCATCAAATTTGTCAGATGCAATGCTAAAAATACGCAAGCCCGATTTGGAATTGCTCACGGAAAGGGAGCACTTGGATATGGTTGAAAATTTAATAAGAGGTGGTGTCCACTCAGTGTCCGCCAAAAGACTGTGCAAAGCAAACAACAAGTTTATGCCTGACAACAAACCAAAACAACAATCAACTTTCATCCTGATGATTGATGCAAATAATCTCTACCGAGGAATCATGGATAAGTTCCCGCTTCCTATTAGTACTTTTGAAATGTTCGACGAGAGCGAATGGACAAATGAGAATGAAAAAGAAATATTGCAGCGAATACTAAACACGCCTGATGACAACGATGTGGGATTTATTGTAGAAGTGGATTTAATATATCCTGATGAACTGCATGATTTGCATTCGGATTTTCCCCTTGCTCCAACAAAAGAGTCAATAGATGCACTGTGGTCATTATCAAGAAGGATTGCTTGATCAAATGAATGTCCGAGCACCCCCCGCAGGAAAAAAGCTGATTCACACTTTTCCCCAAATTGAATTATACTCTGCACTACCAAACACTCAAACTGTATGTACAACTCGGACTCAAGGTGGCTAAGCTTCACCGCGTGCTATGTTTTAAACAGGGGAAGTGGCTTACCCCCTATGTACAGCTCAATACACAAAAAAGAAAAGAAGCAAAAACAAAATTTGAGGAGGATTTCTACAAGCTGATGGCCAATTCTTCGTTTGGAAAAACATTCGAGGGAAAGCGTAATCGAATTCGAGTGAAAATTGTTTGCTCTGAAGAGGAAGTATATCAGTGGACAAATCAACCCGAATTTCAATCATTCAAAATCTTTGATGAAAACTTGGCTTCTGTAACGTTGTCCCTATCAGAAGTTCTTTGGGATAAACCCACAATAGTTGGGGCTTGCATTCTTGATTTGTCAAAAAAGTTCATGTTTGACTTTCATTACAACACGATGAAGAAGCATTTCGACTGTACGCTTCTTTACTCTGATACGGATTCGTTCGTGTATGAAATTCGCTCACGGGATTTTTTTGTCGAGCTGCAAAAGAAGCAAAGCGTGATGGACCAATTTTACTTTTCAAACTTTCCCGCTGAACACTCCCTACACAACCGAACCAATGCGCGTGTGACTCTTAAGTTCAAGGATGAAATGGCAGGCCGAAGCATCAGTGAATTTTGTGGACTGAAGCCAAAACTCTACTCCATTGCCCTTACAGAAGGTAACTTTTAATTTTTGTGCAAACACAAAACTAATTTTCATGCACCAAACACATTCAGACACAGGCCCATACAAGCATTGACATGATAACACTAGAATTGAAAATTGTTCAAATCAACAATTGTTAAGTTTTTTGCAGGCACAACCAAGCAGTCGGCAAAAGGAGTGACAAAAGATGCCCGGAAAAAATTGAACCACCGCTTATACAAGCAGTCTATTCTCACGGGGGAAACAGTGCGGCTGATAAACACCCGAATTGCCTCCAGCAAGCACCAACTGCAGACAATTGTTGTCAACAAAAAGTCTTTATCAGGATACGATGATAAGCGCTATATACTAAGTGACCACGTATTAACACTTCCCTTTGGCCATAAAAGTTTTCGTGGAGAAATTTTCTTCAAAATGATCGAGCAAGATCCGGATTGGGGTTATGAAAGCGAATCGGAAATCGAAACAGAAACAGCACATACTCCACCAGTCACTCACAACATTGAAGCAGACACACACATAAACTCAAGCCCGCCCGATCCAGGATTCAACCAACGAAATTATAGCGAGGATGAATTGAATGAAAATCTGGTAGATTTTGACAATTTATCAGAGTTTTCAGACAGTGGTTCTTCTACGGACGAAGCTTGCGATGGATTTATTTTTAGTCAAGCGATAGAAGATTCAGACAGCAACCGCCAACCTCCAATCACACTTGATGAACAACCGCCAGCCAACCTCCCAATAACAATTGATCAACAAAATCTGCAAGATGAACCACCTACCAAAAAGAGAAGACGAGCAAGAATCATTGAAAGTAGTAACGAAGAGGATTGAAGAACCAAAACAAAACAAAAAAGTCTTGTCTCATCCTGTATTTGAACCTGTATTGTCCAAAAAAAAACTGGCAGACGGGCTTATATGGCCCAATTGGCTTTTTTAAAAAGTGAAATTTGTACCGTCCCCCCTTTTTGGGCTAGAAATTTCTTGTGTGTAAAGAGAGTTTGTGATGGTGCACGCGTGAAGTGTGAGAAATAGTGAAAGGTGCGGTCCAACGTACCAGGAGGGGTTGAGATGCCACAGCGTGTGACAGAGCACAGTTCTTCCTGCACATATCAGACTGTATCAAAATTCGTTTTTGCAACAAAATTTGTGTCGCAGTCAACTTATTAAGTCAGCTTTTCCGCTGCCATACATGCAGGGTTTCTCTTATTATTGTTTTACACCCAATAAGTTAGATAAAAGGACCGGATTTTTTGAAAAAAAAATAGTTTCTACCCAATAATCCGGTCCCGTAAAAAGTTTTCTCTTACACAGATGTTGGAACCTTTGACACTGTTTCAACCTGTTCGAATGATCTTCTTGTGAACCTTGAAGTTGTTGCGAAGAGTTCCAAACATCCAACACATTCTCGCAGACCTATTATTATACATCCAAAATTAAAACTTTCGTTTGTATAATATCGCACCAAAACCGCTTCATTTTTTTTCAATGGACAAAAAAGTAGTCCGATTTAAGCAGCTGAAAAATTGGGGTGTTTATTTTACGGAGTCCCGTATCCTTATTTAAACACGCATCTTGCAGGTTTTAGTATGCCGAAATTTTATAAGTCCAACCTCCGACATAACATTTAAGAATTTCAAATTTCTATTGTTAAAATTGAACAGACAGATTACATTTTGTTATAAACAATACGCATCGAAGAGAAAAGTTGTGTACATTTGTAAAAAGTATAAAATGGAAACAAAAATTTGCGGGCTGATCACATCGCTGTTGCTTTTCTGAAGTTATTCATTGTTTTCTCAACCCATGATTTCAAAATGGACTACATTAAATTTTTCATCAGCTTGACCCTCGGGTAACATCAAGCATTACCATTTTTTGATCGCACCTCTCCGTTATTTCCCTTCAAGCACACGTATTATTACACATAATTTAAACATAACTTGCAATTATTTTTTTGTTTCTTGAGAGTTATCCCAAGGCTTGTCTTTGTAGTAGAGAAATTACGGAGAGTACGTTCTCCAAAAAAAGCAGCATTTTTTTTACCTCGTTGTAGTTTGGAAATTTCCTCGATCGCAATACCTTGATTATGCTGATGAACAGCCATCCAGATGAACGCCCCCACATAAACTGAATTTTCCCCGCAAAAATGATGATATCATTACGGTTAAAATTGGCAATTTGAATTCACCCCAAAAGAATATATCTTAAGCTACAATTATCATTTTCTCGCTGATAGCGGAATCTGTTCAGCCATTTTCTCTTATCTTTATTCGATTGAAAAATGTAAACATTGATTGAGATTGAAAGCATATTTTCATTTCAATTTTCTAAATCAAAATTGCCAATTTTAATGATGTTTCCTCATCTGTACCAAACAAGTTCCTTCTCAGGCCGCAACGAAAGAAGTATAAAAGGAAATAAACAAAAACTAATCTTGTGGGGTATTTTAGAATTTGATGAACACTAGGAAATGATTACTGGAAGGTGTAAGTACTGAAAATAAAATGAAAGTTTGTGGGCCAGAAAGCGGACCAAGCAATGTTTTTTTCAACCAGGACTTTGTTTTTTTAGCCAAAAATGTAAGAAAAACAAGTTTCCCCAGTTCCCCTGAAACCCTTTATTTAGTTCTCATAATCTTGAATTTTTGATCTGTCGGCAACTTTTTCTATGATCTTGCCGCGAAAACCTAGTGGGGGGAAAAACCGAAAAAACAAAACATTTTTGGCTAAAAATTGGGTTAGGTTTTGTAAAAATTGGATATATGCACACTCACTTTGGAGCACTGGAGAATAAAGCAGCGAATTGACATGAATTACAGTGTATAAATATGTCACGCTAACGCGCCTGTGTCTGATTGCGCAAGAAAAAATGCGGGGAAATGAGTAACATTTGCAACTTTTGCAAAACAATATGAACTAAATTCAAATGGCCGATGTATTATTTAGACGAATTAATAGATATAAAACACTTAAAACTGAAATAAAATCTATAAAAAAATAAGGGGGGCAATTTTGGTAATTAATCATTTCTTCCTTTTAGGTCATTGACCTATTAAATCGCGTTCCAAAAAGTGTCCGTCCCCCCCCCCCCCGTTGTTCCTCTTGTCAGTTCTTTTTACTCAGTCGAAAAAGTCATTACGAAAAACGCATTTCCAAAAGATTTTTGGTGGCTAGAAAAAGTAAAAGATATATCGATGTTTTTTTTTATAAAACCATGCCAATTTCACAATTATAACCAAGGGTTAAACCAATACATACTAATCTATATAATTGATCAAACTTAGTGTAGTTTGAAAAGAAACAAGGATAGATGAGGTTTGTTTGTCGGTTCGTTCTTCAACAAACTTAAGACATAAACATACCCGGCAGATTGCCGGAAAATAGCCACCGTTGATTCCCATAACTCTATTGGGATTGAAAGAACAGAAAATATCAACAAAAATTGATTTTTGTATAAAAACATTTTTAAGTGCGATTTATTTTGATGTCATTCCGTAATTGAACATACTCCTGTCTCTCAGTGAGAGGCTACAGGGTCTAGTATCAATACCAATAAGCATTATAGATAGTAACCAAAATTTATGAGAACAAAGTTCAAGTAACGGGTATCTAAAAATGGGCTTTATGGGTTTATCCCGTTTCTATTTCTGACTTTGATTTTTTTATACTGACTCTCTTCATTTTGAATTGCTCTGCTGAGCAGCTGCTGTTAAAAAAAACTTTGAGCAGAATGACAGAGGAGTGAAGATAGCCTAGAGAAGTCAAAAAGATTTCACGCAAAATGTCGAAAATGGTAAAGCGAAAAAAAAGTTCGACGAAGTAGAAAAACATAGCAAACACAGCAGGACAAGTCCTGACGTACAAGTCAAAGAATTCTCATTGACTTAACAGAAAACTAGACCTAGAACGGTTAATGAATGGATTGAGAAAACCATTTGGCAAAAATTCGATCCAAAAAGTCGAAAAAACAGTAAAAATCAAAGTGAAATTGCCGCATGTGAACAGAAAACCACTAGCTAGAAAGCGAAATTTTGTTCAAACACCGTTTTCTCACTCTACTTTAAATTTAGAGCGAAAAAATTCCACGCCACAAAACCGTTCGCTTTTTCGCTCCACTTCCTGTTTTGGCCTGACCAAAATCACCACTCCAATTTGACTTCAAAAATCATGAAAATGTGTGAACAGATCTTAAAAAAAAACATAGCCGGAAGAATTCCGGAAACGACTCGAAGTGAAAATCCATTTAAACGTCATCCAAATACTCACCAAACAAAGTATGCCTTCACTAACTTATGATTATCTTGAAACAAAACCATAAAACAAAGAAGTAAAGACAATAAAATCAAGTCTGTTAAAATATGAAAAAAAATCTGATCAAATTTTGGTATAAATTGAGGTCCCGAAAAAACTATCTCTGCCAAAACAACTTCATCAAAACAACTAGTACCTAATAAAACTACTCATGAGAATATGCAAAAAATACTTGAAGCCAAATCATGAAAAAATAAGCTCTTACAAACAACAAACTGGAAAAACCTATTTTTTTTAATTTTACAAAAGCACATAAATCGAAACCAAAATTACTTTCAGCCAATGGGGTATCCAGACGCCCGCAAAACAGTAGGCAAGTCATAATAGGCCAAGAAACTTGTCTAAAAAAAAGAAAAAAATTGAAATACCATAAAAAAATTCAAAAAAACCTACTTACTAAAACCACATATGTGAATTTTGAAAAATTACTTGAGGCTAAATTATGAAAAGAAAGCTCTTAAAGACAACTTTCACTGAAAAACTGGAAATTTTTTAAAATTTTAAAAGCATATAAATACAAAGAAAAATTCCCATCAGCCAATAGGGTATCCACATGCTCGCAAAACAATAGGCAAGTCACAATAGGCTAAGAAACTTAGCTTAAAACAGAAAAAAAACGAAAGACTACAAAAAACTAAGAAAAAATAGTTCCAATTTTTGCCATTTTTTGTCATATTTCTCAACAAAAAAAAATGATTCTTACCCACAAAACTTTAGCCAATTGTTATCATAAATTTGTTCAAGTAGAAGGGGTTTCTTCAATACCCATTTGAGCCAGTAAAACAAAATAATCGTAAGAAAAAAACGCAAAAATTAGCCCGAAAATCAGCAAAACACATTAAAAACCTCCGAATTATCATAAAATTCACATGAATTTCCAAAAACTATCAAAACACTACCGAAACCAGCCTAAAATTAAAACAAAATCATAACCAAACCTCTTAACCAAAATAAATTTTAAAAAAACTGCTTTAGAATGCCGCACGTGAACAAAAAAATTTTGCTCGCTTAGAGAAAATTTTTTCACACATCAATTTCTCGCTCTCTCAAAAACAGCGGTATGAACAAAAACCACTCTCTTTTCGCTACGCTCTTCACTTTTGTTCAGCACCAAAATCACTCCAAATTTTTTCACGCGTTTCATTTCCCGCTTCAAAAATCACTCTAATAAAATTGATTAAAAAAGGATTTCTCCGATACTCCTCTTCGAGTCGTAAAAAGACAGCGCCCCAATACAATTCAAATTCTTTGAACTGTAAAAAATAGGAGCGCTATAATAGCCTGCTGAGAAGACAAGGGCGGCTATTAAAAAGTCTCAATTTTCGGTTTAATGGAAAAACTTCACGTAGCCTTGTCAAAAATTCTGCTTATATCAATTTTTCTTACATCTTAATTTTGAATCCGTTGACCTATGTGACATGACAGTTGAGAGTTCATTGCATTTACGAACGCTTTTCAACAATAGCGATCAGTCGCCATGTTTATATTGGTTTTCGTAAAATAAGTTGTTCCCTTCTGTTTTGTAAAAGTTACTGCTTTTCACTAGTGCAGCAAATCTGCATGATGCGTAATTAAATTAAACTTTGTAATGATTAATTCTTGAGGAAAAAGTATCACCATCGAGCGAAAGATCTCAACAGGGATCAAAATTTAGGCGCATTTGACAAACTTTATGCCCCAAATTATTTGTCGATTTATACGCAGCAGATTAGCTGATAAAATTTGTAGGAAAACCGATTTAATTGAGAACATTCAATCTCGTTTCTAGTAGGAGAGTAGGATATGAGATCTTACAAGGTATAAGGATCAAAAAGTTATGACCATTTTGCGCAGTACGATGTTCAAATGAGCTTCAATGGTGAAGCAATGAAGATGAATTCTTAGGTATTGGTAATTTTGAACAGGCATTATAATGTTATTTTTGTACAAAATATCAGCCACGTGTTCAATTTCAGTTGTAAAATAAAGCAGTTCTGTTAAAACAGTAACCTTATACTCTTTTTCAGAAGTCCTTAACAAGTAAGAGAAAAAATAGAAGTGCCCCAAGGAACAACATGTTTGACACCAATATTTATAAAAAATTAATACCAATTTTAGAGTATTGGGATCTAGCTGTCAGAAATGAGCTTCAGAGAGCAATTGCTCACTCCGAAAATATTAAGATTCTGCTTTTTGGAAAAAATGTTAAAAGACAAAGTGAAATGGAGTTGAAAGCATTTGCAAGATTTAAAAAGATGGCTGCAGTGTTTAACATTTTAAAATTTTGCTATTACGGTTTCTGCTGGATACAGTACAGTGTCTTCTACCAATTTTTTGTCTTTGAAAACCGAATTGTTGTCTGCTTAGTATTCTACTGCGGTTGAGATAGTCCATCATTTGTATTAGGAGTCATTTCTAATTAAGCTTGCAGTTGTTTCAAAAATTGCAATAGCTACTATTAATTAGTCGTCCCACAATAAAAACAGTTTAAAATCAACGGTAAGTGGGAAACATAATTGTAACTGCAGACGTGCTGGAAGGACAGCCAAAAAACAAAACTAATGAAATAATAATTAATTTTTAATAAGTTCCTAACACATAATTAGGAAAATGCACTATTGCACGAATAGAAAGTACCTGGACAATGTCTCTCACAGCTTTGGTTCCATTGAAGTCCTCTAGTGCCTTCTTGTCCGAGTCCAATTCCTCCATTGATTCGAAATCAGCCATGCCCACTCCCACTATTATTATGGACATCGGGTACCTAGATGCCTTAAAGAAGCGAAATGCAAATAACTGGTCATCGAAAAAAACGTGCAATTGCTGTATCTGATTTTAAATATTCAACTATTAAATTTGCGCTAACGATTGTAATGATACTCTGACATTAACTTCCATCATCACACCATTTGTTCACATTGTTTGTTGTTGTTATTTACTAGTATTAGTGCACTGATCATTAATTTTAAAAGAGCCCACAAGGACGGTTGTTCGATATTAACAAATATTATATTGGAGTGTTACAATCAAGACTTCAATAATATAACCTGTAAGCGTTAGAAATATATTATACTATGAAGGGACTTGGAGGCCATATTGGAACTATTTTGAATATCCTTGGTTGAGGGATGCAAAATGAACCTTATTTGTATCATCTTTGCAATATACCCCATCTTCATGTGTTTTCTGAAGAAAAATGATCTGTGATCGGACCTAACCTCCCTATTATCGATCTGATCGTTAAAATTGGCGAGCTAAATCAACAGGGAAATAGTGTCTGTGGGTGATATTAAAGAAAAAGAAGCGTCTTTCAAGGAGTGCTAGAGTTAAAGGATGTAGAATACTGTCACTTACTTGAACTTTTATAAACTCACCATTCGTAAAGTGATGATTAACCTAATAACAACACTGAAGAATGGTTCGATATTAATAAATGTTTGCAAAGAAATTAGTTTCCGGGATCCCAGATTGCCGGAATAGCTGCGAAATAGACTTCCAGGACGTACAATACATGTACAGAAATGATCTGAAAAAAATTAAGACGACCCTTAAAATTTTTCTGAGAAAAACTTTAGTGATAAATTAATATGGCTCCATCAAACTCATTCCGCATACCTTTTTATTCGGGGCCTTAATTACACATGAGATTTTTTACTTTAAACAAAGGTCAACTAAGGTCAGTTTAAACTTAGGTAATTTATTTTCGCACTTTCAAACCTAAGTTTAAATTGACTTTAGTTGACCTTTGTTTAAGGTCAAAAAAAAACTCATGTGTAATTAAGGCCCCGAATAAAAAGGTATGCGGAATGAGCTTCATGGAGCCATATTAAGTTATCACTAAAGTTTTTCTCAGAAAAATTTTAAGGGTCGTCTTAATTTTTTCAGATCATTTCTTTACATGTATTGTACGTCCTGGAAGTCCATTTCGCAGCTATTCCAGCAATCTGCAATGTTGTAAATAATATAGATTTTCGAATATCAGTATTAAGCTGATTGAAGTTTTTGGGAAGAGGTCAGGTCTACTCAGTTAATTTACTTTCGCACTTTCAAACCTGAGTGCTGTACGTCAGGTATAAACAAAATCTACTCATCTAAACGCTTCGGCTAGATAACGAGGAAAATTTTGTCAAATAGCGCGCAACAGACGTTAATGATGGGCAAGAAGTCATCACAAAAATTCGACCTTTTCATCTTGAACAAATGTAAAACAAAAAAAGAGTGTCAGACGACGAAACAAAAACAAAATAGCAGGATATGTCCTGAAATATAATCCACAAACTTGACTGAAAACCTAAAAATTACGACATCTGACTGGCAGACCAATTGAACAATGCCGACCAAACAATTTCGCAAACTTAGAGAAAAACTTAGAATTGCTAAAAATTTGAAGCATGTATACTGATAATTTTATCCATATAAATGAAACCATTGACCTGCGCACACGCTTTGAAGGGGTTTAATTGTTCCCAATGACAGCAAAACGCGAAAAATGACAACCATTTAAAAAGTAATAAAAGTTGAAAAAATTTGTGATATGAACCTCACTACAATTTTCACAAATATCATCATTACAGTTTCTAGAAACTATCCAAATACCCATTTTAAAGGCATGAAAAAGTTCCATTAACCCCTACATGAAACAAAGCAAAAAGGCATGAAAATATGACCAAAGACATCAAAAAAATGCAAATCTAATTGATCTAAGTGGCTAAATTTGGTGATATTAAAATCCTAAATACCATTTCCCTGAATCTAAAAAGTACCCCCGTGACCTAACAACGGGCCCTAAAAAGTTTTATTGGCCCCTAAAGAGCGAAAAATTCAAAACGACAAATAATTTCAAAAAAACAAGATGAAAAAATCACAATTATTAAAATTGCAAATATCACCAACTAATTGAGTGTAAAAGTTTGCATTACCAAAACACATAGTACAAAAAACTGACTGAAAATTTAGGCCGTGGACTTTCTGGACTATGGCAAACGCTAATCCCTAAGTGACACAAAAGACGATAAAAGGTGAAAAATTGAATAATTTTAGGCTCAGAAATTACAAAAAACAACCTTTTCACATTGACTTTAGGCCATCTCAGCAGGTTCAACACTCTAAGCAATTGACTACGGAAATCTACTTAGGGCCGCTAATGAAACGTAATGACCACTGGGCGTTACCAATTTATCCCGTTTTGGGAGCTCAAAGTCAAGGCAAAAAAATGAGAAACCACCTTACCAAATTACAATGCGAAAAATAGAAAAACTCAGGACCTGACTGTTAGCATTGTTCTAGCAACATCAAACTACGACATTCAACAGAGCACATGATCCTATATGAGCATAAAATAAACAAAAAATCTGAAATAAAATTAAAAATTTAATTCTCCAAAAATTAGGCTTTTAAAAAGACTATAGAAACAACAAACTTTGCAAACTTGTGGCAATCAATGTCAGACAATACAAAAATGATAACAAGGCAAAAAAAAATCACGGAACAATACACAACAATGCAGTTTTTTTTTAAAATTGGGGGCGTCAAATTAAGAAAAAACATAGAATTACATACTCAAATTCTTCTTCACATTCATGCACATTCAAAAAGTAGCAAAAAAACAAATTATATGGTCGCTCCAGCGTGATTAAAATCCCTTTAATTTGACTTCTCATTCACATGCAAAAATCGGCGAACAGCTCTTACAGCGCATCAATACAACCCAAACCCTTCCGATTGTAAAAATCCTTTGCAAAATAACAAGCAGAACACCAATACAATCCAAATTTTTTGGATTGTGATAAACCATGAACATCATAACAGCCTTGCTGTTATAATAAGAACAATTCTTAAATCGAACTTTATTATTATATGGGTAAGTGCTAATCTGAAATTAGGAATGAGCTATTAGGAATGCGAGGGACTTTTATCCAATTATCTATCAATTAGGAGCTCTTTTGTTTCCGACTAACTAGCCGATGGTAAACAATTATCGTGAAAACTATTTTCGACTTTGAGTAAAATATTTGGACAAAATGTACGTTTAGCGGCGCAATGACTTTAATCGAAAAAAAATGTGATCAGATGATACAATACCTCAACGATGGCTCCTTTTGTTTGTTCCATGTCTGTGATAGCTCCATCAGTTATTATAAGCAGAATAAAGTAGTGCAGTCCAGACTGATACTGAGAGGCTAAGCTGAAAGAAGGGAACAATGAAAAATCCTTCAGATTTCTCAGAACATATTTTCAGGGCGCATTTAATCAATTGGTATTTACAGTCAGAAATAATAAACAGATGAAATCGAAAATATGGAAAAAATCGAAAAGCAAATATAATCGACAACAAAAAATCACGAAACACAAAACAAATTTAATTGCCCAAATGTGAAATAGTATTGTCGATAAATCTCACATAAAACATTTTCGACATTCCCGCAAACAGTTTTATTATAGAATTGAAATTAAGTGAAATTAATTTTAGGTAACGAAAAGCTCTTCATATTAAAAAGTCCGATAAGT
This sequence comes from Convolutriloba macropyga, assembly GCF_964194025.1. Classification (NCBI taxonomy): domain Eukaryota; kingdom Metazoa; phylum Xenacoelomorpha; order Acoela; family Convolutidae; genus Convolutriloba; species Convolutriloba macropyga. Next base: position 30,346,968 of record NC_134475.1, read on the forward strand.
TCATGTTTTCTTATGTAATCGAAGTACACTTAACTCTCCAGAGACCTTCAACAAATTACTTCCCTGTATTAATAACGCCCTAACGATTTAGGTAATCAAATTAACATATTAAAACTAGATTCACTAGATTGTCCGATCAATATAAGAAATCAAGAAAAGTAGTGCGCAGGGACGGCAAAAACACTACAGGCAGCCTCGGAGGGAAGAACTAACTTGAATATCAATAAGGCCAAATATTTCGATCGTCATTAGCCTCACCGACAGCTCGATTAAGAGTGCACCTTATATAAAAATCGTCACAAAAAGCATAGCAGAAAAACTTTCGAAAATAAGCTGCAGCTTTCACCATTGTAGGGGAATCACAAACCCTATGAGAAAAATGGAGAATTTATGCTGGCCCCTTTTTTGTGCAGACATTTTTTTGGACAATGTTAAAGCTTTTTACCTCTAGAATTTCACTAAAAATGTCAATAATTCTTTATTTTGAAAGTCAGGGAGACAAAGGTTTGTCTTTTTTGTCATTTTTGCCCATTTTGATCAAATTTGCCTATTGATGCCTGTTTGGTCCTCTTGCTGCTTCTTGGAGCTATCTCGGAATGAAAACGATATTCCAATTTGATTTTTTAGCTGTTGATAAAGTTTGTCCTCATTTTTTAAAACAAACTTTCAGATGAATTGTTCAAAGAGACAAAATTTTTGACGGCATTTTATGAACTTATAACAATTCTGCTTCACAAATTTTGTCGTTTTTGAAGGAATCACGCGCCAATGTGCGGTATCAAACAAAAACTCTAAATTAATGCGTCCAAAAGTCATTCAATACATTTTTGTAGCATTTGACAAAAACTAGTACCGATTCGATGAAATAACATACGTTACGGCTTCACCTAGGAGTCACCACGAGAACTTTTAGGCTACATTCCGAGAGCTGTTTATGTCCGCGGGTAAACAAATTCAGGCTCAATTTCTCGTGCCAAATCAGCATAAATTTTGATAAAATTTTTCGAAATGCCATATTTTTATGATTTCCAATAATTGAGGACTTTTTTAAGCTGTCACTGAATAACAAATTGTTCCAAATCTGTCAATATTCAGACATCAAAAACATTAGGAAAAACGAAATCGAGACAAATTTTCAGAGCATTTTTAGACGATTTGATGAAAAATTCAAGTTAATTTACACACTTGTCCATTTGTATGGCAAATTGTTTCAGAAACAGGAAGATAAAATCATTTGAGATCTCTCATAATTGAATAATCGTTCTTGAATTTTTGAGAGCTCGCAAAAATATGAATATAACTCATAACGAAATTAAAAACAATAAAAATTATGTGTTTCAGGCGGAGCTTGGCCAACAAAAAACTGACAGGGCATCAACAAAAACTGGTTTCAGATGAAATTATTAATTCATTTAAATTAGAAAGATATCTTTGATACGCAGAAAGAATTTGAAAATTTTCAAGTTCGAATAATTTTTATCTCCAATAAGTTTTCATGTGATCGAACAATTTTTGGAAAACCTCTCATTAGAATTGTTATGTTACGAGCAGCAGCAACTGTTCAGTAGTCTCAAAACAAGCTGCTCATTTTACACATTGTAGAATTAAAGGACCAAAAAACAAGAAGCTTGAGACTATGAAACCTACTTGAAAATTGTTTAAAAAAATTCAATGCCCTTTATTCAGAAAACACATTTTCATTTTTTATGAAACCGGGTTCTTATGGTTCCCGTTTGTTGCAGTATATTTTTAACTTTACCTTTAAGCCAATCAATTAAACATTTCATGTCCTCTCTACTAAGGTACTATCTTTTCTTGCATATAGCTAACGCAACAAGACTAATGACTTGCTTGATGATTACTGGCTCAAAAAAAGAACAATTTTCTGATTTTGAATTGAACTTTTGGACAATTTTGTCTAGTAATTTTCTCTAATGAATTTGCTTGGTTTCTAATTATAGATAATTTCTTCTTTTGAGTGAGTGAGTGTAACATGTAGGTGTAAAAGTGTCACACAATTTAATTTCAACAGCCGCATTAAATTTTCCAAATCATTCCCTGTTTCATGTTCCCACTGTTACTTTGTCGTTACTTATCCTAATAGCATTTAGTTTGTATTTTTGTTAGGTGGTTAGTTGGATCAGTTTCTCATCATTTATATCTCCAATGATTAGACACCAGCGGAGCTCAAGATAGGAATTTTAAAAGATGATCTAAAAAATGATCATTTTGGCAGATGCCTGGTAGAACACACAACTTATTGCTAAAACAAATGTTCCTGAGACATTATTTCTCATACGATACATGGCATGTTTTCAAATGATAATATTAGAACATCCGGCTCCACGCACAGAATCATGCCAGACCTCTTGTTTAATTTTGAAATAGCCGAAAAGATGTCCACATCGATAAAACAGAGCAACCCGAAAAAAATTGTATCGCAGAAGCTTAAATGTGCGCACTAACAAATCTAAGCGAAAAATAATCTATCACTGGGATGCATGCTAGGAGAACAGAGCAAAAAAATTGAAAAGTAACAGCTGAAGCGTCAGAGTGTGACGATGGCCGAGCACAAGTTAAATCTAAATAAATGGCACAAGTGCTAGCAACCTCCTTCTTCATTAAATACTGAAAATTGCTCTCTAAATTAATCAACTCACTATGTTGCGCTCCGGATGACCTCACTGAAGTTTGTAGGACCACTTAGGTTGGAATTAGAAAGAGCGTGTCGATATGCATCTAATATACCCTGAACACCCATCACATTCGGATTGGAGAGGTCATTATTCTGAAACATTTAAAGCTTGGAAATGACTGATGAAAGATGTTTTTTCAAAAGGGACAACAACGTTTTCACAAATGCAGAATTTCAGTTTTCCAAAATCCGCATTGGCCGCAAATGTCTATCCAAAAATTAACGGACTCGCTAAAAACAAATCTGATAATCTATAAAACCCTCAACTAACCAATGGAAAACAGTGGCTTGTTCTGTCTTGAGTGAAGAATCTGCCTCCAAACCCATAGACAGGGAACATTTTGTCAGAGTCATACTCCTGCACTACATTTCCAACAGCCTCTATCGCGGTCGTGTACTGGTTGAAGGGCTCATTAGGATTGAAATAGTGAAGTGACTGTACATAGGCAGGATCTCCTAAAATGAGAGACGGCAGTGACCAAAATTGATAGCTTGTGGTTTTAGCGTGGCTCCAGTTTTGAGACCAGCAGAATCAACGCATTCCTATCTTATAATCATAAAATCAATGAACACACCACTCACTTTCTTACCACTTTGATGTTCACGAATTGAAGATAACACATCTTTTTAGCTGCATCATTTAATCCATTTTGCTGAGTCAGTAATGCGTGTTAGGGGTCATAAAAGCAATGAAGACAAAAATAAACATTGCTGAATTGAAGTTTTCCGCTCTGTTAAGCATTCTGTTGTCATTGCTAACAAATTTTTTAAATCAAACATGACTTTTAAAACTAAAACATCTGAAAAAGTTCACGGGGTCGGGACCAATCAAAGCAATCAGTGCTTCAGCATTGGCATCAATCTGAAGCATGATAGATTGTTTAAAGAAAATTTGATGCAGTCGACGAATAAAAAACAACGAGAAGATCAGTATCCATCTAAGCGATCCCATCGCGGCCAATAAGCAGCCGCAAAATCACTGCCAAAAAGCTGCATATAATTAGATCAAAGCCTGTACGTACATACCAAAAAAAAAACGAATGGCATCAACAACTCCAAATTAATCGATACTTAATGTGGTTTCAATTTATGGACCTAGGTTGTACTGAATTGATTTCGCATAATCAATCGTAGTTAGAAAAAAAGGAATTTTGAGAGATAAATAAAACAGGACCAAAGGATGATTAAATTGAGGTAACGTTTTCGCAGTTTTTGAAATAAAAACGGGTTCTTAGAAAAAAAAATCGGGTGCAAACTTTAAACTGGGATGAAAAAGCCGAAACCAAAATTTCGGAGAACGGAAAAACCAGAGAAGGCAAAATAAAGAGCATGATCAACTATTGCTATTTGCTGCTACATAGGTTTGCAGCAAAACAAAACGCCGGTCAGAGAAACGTATTTTAACAGCAGTGACAGCGGATATCTTCCTCTCGAACTAAAACGTGCAAACATCATCAAATTTCCAGAAATTTTTACAAAAGAAGAAAAATTATCCCACCAAAATTAAGTTTTGAGATAAAAAGCATAGACCAAACCATAGACTGAAAGCACTTCTACTGGAAATTTGAAGAGGAATAAAAAACAAGAATTTGTTTCCTAATTAAAGAATTTTCATATTTGTCAATCCTAAAAAAATGGACAGACAAATCTTTCGAAATATATTTACTTTTACATTTAGCCACTCCCCAGCTAGATACCTCATTATGGTTAACATGAACTTTTCGAGAACTCAATAGACTACGAAAATTTCTGCAGAAAAAGAAAGCAATGCCATATCCATGCAAAGGTAGCTAAAAAACCTTCAGATGGTGACAAAGCCTCAAAGCATTAGGCAAAAAGAAAAACCAACAAATCAAAATTGACATTACAGGCAACAAAAATCCATACTTATCATTTCGCATCACGCATTAAAACTTTAACCCGCCACTGATTTATGCTCACAGGCCAGTGTAATTGTGGGGTGGGTCTGATGTAATCAGATAAAACCATCTTGGATTTATCTAAAACTGAATCTAAAACTGAAAAATGATGTCGTGAACTATGAAGCGTGGCATTGAATTATTTCTGTTTACTTCATTTCTTACAAGTTTTGGAACTCAGAATCACATTGAAGATGGCTCTATAATAACAATTGTTCAATAAAATAATTGACAAACTGATTTTTCTCTTCTTCATTAGCACGCGCGCACCTCATTAAGATATTTGAAGATACGATTGCTGTTACGCCGTTCTAAGAAGATACAGCAGAATATGACCAAGATTATCTCCATGCCACCAAGTATCCTAGCCCATCTAGGTTTACTAACAAGATATTCAACAAAAGAGTTCAACATTTGAATCTCCGCCGAAACCTAAAATTGATCTAATATGCAAGTTTCAGTTGTTGTTCCGAACCACAATGGTGGGAAGGAACTATATGCTTAACTGGTTTTTATGTGCAGTCAATTTTGGCCGATCGACATAATCATCGTAGAGAGTTATGAGAAGTATCATTATAAAGACCACCAAGCGTGAATATAAATTCTTTCAAAATATTCTTTTGAAACTTGAGGAAATCCAGGAGTCATCCGAGGAGTCATCGAGGTTTAAAATTTTGATAAGTTTGCTGAAACTTTGATCAATTTGGCTAAAATATGTTAACATTGTTAACGATAGTGTTAATGATCTTTGTTAATGATCTTGCTTTTAAAAATAGAAGATGTTGCTGAACTCTACATAATTCGAATTTTTGGCTAAATTTCTGCTAACTTTTTCAGAATTCAGCTTTTCACCAAAAAAGGCACCCAATAAGCTTTGTTAGCCCACTTTGTTAGCCCGAAACTTGTCGGAAGTACAAAACCAAAAACTTGAGATTTTCTAATGCAGAGTTCCGAAAGTCCGAATAGAGCTAGTTTTACATTTGCTTCCAATGAGAGTGTTCTAGAATAAAAACTTCGACATTTTATTTGCTTTTTCATTTCGATGAGTATCCAAGATAAATAGTTTTCTTTAAGTACACTGATTTTTTGTAAAACTATCCATTTCCTTAACATTTGGAACAATTATTTGTTCTTGATGGACGAGCAGCAGTATCATGGACATCTTTGGTCTAATCGTGCATTTTTACAATACAGTTAATTATTCCAATTGTACTGGGGCGCTGTTTTTTTAAGAAAATAAATGCCTTACTTCCTTCTGTTATTTTTAATAATAGACCAGAATGCTTTCCAAATAAAACTCAGTTATTGAAAGATCCCATTTATGAGCAACTGAGCCCCAATAAACATATATTATAAGTTCAGTTAAAAGCCCAAGGTTTTAATGGCTTCAATACTGTGTTTGGGTAAAACAACTTAAGAAATTGAGTTATGTATTTGTTGTTATTTTCTGGTCTAATGACTTAGCCTCACAACTGACAGATTCAATTGGCCTCCAAAGAAGTTAAAATTTATTATAACTAATATATTTTTGTTGACATCCAAAAATTATTTTCAAAAAATATATAATTCTTAAATTTGCGACCTTTTCAAATCTTTCTACTGTCAACTTGCAGCTAAAGGTCAGCTTAGAAAACATATCATATTTCTATTGAAGAAGAATGTCTTCATTCCAGCTTTATGATTAAAGTGAGTTTGGACAGTTTCCAAATTTTGAGCTACCTTTTGTTCTCTTGTCAAATTAAAACAATAATGACTTGTAACATATTACAAAATTGGCGTTGGATTGGGCGCAATTGTTTACAAATCTAGTGAACAAAATCAAGAAAACAGATTATTCTTTTAATGGCATCGACATCTTTTTGAATTGAATTATTAATTTTCACTAGAATTTGTACTTTTTGTAGTCGTATGACATATTCTCCGTAGTGGATAGTGACGGAATTATTGGCGTTTTGTCACAACACATTTAAGACAGGTCCACTTGACATTGACGGCAGGCCCAGTTACTCATAAGGTTTTTCAAAAAATTTAATATCTTGTGCTTCTATAATTTGAATGGTTTCGATTCTAATTCTAGCAAATTTTAATTGAACGTTTATTGTCAAGAGTACTTTTTGTTCATTTGATAGCTAGTGGTTTTCATGACTGAACTTTTATCAAAAACTAATGCATTTTTGAACTTTTCCTTTTGTAATTTTTGTCTCCGTGCTACAAAGTCTCATTAATGACAGGTCATATATATTTTTAAAGAAGTACTCGTTCATTTGATTAGCATAAGTTTTGTGCGATATTTTTACATGATTACCGTTTTTTTTTTAAAATTAGACAGAGTTTCGGTCGCAATTATTGTTTGTTGTTATTCGATTTTGTTGTTGGTCTTGCCTCATAGTCTTTTTAATGACAGATCCAATTCCACGGGCTAATGCAGCCTTATTTAATTCTTCTATTTGTTTGAGTTTAGAGCTATCTTTTGTTCATTCACCGATTTTTCTCGAAAAAAAGAATTTTTGAAAGTTTTTCAATCTCTGCCTCAATTGGAACACAACTTAGTCGAAAATGTGGATGCGCGAGGCCGGAATCTCATGTGCAAACGCACGTTACCGAGCGTTCTTGTTTCGACTTTATTGAATGAACTAATCGTTCGAACAACAGTCGCAATGAGTTATCAGAATATCAGATTATAATGAGTCTGACAAAAATTAACGGTCGTCTGTACAAATTGCATAAACCCAGGAAATCAAAACTAGATTTGATTTCGATCACTATCAAAGATATATAATTTTCTTTAAGTACACTGATTTTTTGTAAAACTACCAATTTCGTTAACATTTGGAACAATTATTTGTTTTTAAAGGACGAGCATGGTCTAATCATGGATTTTTACAATAAAAAAAAGTATTCCAATTGCATTGGGGCATTGTCTTTTTTAAATAAATGCCTTATTTCCTGTTATTTTTAATAAAAGACCAGAATGCTTTCCAAATAAAGCTCAGTTAATGACAGATCCCATTTATGAGCAACTGAGCACCAATAAACATATAATAAGTTCAGTTAAAAGCCCATGGGTTTAATGGCTTCAACACTGTGGCTGGGTGAAACTGCTTATAAAATTTTGAGTTCTTATTTGTTGTTATTTTTTGTTCTAATGACTAAGCCTCACAATTGACAGATTCAATCGGCCTCCAAAGGACTTGAAATTTAACATAACTAATATTCTTTTAACCAATATTTTTTGGTGACATCCAAAAATTATTTCCAAAAATATATATATTTGTTAGCTTTGCCACCTTTTCAAATCTTTTTACTGTCAACTTGCAGCTGAAGGTCAGCTTGGAAAACACATCAAAATTCTATTGAAGTGAATTTGGAAAGTTTCCAAATTTTGAGCTACTTTTTGTTGTCTTGTCAAATTAATACATTAAAGACATGTAACATATTAAATTAATGGCGTTAAAACAATTAGACAATGAGTTTTGATCGCAATTATTGTTTGTTGTTATTCGATTTTGTTGTTGGTCTTGCCTCATAGCCTTTTTAAGGACAGATTTCATCCACGGTCAAATGCAGCCTAATTTAATTCTTTTATTTGTTTGAGTTTAAAGCTATCTTTTGTTCATTCACTAATTCTTCTCGAAAAGAAAGAGAATTTTTGAAAGCTGTTCAACCTTTGCCTCAATTGGAAGACAACGAAGTCAAAAATGTGGATGAACGGGGTCGGAATCTCATGTCAAACGCACATTACCGAGAGTCCTTGTTTCGGATTTAGAATGAATATATGGTTCGAACAACACTCGCAATGAGTTATCAGAAAATCAGATTATAATGGAGTCTGGCAAAACTTAACTGTCGTCTTAACATCTGTACGAATTGCATAAACACAGGAAATCAAAACTTTACCGACTGCGGTCTGCATTCCCATAGAAAAGAAACATTAGAATTCCAATGACAGATAGTTACAAGTGTATAAATTAAAAAATGAGCAGTTGGGTAAAACAACAATTGGGATAATCATTGGCATAGGTAACATCAACTGATTTTAAAATTCAAAAACTAATTTTAAAAAATGAAGTTTGGAATTTCTTGGAGAAATGGGCCGCGATTTTTTATTTCACAGTTTGAAATTTAACAATATTACTAATTGGATTAGATATGAAGTCATTCCAAGATTCTGTAGCTCAGGAGAAAAATAAATCAAACATAACCGACTAACGTCGGGCGAATTGCTCTTAAACGACCGGCGAGCAGTTGGCTTTGTCAGTACCTAGCCACTGTTTATAATAGTTTAGCTTTAGCTTGATTGAAGGGGCCTGAGATTAGAGTATTAGATGATGACATCACGCCACATAACAGCCGCTGAAGTGCGGCATCAACAAAAGAATTAAGGAGAGAAAAGAGATTAAACGTGAGCGAGAAGGAGAATGAAAGAAACGCCAGTCAACACAGAGAGAGCGAGAGAGAGCTAGGAATTTTTTCCATGATGAGATTCGATTCTACAACTTATTAGTAACTAAATCATATAGAAAAAAACTGAAAGTGCAAAATTCCAAAGAAAAGTTTCCATATTTCGCAGTAAAGAAAATAATCAAAAACATTTTTTGTCTCTGGATTTTTGTCATGTAACCAATCTGCAAGACTTAAAAAGCTTCGTTGGCCAGTAGTGATAGTTAAACTCAGAAAAGGACAAAAAAATTCAAAAACTTTAAACACAATTGAAAATTTTAACAAAGTCTTGCTAAAATTCGTGATATTAATATCTTCAGAACACCATTCCACTGTCTCATGTGATCATCTAGTATGCCTATTTCAAGCCACAGTTTCACTGGCTCATAAAGATTCATACAATTGGAACATGAATCATTTCTCAAAATTTTTTCAAATATCAAAAAAATTCTAAAACTCGAGTAATTAAAATAATGATAACCATTCCATTAACTCTATAAACTAAGCAGCAGATTACTATCAAACCACGAAGGAGGCTACTTCGCTCTTGAGGCTGAAAAAACCTTTACAAAATGACAATTTCAAAAAAAAGATTGCCAAAAATTTTTCAAAAAATGCTAAAACTCGTTAAATGTTAAAATCTTGAAAAACACTCCATTCCATCTAGAAACTATACAAAAACTTGTTATCAAACTCTAGAGGAGATTCCTTGGCTCTTAAGGCTAGGTAAACCTATAAAATGACAAAAATTGTCAAAAAAAAACTTGAACAAATTTTTATAAAAAGAAATCGATGAAATTTGTGATATTAAAAAGTTGAAAACCATTCCATTACCACTAAAAACTATGCAGCCACATATTATCAAAACCTTAAGCAGGTTTTCTGAACCCTGAGGCTGAAAAATCTTGAATAAAGACAATAAATGAAGAAAAATTTTAAAAGTTCTATTTTTTTTAAACAAAATGCCAAAATTCGTGGTGTTAAGTTCTTGAAAAAAATTCTATTACGTCTAGAAACTAAAGAGTAACCTATCATCAAACCCTAGAAGAGGCTCCTGGGCTCTTGAGGCTGGATAAACCTGAAAACCCACAAAAATTTTCGAAAACCTTGAAAAAATTTGCAAGTTTTTTCAAAAAATTGCAACAATTCGCGAAGTTGATATGTTGAAACCATTCTATTACCACTAGAAACTGTGCAGTAACCTATTATCAAACCATAGAGTGGGTTCCGTGACATCTAGGGTTGATAAAACTCAAAAATTTGACAACTTTTACAAAAAGACAAGAATTTTCAAAAAGCTTGAAAAAAATTGTGAAAATTTGTATAAATTTGCGTGTTATTAGCGAGCGGTTTTTCGTCAGCAACTAACCATGGGGAGAGGAGGTTGCTGATGGGGATCGCAGCAGTCGGGTGGGGGGCCAACGGTGCGGTGGGGGTGGGGGGCAATATTGGGGGGGTCAACAGTTGGGGGACCTACTCTTAGAACCGCTCTTCACAATATAATTATAAGCCTCCAAAACAGTTTGAGCTGAAACAGAGCTGAAAGGCTCTAAGAACACTTAATGCCCGCTGGGCACTACCTGTTTATCTCGTTCTTGATGACGAAAAGTCAAAAGCGTCAGACGAAAAATCGGTCAAGCGAAAAATTGCATGAAAAAAAGACCGACAGGACTAATATAATTGCTACAAATTTCGTTTGAGAGCAATTGAAAAACCAGCCCATGCTAATGAAGAACTCAGTAGGTTAAAAAAGAAAGGAAAAAAGAATTTAATTATCAAAATCTCAAAAACATAAGTTAACACAGCACAAGTTAATGCGACTCGGAAAGGATAGGTAAGGGGATCATTCGATCCTCCTTGTCCAACCCGTGGCTATTCACGAAATATTTAAAACGTAAACGCAAAAAAACTTAAACATTAAAAATATATATTTTTAAAAATCTGCAAATTAAATGTTGTCTATCTGTCAAGGTAAGTTTTTGATATCATAGACTCAAGAGGCATTGATTAGTTATCCTTTTTAAAGTACGAAGAGCGAGAGAAATTTTTTATTTGCAAAAATTCCTAAAAAATGCATTATCTCGAGTTCTAGAAGAGCTAGAGGGTTCAAACTTTTCACCCAGAATCAGGGCCTAAAATTGGATGTCTTGTAGCACGCAGCCAAGAGGGCTGAGATTTTGGGCTCCTAAAAATCGAAAATATGTTTCACCAAGTCTTGGTTTTGACAAAGGTACGTTTTTTTGATGTGAGAATTTTTTTAAATTTCTTTTGAATTACACGTACTAATATCTTCTGGTACAACATTTTTGATTTCCAGGAGATTGAAGAGTTTCGAGGCCCTGTTTTTAATAGAAAACCTCTCTATTTTAGAAGTAGCAATGGGTTCAGATAAAACTTGACTTGAAGACCTGGTGCATCTTTTGATTTCTTTCATTTTAAATATATTGTTAGGAAATATTTGTTGAAGCAATCCAGCAACTGATCGTAATACGAATTTAAGCAACTCACACAAATGCAACTAACATACCGTTAAAATTTCATTCGAAAAGAAGATATCATTTCAATGAACCCCTCTATTACGAAAATAGACAAATTTTAGAATCTTTTTCTGACGCGAGAAAATAAGATTTAGGCAACTGTAGCTACAACAACCATATAAAAGTATATCATATTGTAAATGGGTGCAACATTGCTACGATAATAGTTTATTAATTGAAACCAGGGCACGAAGTGCCTCAGTTTCGAAATGATACTACACTGCTTACCGAGTCTCTTTGTAACATAATCAACATGTGACTTGAAAGAAAGATTATTATCAATATAAATACATAAATGTTTACACACAGGCTTACAATTTATCAAACTTTGATTTAAGCTGAAAGCATAGTTGGAAGCACTAGGGTTTAAATTCATTTGTACAGTTTTTTGTACAGTTAATTGCTAGCATAACGTCATTGAGCCAAAAATTGAGGTTACAGAGGTCCTCTTTTATATCTTTCACGTCACTGTTTATTGCAGTTAGTTTGGTGTCGTCAGCAAATAGTAAAACTTGTAGGGATTTAAAGGAAAATGGCAAATAATTTTTATATACCAGAAACAACAATTTGTCCAGGAATAGATCCTTGTGGAACACCGCAATTAATACTTTTCCAAGAAGAGGATACATCATTAACTTCTACCCTGTGGATCCGATTCGAAGGATAAGACTGTAATTATTTCAAGCATTGCCCTCTAAATCCATATCTTTCTAGTTTATAAAGCAGGATGTTCTAGAGTATCAAAAGCCTTTCGTAGATCAAGGCAAAAGCTGATCATATTTTTATTCTTTACTCTCATATTATCAAGAAGATCTACTAATGCATCAATGGTACAATGTTTCGATCGAAAACCATATTGCTTGGTGTACAATAGTGAAAACTGGTCAAGATAGTCATACATTCTTACATACACTGTCCTCTCAAAAATTTTACTCCAAATTATAAGTAGTGATATTGGCCTGTAATTATTTTCACAAGTTTTAGGTCCATCCTTATGAAGTGGAAGAACTTTCGCTTTACGCAGCTCTTCGGGGAATTCTCCGTTTTGAAATGAGATAATTACCAAGATATAAGTCAGATAGGGAATCACCGCATCAGATGAGGCTTTTATAATTAGGTTGCTGATTAAGTCATCCCCTGAAGAAGATTTATTGTCCAAATTATCAATAATTGATTTGATTTCACTTTCACTTACATCATACAGAAACATTGACTTTTCAACTTTTGGCAGCTTTGGCAGATTGGTGGGTTCAATTGTTTTGCTGACTTCTTGGGCAATTGTGGTGAAGTATTTATTGAACGTTTCGGCAATCTCAGTAGCCGAGTTTTCTATACAAGAGTCGAGAGCAGGCACAATCGAGGGATTGAGATGCTTCCCACTTATATAGTTTAAAAGCTTAAAAGTCTGTCTTGAGTCTCCAATACATGAATAAAATTTCCTCCAGTAAAATTGCTTTTTTGTTTTATTTAAATTGCTTTTAAATTGATTACCTAGATCCTTAAACTTCTTAAAAATCAAGGGAACCTTCGTATGCCTTGTTTTTCCAAGATCTTAGATTTTTTAATAAATTAGTGTCAAACCAATTGGGTTGTGATTTTGTGGCTTTTTGAACAGTTTATTATGGGGGCTACTTCATCAAGAACATTTGCAAATATATTGGCGAACAGAGTAAAATCATCATTGACATTACCAGTTTCATCAAAGAGTTCTCCTAAGAGTTGCAATAAACTGGATGTTAAGTCTGATACTGCTTTAGGGTTTTTCAGAAAGGAAGTATCTCTGAAAGAAACAGGCCGTGGTGGTTTGGTTTCAGTTTTTATTCTCGATCTCAGAGAAAATGGAAAATGATCAGATAAATCTTCATATTTCAGTACTTCAGTTGTTTCTAAATCAATATTTTGGTATACGAAATGGTCTATACATGTCGAGGCAGAATGTGTCACTCGTGTAGGCTCATTTGGACTCAAATAGTACCCGTTTGCTTCGATAGCGTTCTGATAAATTTTTGTAATTAAGTTATCTTCCAATACATTTATATTGAAATCACCACAGATGATCGCTGGAGTATCGAAAGTAGAATTTTGCTCAAGGAAACAATCAGATTTCTCTAGGAAATCTTTATTGTTTCTTGGTTTATTATAAATAACCCCTACTCTAAAGTTAAAACCATATTTCCGAAAAAATTGTCTCCTCAAAATTGAGGTCAAAACTTTCTATCAAGCTACAGTTGCTTTTAACTTCCATCATAACACCACCACGACCGGAATCTCGGTTTTTTTTACAAAGAATTGATTGTAGCCATTGATCAAATATGCATTAAAATTATCGTTTTCACTGAGCCATGTTTCTGTTAAACATAAAACTTCCGGTGGAGACTCAAGACCAATTACTAGTGCTTCCAACTTATCAAAGTGTGGTTTGATAGATCTTACATTTGAATGAAGAACTGAAACAGTATTTAAAGAACTTTTTGTAGCACAATTTTCTTTTCGAATTTATGATCCACTTTCTTTACTTGTTCCATTAAAAACTCTAGACTCAGACGAACTAAAGCACCTTTGGACAGATAAAAATCATAACCTAACATTTGACCACCATCATATAAGGAATGAATCTTATACACTTTATTGTCAGCAGCATCGTTTTTAATATAATAAATAGTTCCTTCTCTAGACCATACTTTCTCAATTCTCTTGTCCTCATTCATGAGATTTAAGAACTTTAGTTTAGGTGCAGTAATATCTTCGAAAATACGTACATGTTTCAACTGATCCAAGTTTGCTGCGTTTTTCTTACTTTTCAATAAATGATTTTTGCTACCTGTCTGGAGAAACGAACAATTACATGACGAGGTCGATGCCTATTGAAATATGGGAGCCGATGAGCTATTGAGATGTCATCCGATGTTATGCTCGACTGTAGAGCTGAAGCAAGATCGACAACTTTTTTCAATCGTCGTGTAGTAGTCCTCATCATTCTTTGTGGGGTCATCTGATACTTCTTCAGGTAATCCAATTCTGCGTAAATTTTTGCGACGGTTGTAGGATTCACGAAGCTCGCTCTCACATTTGGCCTTCAGATTGCACCTTTCTTCAGCAAAGGCACTTCGCAATCGCTTGTCAGCTTTCGCAAATGGTGTTTGATCATGATATCTAAGTCCTGTCATCTGTTCTTTTTCATTTGATTCCGACATTTTCGTTCTCTGAAACTATTTAATAAGTTTATCACAACAATTAGTTCGCTTTCAAAAGTGCCGAAGTGATCAAAAGGAGGGATGCCTTCAACTATTAACTTTCAGTTGCGCGTTGGCAAATTTTTCAATGATGAATCAGCCGAAAAGAGGAAGGTTCAGAGTGGTGACCAAGACGCCTATGTTTGGTTGGTGAGCGAACACTCCATTAAATACTGAAGAAAGGATTACTTCAACGCAGTGCAATAAAACTATACGATATTGAAACAGATAATCACGACATGAAAGAGATTTATTTCTACTCTATGGACAACAGCACCAGACAGGCAAAAACGAATCACATGGAATCAAAAAGAGCGCACGTCAGATTGTTGGAAGAACACAAAATCGTAATTAATTAACCGTTGGATCCAGTGAAATCGATGGCGACAGTGAAGCCCATCTGCAGACCAGACTGCACGTAGTGAGAGAACTCCCACTCCTCCTCTATTCTGAATGACTCCAACATCAACACACCAGAGTGCTTGTAAGACTTTTTCTTAGCCTTCTTCTTTTCATTTATGAGCTAAATATATTAAAACCAATTAATTTAATTAACTGTGGCTACCAAAAATTTGTAAAAAGAAAGAAAGAATGAATTTATTTATCTCCCTTACATTTGAACCAAAAGATTTCTGAAGGCTGAAATTTTGTCTGTCTTATAAATTTATCAAAGCCGTCATCACACGCAACACTTTATGGGCGGTATGAGTTTAATTCATGAAACAATTAACAATTAACGAAACAATTAACAACTAACTTCAGTTTCACTAAATTGGCAGAAAGTATCATTTCCTAACTTAATGAAGCAAGTTTTCAAATTAGGGAAGGAGAAACCTACTGGGAACTCTTTGCTACCAACGTCTTCCAAAAGTTCTTCTGTTGTCATCTCGCACGAGCCAATTAAGTCATGTCTATAACAACAGAGTTTTAGCAGGATACGCAACGGGCTGTTTGGGACAACCAGAAGAAACGATGAAAGAAACAGCAATATGGAATCAATTATCTCATTACATTTCTGCCGCGAAATACAAATATTAAGAAGCATCCGAAATAAACAATTTTCAAATATACCATCTAAATATTTATTTACCCAGTCAATGGAGGAATTAAATTCCTCAAATGTATATAACTGAATTTGAACCCAATAAAAACCCCATCAGCTAATTTTAAGCTTGATTTTTGGCCCTTACAACTACTCACCCTCCGTCGCTGTCAAAATCGAAGCAGTCAATTCTAATAGGGAGATTTTTGTCATTGTTGCAGAATATGGCACAGTTGATAACAAAGGGAGCCCATCTTGGATTGAGATTGTCTTCAACAACCTCTGTTTGGCCCACAGGTGTGAAACTAAACGCAAATTAAATCAGGATAACACTTGAATACGATGCAAATTTGTTTTCATAACCCTATTAACAAACAAACTAAGTTTTCCAATTGACAATGGCTTCTATAGCAATAATATTGGAAAGAAAATGTCAATAGAATTAATCTAACCCATTATAGCAGCATTAAAATTCAAAATTGAAGAACATAGATTCACACAGACGGGTTTTGAAACAGTTGTTAATTTTCCAGTGATCAATTCAGATGCCGCGTAAAATGTTTTCTTACTTTGTGTCATCGTTTCTGTTGAAGACCAGAAATGGGTCAGATTTCCCAAGGAAGTCCTTGTTGTCCAAACCACGAGCAAGGAAGTTGAACACGTAATTTTGCTGAAAGATTTAGTCAGTAATCAAAATTGCTCTCAAACAAAAGCGGGCAATTAATCTGTTGCAAGAGTTGGAAAAACTTAAAAACGTCAATTCGTTCCTTAAAAAACACCATTTACAAGGCAAAAACGCTGCGCTCACCTGCAAAATATACTCCTGACACCTTTAGTTAAAGAAGACCACTAAGACGGGATAGAAGACGCAAAACGCAAAAAACTTTTAAAATCTTCTCTAGAAATCAAATTTTTAACATTAATGTATACTGAACGTCCAAACTGAGTTAGCACCTCTAGTTTTACGAACTAAAAATTCAATTTTCGATGTACTACTACATATTGCAATCAATTTTCAGCGACAATTGACCACCATTGATCCCATTGGCCAGAGGTCTTGCCTACTTATGAAATTCAAAATAATACGTAACGGTTACTTAACAGGTACCTCAAAGTAATTTTGATGAACTCCATCCAAATCTCTTCAGAAACAGAAAATTGTAACGAAATCACATTTTTTAAACAATTTTTCCTGTCTAATGTTAAACGAATGATAAACGAAATTTGAGGACAAGATGGAGTGATCTAGCGTCAAAAATTAAAATTTTTCTTTCTAAAACAAGGGGTATTAACTTATTTTTGATGTTCAGTATAGCTAAATTAAAAGAACCCTCTAAAAGTAGTCATTCTATCTCTGGTGGTTTCTATTCACCTTCAAATAGTTTATGCACACAAAAAATATTCAAAAAGAAGGTCAGAAATCGTTATCTTAAGTGCGCTGTCATGTATGATTAAAAAATTATCGCACGATTAACCCTGAAGGTCGCACAATAGAGAGTAACGAATGACGTCGCGCGTTAAAAGATTAGCTGCGAAGTTGTAGCAGTCAATGAACAGATAACAGTTCGAACATTCGAGGCGTGATCAAATATGGAAAACAAAAAATGTGCAGTCAACAAGAGAAGCTCAAAAATTCATACACAGGACCAAAGGTCGGAACCCTTCCAAGCAATAGTTCAAAAAAAGTACAAAAAAAACGGAGGCTGTCCAAAAACTACTAAAATAAAGTGAGCGCTGTTATCATTAGTCACAATCAACATCACACAAAATTATGAAGTAAATATAATTTTAAAAAGGAACAAAAAACAGGAACCAAAATGAAGCCAACGTATTGTATAGGCACGGCAGCAATACTACTAGTGAAAAATTTCTTCAGTGGTCAAAACTCACTCACAAACTGAAAACATAACCGACTACTAAACGTCAGAAGAATTGCTCTCGAACGACTAGCGGGAGCTCTAATCAATTGCAGCCTGCTTCAGCCGGGGGGTCTAAACGGGACTAGGAAGTTTAATAGAGGGCTTCAAATAACCACATTAGAGGTTAACATATACCACTATTAAGATTTAAAGCGAAACATGGCCACAGTTTCGGCGCACTTTTCATTTGACTTTTAGTATTAAAAAGCCGCCCATTGAGTTCAGCTGCTTGAAATTGTGATTGAGAGAGAATTTTAGATCACGCGAAACGCAAAAAGCCAAGGGCGTAAAAGTCACTCGAAAAATTAAAACGGTCAAGCGGAAATTTTGCATAAAAAGACACACGTTTACAATAATTGCTATGAACTTCGTTCAAGAGCAATTAAAACGCTTACAAAAACTTACAAAGCGATATCTAAATATCAAATTGAAAAAACAAAATTTTTGACGCAATTGACTGTCAAATGCCTACGCACGACTCTTTTCAACTATCGCCTATTCCAGATTATTTTAATTAGAAGTCAACCTCCTTTAAGGCAAACAGAAGTATGCTAAAGAAAGACGAGCAAAACGTATTATTGTTCTATAAAAACTAAAACGCTTAATTAATAAAACATAGCTGGCAGATTGCCAGAAAATAGCCGCAATAGCTTCGTAGATCTGCAGTCTCAAAAAACAGTAAAGACAGACCAAAAAAATTCGACTTTTCATCGAATGAAGGCTGATATATATTTTGATTAAAAATCTGTATAAGTTTTTGTTGCCTCTATTAGCTGCTCTCTAATAACCTTCATTTAGAATGACACACACCCATTTGACCTTATCTCTTTGAATTAACGTAAACAAAAGTCAATTTCAGAGTGAGGAAGTCACGTGTGACCAAAAATCTAACCACGCAAATGAACAAAAAAACTCGCTCCACTAAGAGCCAAAAATGACGTCACGCACGCACTTCAGTTGAAATTGCATGAACGAATTGACAAAAAACAGATTTGAAGTGATTGTGACGTCATATGGTCGGAACAAAAATCGCGACGACGAAATAAAAAACATAGCAGGACAATTCCTGACGTCCAATTCAAAGAATTTTTATTGACTTAACAGACAACTAGACCTAGAACGGACTGAGTGAATTTGGAAAACCATTTTGAAAAATAAAACAGATGAAAAAAATTTTTAAAAAAATCAATGTAAAAAGGCCGCATGTGAACAAAAAACCACTAGCGAGAAATGGAAATTTGGTTCAAACAAAAACTAGGCCGAGAATAAACTACGAATGAATTGAGAAAACCATTTAAAAAAAATCCGATCAAAAATCGAAAAAACAGTAAACAATCAAAGTCAAATTGCCGCATGTGAACAAAAACCAATAGCGAGAATGCAAATTTTTGTTCAAACATCGTTTTCTCACTCTACTTTAAAATTAGAGCGAAAAAAACATGTCGCAAAACCACCAGCTTCCTCGCTCCATTTCCTGTTTCGGCGTGACCATTATCACTACTCCAATTTAACTTCAAAAATCATGAAAATGTGTGAGCAGATCTTAAAAAAATGACAGCGCCCCAATACAATTAAAATTCTTTGGATTGTAAAAAAAACCAAGAAGGCCAATAATAGCCCCAGCTATCGCTGATCGGCTATTAAAAATGAAACGTTAAAATCGAACAAGACGGTAATTTATTCATTTTTAGAATCATTGCTGACTCGAAGACACCAAAATGACAGCAAAGGGTTAAGAATTCAGAGGTCTTAAACAACCAGCTTCACCGAAGTTAAATAAGAATATTTCCTTTCTAGATGCATTTCGCAATCAATACCACTATCTCTTTAGAACCTAATAGAGCGCGACAAATACACAGAACTCTCTGTTAAAAAATAGTAATGAATTAAATTCAATTCGATTGAGCATTGATTAATACCAAGAGGAAGTGCACTGCATTACTTAGATATACAAAACAACGACAAACTTTTTACTCCGTTGATGTTCACTTAAGACCAAAAACTTAAAGCACCGAGTATTCTCTCTTGATCATTCGTCATCTTACGGAAAAAATATCAACAAACACCAAATTACGAATTCTGAAATTTTTCCGTACAACCCGACAACGGATAGAGAAAATGCGCTGTCTTTTTAAAATAATATTTACAATATTGTATTATTATCAATCGCACGTGAAATTCAAATTACCCGACAGTCAACAGTTTCTCTTGCAGCGACGTATATCCTTGAATATTGCCCAGCTTTCTCTAGGATTCTGCCATCTCTTAGTCGGCCTTGGACAACTTCTGCAACCGAAACAGTCAAACTTCCCAACTTGTCCGCTTTGTCAGGTTCATTTTTAGAGTTGTCGCAATCATATCTAAAGCACAGAGCTATAAGATTAATTGACGATATTTAGGAAACAGCAGACACACATGGAATACACCGCCCAAAATAACACTCATGACTCTTCTTCTATGATTGTCATATTCGTTCTTGTAACAAAGTGTTGTTTCAATTGCTTCACTCGTTTGGTTTCTTTTGCATACTTGCATCACACACGCGCAAGTTTAAAAACTTCAGATCTCTACAGTGCCAGATTTAAATGTACACAGTGCCAAATTTCGAAATAATTGCTGGCATTTTAAAATCTTCAAACTGTGCTTCAATTAAGAATACGTCACTATGCCAAAGTCACTTTACAATTTTGGCTTACTTCTCTACCTGATGCGCAGTTCTCGATTAAAGCCAGATATTCTTTGTGACTTCATCCAAAACATTTTTTGTCAAAAGAATGTCAAAAACCTTGTGATCGCAAGCATTAACATCACAAAACTGGGAAATGTTAAGTCAATTCCAGTCGACTGTGCTATTGACGCGTACAGGGGCCATGACTACTAGAAAAATTGAAACTGGTAAACAAAACGACAAAAAGAAAACAAACACATTAATTATTCAAGACGGCAGAAACAATATTTTGGAACATCAAAAAATGATTGCAGCAAAATTTAAGGTTATGAAACGAACTTTAGACTGCGGTATTGCTATTTCAAGTGATCATTTTTCCACCCTATTATTTTCACAAACTCTCAAACAAAAAAACAGCCAGCTATCAAAATACTAAACGAGAAAAGACTTTATAAAATTAATCAGTATCGGGATACATTGGAAAACTCAAATTGGTAAAACATTTACCAAACAACAGACCCTGACGAAAAAAATGCCTTTTTACAGATATCATTGTTCGTTCCCTGAATATATTTGCTCTTGTAAGAAAAGCTTATATAAAAAAGGGCAAAAAGTTGTGCTCATTAGCTGAGAAATGGGTCTCTGAGCGAAATAGGGAGCTTGGGCTTACCGAAAACATGTATTTAGAAGATGCAAACTATGACGAGTTCTCTTCATTCGAAGTTCAAATTTAAACGTGAAAAAAAAACTCGTCAAAAAACTCTGTCAAAATTTCAAAATTTAAAGGAGGCTGTCAAGAAAAATGGTTACTCAACGTAATCAGAATATCAAAACAGAATAAAGGCTCACACTAAACTTCTAAAAAAACTTTTTTAATCACTACATTTTGGAAGAAAACGAAATAGTAAATCTGCTTAACTAATGGTTTTCTACGAAAAGAAATTATACTGGTCTTAGAGAAGGATAATTCTCCTTTTCATATTGTACTCAGAACGAATTTGGTTTCTTTTCATAGGTAACAAGGAACGTCACGATTCAATTAAAATATTAGGTAGAAATAAACAGTTTCACTCATCATTACAATCCGTGGCAATAAAGGATTCTGGTCAAAATTTTGTAGCACTCATTCAACATAAAAACTGCTTTAGGTTATTGATGCGGCTGCTCAAGAATCTCAGAAGAACCGATATCACAGCCTGGTTCTCGAGCTTTACGCCGGACTGGTTGTTCACTGAATTGTCTAACGATCTCACAGAAATAATTAGTCGCTCGGACGTATTAAAGGACTGTAACTTTAATTTTGTTGATTGAAGTTAAGAAAATCCTTAGTGATAATCTATATTCAAACTCGTGCTGACTTTTGCAAGGCTTCAGCCAGTAGCCAGTATTGTTGCTAACTTCTCGTCAAGTAAGCTCAACTAAATTAAAACTCGCAAGATCTTAAAGATCTAGCAAGACTTAGCAAAAAAGACTCAAGTTGCTAAAGATTCAAATTTCAGTGTAATCTCAGAGCCAACTGCTCTTGGTAACAGTTTCTAATGGTTCTAAATACAATTCGGTTTCGCTAATCAAACAATTGGGTAAGAGTAAATGATCAAACATTTATCATTTATAACATCATCGCTACTTGTTTCTGATTGGTTAATCAAGAAAGCGATTGAGGTTATTGTTTACATAGTAAATGTCAAATTCCTGCAATAATTGCTTTTGTTGACAGAAGCACGGATGGCTATTACGTAGCTCTTAATGCCTTAAATTTGCTCTTAATTTTGCACCAGATAAGTGCTAATAGCCACACTTGTGGGTCTGATGCAATAACGTTTGTTGGGTCCATGAGTAGGTTAGATGTAACCATAACCGCGTGCCATAACCTCGGGTTGCACAGGTTTTTCCTTTCAAAAATCGGGGGGGGGGGGTGCAAAACTTCGGTCCCTACTTGTAAAAATTTTCAATTTTGACCATTTTTGAGTTTTGACAAATTCTAAGTTTATTCAGTTTCATGGGTTATTTCTTGCTGTCTGATGGATCTTGTTGCTGATTTGAAGTGGCGCCAACATCGACGGCCCCGTTTTCGATCTCGGAAACACCATCATAGAACACTAGCGCTAACTTCACTACTACCCGGTTCAGTTCTCCACGTGCCATTTTGATTCTCGCTGATTGCACAACACGTCGCTACCAGTGTAGATATCAATGATTCGTCTCAGCTTGTACTCACAGCGTTTCACAGCATCATCTACTAGCCATACTAACTCGCCTTCTTTCGAGTTTCGCACATGTTCTTTTGACCACTTCGATCGCTGGTTTCATTGAGGAAGGTACCCGTGAGTCCATCTCATCTTCTCCATATCATGTCGGCATATGCTTAAGCCGTTTTGAAAGATTTTCTCACGTCATGGTAGCATTCACTGGCATACACATTGTTCTGCTCAGTACCTCGTCGGTAAGGCTTCGGTTTTCCAAGATTGCAATCATGAGTTTCTTGCAACTTTGAACCAGTCTTTCCAGATTCCACCAAAATGTGGGGCTCCAGGAGGATTGAATTTCCAAACAATCTTTTTTTGTGCTCAGTCACTCTTTATCTTAGCTATGTACCACTATTTCATGAATGCTTTCAGATCGTTGGCTGCCCCACGAAATTTGCTCCGTTGACGCTGATGATGGTACTTGGCTAGCCACGTCTTGCAATGAATCTTGTCACTGCAGCTAGACAAGACTCGGTGTCCAATGACTGTGCCACTTCAATGTGCACTGCTCTCCTTGTTAGACAAGTGAAGAGGCAGCAACATCTTTTCAAGGTAAGTTGTAGGAACTTCACTTCCATGGGTCCGAAATAATCAACACCGGTATGGGTAAATGGGAGTTCATCAAGTCGTTCTCGGGGTAGGTCTGCCATCGGTGGGCTGATTGGGTTGGCGTTCCTGTGTCTGCATTTGATACATCTCGACTTAATTTTTCTTAATGCTTTTCGCAATCTAGCAATCCAGACCCATTGTTGAAGAATGTTTCACATACTCAGTGCCTTCAAGTAAGTTGTCTCGATGTGCTTTCTCCAACAGAAGTTGTACAACTGGATGTTTCGCTGTTAACAGTATTGGGTGTTTCACATTGTAATCAGGGTTTGAATGCTTCAGTCGACCTTTCAATCTAATTGTTCCAACTTCCTCTAATAAAGGTGATAGTTTGGCGATGTCTTGAGATGTCTGTGGAGATTTCTTTGCTGTTTGGTATCGACTTTGAAACACCCGGGAAGCTTTCGTTTTGAACAAAACCAAAAAGTTTTTGCTCTGCTTGAAGTATTTCGTGTGCTTTTAGGCGTCCCTTCGGCTCCGTCTCGAACCTCATGCAGCAGGCAATGACGTTTCTAATTCGGTTGAAACTACTGTATCGACTCCAGTCAAATAGTTGGTCTAGTTTAGTGTCTGTGGCTACTTTACTGAAAGCCTGCTCGGGTTCGAGTTCGTTCTCTTGAAACCATGGCTTTCGCCACTTATCTTCGCTCCATTGTAGCCATGCCGGCCCGTTTAGCCACAATGTCTCCTTGAGGCCCTCAATGGACATTCCTCGGGTTCCGATGTCGGCGGGGTTTTCGACACCTTTGACGTGTCTCCATTGATCAATCGACGAGTTTTCCAGTATTTCCGCTGCTCTGTTCGCAACGAACAATTGTTGTTTCTTGTGCGCTGCTTGTAACCACTAAAGCACCGTTGGTGAGTTGCTCCAATTATAGATTTTGTCAATTTTGACATGTTCGCTGAGTATCTGCTTTCTGAGACGAACTCCGTAAACTGCGGCTTGCATTTCTAACTTCGGTATTGACATGTGTCTGATGAGTGCCAAACACCATTTCCCAATTAAATAGGTCAGTCTTAACATCACATCATCTTGCAGATATGCCACGATGCACAGAGCCTCTTCTGATGCATCTGTGAAAATGTGATGTACAACTGGATGTTTCGCTGTTAACAGTATTGGGTGCTTCGCATTGTAATCAAGGTTTGATGTCTTCAGTCGACCGTTCACTCTAATTGTTCCATCTTCCTCTATGAAGGATGATAGTTTAGCGATGTTCTATGTTTTGGATATTTCTTTGCTGTTAGCTATCGACTTCGAAACATTCAGGAAGCTATCGTTTTGAACAAATCGAAAAAGTCTTTGCTCTATTTGATGAATTTCGTGTGCTTTTAGGGGTCCCTTCTGCTTCGTCTTGAAACTCATGCAGTAGGCAATGAAGTTTCTAGTTCGGTTGAAACTACTGTATCGTCTCCAGTCAAATAGTTGGTCTAGTTTAGTTTCTGTGGCTACATTACTGTTAACCTGCTCGGGTTCGAGTTCGTTCTCTTGACAGCATGGCTTTGGCCACTTATCTTCGCTCCATTGTAGCCATGCCGGCCCCTTTAGCCACACGATTTTCTTGAGGCCTTCAATGGACATTCCTTGGGTTCCGATGTCTACGGGATTTTCGACACCTTTGACGGGTCTCCATTGATCAATCGACGAGTTTTCCAGTATTTCCACTGCTCTGTTCGCAACGAACAATTGTTGTTTCTTGTGCGCTGCTTGTAACCACTAAAGCACCATTGATGAGTCGCTCCAATTATAGATTTTGTCAATTCTGACATGTTCGCTGAGTATCTGCTTTCTGAGACGAACTCCGTAAACTGCGGCTTGCATTTCTAACTTCGGTATTGACATGTGTCTGATGAGTGCCAAACACCATTTCCCAATTAAATAGGTCAGTCTTAACATCACATCATCTTGCAGATATGCCACGATGCACAGAGCCTCTTCTGATGCATCTGTGAAAATGTGATGTACAACTGGATGTTTCGCTGTTAACAGTATTGGGTGCTTCGCATTGTAATCAAGGTTTGATGTCTTCAGTCGACCGTTCACTCTAATTGTTCCATCTTCCTCTATGAAGGATGATAGTTTAGCGATGTTCTATGTTTTGGATATTTCTTTGCTGTTAGCTATCGACTTCGAAACATTCAGGAAGCTATCGTTTTGAACAAATCGAAAAAGTCTTTGCTCTATTTGATGAATTTCGTGTGCTTTTAGGGGTCCCTTCTGCTTCGTCTTGAAACTCATGCAGTAGGCAATGAAGTTTCTAGTTCGGTTGAAACTACTGTATCGTCTCCAGTCAAATAGTTGGTCTAGTTTAGTTTCTGTGGCTACATTACTGTTAACCTGCTCGGGTTCGAGTTCGTTCTCTTGACAGCATGGCTTTGGCCACTTATCTTCGCTCCATTGTAGCCATGCCGGCCCCTTTAGCCACACGATTTTCTTGAGGCCTTCAATGGACATTCCTTGGGTTCCGATGTCTACGGGATTTTCGACACCTTTGACGGGTCTCCATTGATCAATCGACGAGTTTTCCAGTATTTCCACTGCTCTGTTCGCAACGAACAATTGTTGTTTCTTGTGCGCTGCTTGTAACCACTAAAGCACCATTGATGAGTCGCTCCAATTATAGATTTTGTCAATTCTGACATGTTCGCTGAGTATCTGCTTTCTGAGACGAACTCCGTAAACTGCGGCTTGGATTTCTAACTTCGTTATTGACATGTGTCTGATGGGTGCCAAACGACATTTCCCGATTAAATAGGTCAGTCTTAGCGTCACATCATCTTGCAGATATGCCTCGATGCACACAGCCTCTTCTGATGCATCTGTGAAAATGTGAAGTCTCAGGTTTGAACATCCATTTTCGAAATAAAGTCGATTTATTGACATCGTCCTTATTACTCTCAACTCAGAGCACCAGTCACTGTACA
Organism: Convolutriloba macropyga; assembly: GCF_964194025.1. Lineage (NCBI taxonomy): Eukaryota > Metazoa > Xenacoelomorpha > Acoela > Convolutidae > Convolutriloba > Convolutriloba macropyga. The sequence continues at coordinate 30,373,198 of NC_134475.1, forward strand.
GTTTTGAATGTTCTGCTGACAACTCCTTGTCCCATTGGTGCCCAAATGCTTTTGAGTAGGAACCGCATTCTTATCGTGAAGGGTGAGCATAACCCAATCGGGTCGAACACTGCTGAGACAAACGATAGGACAATTCTCTGAGTTATGGTGGTTCTTCTTCAAAATTTTTCACAACCTTCGTTGACTTGTATGTCTCTGGGATCTGTGACTTGACTCCATCCTCACTTGTTATCCATTTCGTCAATTTGAATCCACCTTTGATGAGAATTTCTCTGACTTTCTGGCGGATTTCGATCGCCTCTTGAGGGCTTCTGACTGACTTTAGGAATTCGTCCATGTAGAAATTTCGCTGAACCGTTCTGAAGAGACTTTCGTCGTTGACTGCATTATCTTTGCCACTTAGTGCAAAGCGTAATTGGCACAAGTCGGCGAGCTTTTCGCCCAAAAAACGTGTCGTGTGTACTCGTAAGATTCCGTTTGTCGCTCTGGGTCTTCTCGCCAGAGAAATCGGAGAAATCGGCTATCATCGCTTGGGAGAGCAATTTGAAGAAACATTGCTTCTATGCCGGCTAACGAAGCTAATTGGTGTTCTCCGAAGCGAAAAATGAAACCAATCAGAGTCTCCAGCAGGTCTCGTCCAGATAGAAAAATGTCGCTAAGGACCACGCCTTGATACTGCTGCTGTGTTGCATACTCTTCTAACTTTTTCAGGTTTATGCGGGTTTATTACAGGATGATGTGGCAAATACCATGGCGGCTTGTCTTTGGTTTCATTCAGTTCAGTTTGATCAACTTTCCGAACGTATCCAGCCTTAACATACGTGTAAATCGTTTCTTGGTAGCGTTTCTTTAGCGTTTCGTATCTCTGCAGGTACCGCTCTAGGAACTTTGAGTTTCCCCATTGCAGAGTAGAAGTTGTTCGGTAATTTCACTTTGTCCTTTCGTGACAGATGTCCAACTTCGCATCTTTCACCGTGAATCGCGTTGTTTGCTCCAACGTTTTGACTGCTCGTTGTTCCTCTTTCGAATGTCCGGTGACATCACAGTTTGGTGCGTGGGACTCGATAACCCACCAATTACTCAACTGGTTCGCTAGTTTATCATCTGCAATTGATGTTGCCGTTGTGGCAAGAGTTGCTGCCTGCTTCGCTGTTAGCGGACCACTTAAAGCCCAGCCAACTTTTGATTTCACTGTCCATGGTGCAGCTTTGTCTTTAGCCTTGTTGAATTCGAAAGGGTGAAGAATGTCGTAACAATCTTGTCCAAAAATCACTTGAACCTCGTTTAGATTGTAGGTCTGATTTGGCCAGCTCCTCAGATGTGGGTAATGGCCTTTCAATTCTTGCAGCTCCACAACCTGGTCAACCAACTTCAGTTTCTCCTACACAAAGAATGGCACTGTTCTCAATGGTTAAGACTTCTCATGCGCTGAAACAGCTATCGGCACTATTTCAGTCTTGACATCTTGTGAGCCATGTATCCCTGCCTTGATGTTAGAGTTTAGACACAACTGACCTGTCTACAAAAGAAATTGAGGATACTGAATCACACATTGCTACTACATTTAGGCTTAAGTCTCTGGTTGTCAGCTTGTTTCGCACCACTGGGAGTCCTTGAGTGATGTTAGTTGCTACTGCCGTTTTAGCATCTGAGACATTCTTTGCAGTATCCTTCTTCGGTATTTCGCTGTGCAAAAGTCTCTTATGTCGCCTCGCACAGTTGGGTACACTACATGTCCTGCTTTCGCAGTCCTTCGACATGTGACCTGGTCTCAAACAACTGAAACACAGTCGGAACTTCTGTACATGCTCGTCGCTCATTTACTTTCATTGTTTTGAACTTTTCACAAGTCCAAATGGGGTGTTGTCCATTTTTGAAGGGACATTTGAGACTCTTGGGTTTGCTTGACTCTTTAGCGTTTGAAGCAAAGGTATTCGACTTCCGTTGATCACGGCTTTGAAATTTATTTCGGTCAAACGACGAATTTGTCGGTGCTAACAAGTTTTCAAGAAATACTGCTTTGGAGGCACGCCACTCTTTGAAAACAATCAGGTTGCCTCTCAATAGTCAACGATCTTGCACATACTGCAACCACTGTTTTCTCAGTTGCGAAGAAAGTTTTCTCGTTGTTGAACTTAGCCCTCCTTCCGATTCTAGGTCGGATGTGTATCAAGTTGAGATAAAGTGTTTACCACATTTGTAACCACGTATGACGATGATAATAGAATCGTCGTGCCAAACTGGGGGATGAGTATGTGTTACGCACTGATTTTTAATATTATTCCTCGTGGTGTTATTGAGGTTTATATTAGAAGTAATTAACTTAAATAATTGGCATTTTACAAGGACTTATTTTGGTGTTTCACAGTGCGATTTTTAGCAGATATTTTTTGAATAAAATTAGCTAGTAATAGCCTTTTATTGAGCGGTTCAGATGCGTGATATATCCACTAGTTTGCCTTGCATTTTTGTGTTAAGTTAGTCGCTATTTCATCTGTAACTTAGTTTATCAAACTTGGAGGTTTTCAAAAGAATTTCCAGTTCAATCTTTAATTATTTTTAGCAAGAATTATTTAATAATTTTAACAAGAAGTTTCTCAAGTTTTATAAGATGATAGGCAACTGATTGTCAGGTTGGTTCTCCGGTGTTCTGGTGATCGTAAGTTCCGCAGGGCTGTTCCTTGAGTTGTATTGGTCCTTCGTAAATATTTACTGATCTACAAGTTGGGCAATTTCCGGCTTTTGTACGTCTCTTGGTGTTTGTTCAGTACATATACAATTCCGTATTAGCACCTACTTTATCAGAATAATTACTTCACCAAGTACATAATCTCTCATGAAGTTATTTAATGATTATGTGAATTTATCATCAAGAAACTCAAAAAAGTAAATATTGAGGCTTTTAGGCACTTGGAGTGTTTGCTAGTAAAACTGTCAATCTGCGGTTGTTTCTCGTAAACATAAACAAATTAGAGGTTACAGGCCTAGATGGAAATACTGGCTATATATGGCCTTGAAACTAACTGAATATTAATTAATATAAAGCACTTAATTATGGATATTTTAAGGAATATCATCACGTAACTATGAGGGACGAAATAGGGGCGTGACACTACCCGACTTTATGGAAATTTTCCATGAAAATTTTGAGAAGGAACTGGGTTTTTACAATTTTTCTATAAAACGTATAATCTGCACGAGTATAAGGATATAAACAGATTTTTGTTTATGTTTGTTTATAAACCCAATTTATGTTTTCTTAGAAAAGTGTTAGGAACGAAAGCATTTAAGTTGAAGACAATTAATGAAGTTAGGAGGAACAAAGTTTAAGTTGAGACAAATTGAGATAAAGATTAAAGTGAGGAAAGTTAAGACAAGATTAAGAGCTGTGAAGGAACGTTAAAGAGGTGAAAATGCGCTAATTTCAGAGTAAAGAGTGAAGACATAAGTTGAAAGTTAAGATTAAGAGGAGACATTGAATTAGCACTGGAAATAATCATGGTTATTTCTTTGAATAATGGCTCTAAACTGTTAGAAGCAGGATAAGAAGGATACTGGTTGAATGAATGGTTTAAAGCACTGGTTTAGGTTGTGAATTGAGGTACTAGTTTGAACTTATGAAGCACTGATTAGTTAAGCTTAATGAATGAAGAGATACTTAATGTGTGAGAGGAATAATACTTGTCAAACTTATATAAGACTATCAAGAACTCAAAGCATACTCTCCTCTCGGGATTGAGCTTGATGGTCCAGTTCGTCATCTGTGTTAAAGCGGTCCATGGTATTGAGTGATATGGTAGAAGTTGCAGGCATAGAATTTCGTCGTTGTCGTTTGAGGGTTCCAAGTTCTTCTGGAGAGATGACTGTTGGCGGTTGCTTGAGTTGTTTGGCAAGAGTTGTGACTACATCTGCTTTTAGATGTTTGGGCACGGAATCTACTGGGTTTAGCGGTACATTGGTTCCGTTGAGCTTCATGAAATTTGGTACCATTCTTCGTACAAAGGCTACTTTATGGTATAAGAACATGAAGAGAATATGTAACGCTAGATTTCCGATAAAAACAATAATGGTTAATGAAAGGGAAAGCTGCTATCATTTCAGTGGTAATTGGCTTTGCTATGGCATCTAGTGACTCTGTTGATAATTTTCTGTTCGAGTAAATAAATTCCGTTTTAACTTTCTTCAATAAATCGAGATTTGCTTCGGTGGGAGAGTCATATTTCGGAAATTCATGTATGTTAGGCACTGAATCAATTAAATGGGCAAGTGGATCTGGTAATTTAACATTAATTCTGGTTGCTGGAAGGTACTGACAACTTTGTAAATCAGCTCGAATCTTAATGTTGTCACTGAACATTGTATGTCCACATTTTAATGTGATTAAACAGATGTTACAACCTTTGTGAGGAACATTGATGTGTCGGCCATTTTCGTCCATACCAATCTCACTAAGGGTATAATCACTTGAAGCTGATGTTAGGAGCCAAATTCCATATCCGAGGTTCTGTGCTCGTTCTGGGTTGGGTAACACAACCTTCTCTGTATCACATACTTTCAATGCTGAGATTGTGTGGTGAAACTTGAGGGTTGCTAGACACGAGGAGAATCCTAGGTGGGTTTCCATTGTCTCATGACAGATTCGGTATCGTGGCGATCCAAGACAGTTGTCATACTGAGCTTTCGTCAGTACTGTGGTTTCCATCTGTCCTTCGGAGATTGCAAAGTACTCTCCCTCTATTACATATCGTAAGGCATCTACGGAGTCCTTCTGAGGCATAGGGATTACTATTGCACGATAAACTTCGAACACTGTCTGGCTAGAGGCTAGGGGAATGGCTAATGTCAGTAAAAGTCCGTCTTCAACTGTCGAAATCTCTTGTACTACTTTCGCATCGTAGTACGAAAGTATGTCAGTCATGGGTATTGCCAAAGTTAGACGATCTGGGGCGTTCTTTTGGCTATCATGGACTGAATCAAGGATCTTTATCAAAGATTTACGAGGCACTAAAGAGATTGGAAGACGTTTGTCAAGTAAAGTAGGAATGGCATTTATAACATTAATTCGGAAAGAATATAAGGCTGCTCTGTAACTTTTAATATCTGCATAAAGAGTGAGAAGTAATGAGGCTGCTGTATCAAAGTTAAAGTTCAATTGTTGCTGTGATAATTGAATTTTCATACAGGTGGCTAGTGCATTCAGATTATGGTCTACAATTGCAAATTGTTCCTCTACTAGTTTCCAGTTTCTGTTCTGGTTTTCTTGCATTTCGTTTTGAACTTTGTAAACCTTTGCAAGTTCGTCAGCAACTAGGAAGAATTTCTCATCGGTTTGTGCGCCGATTTCCATTACATAGTCATTGAGGCTGTTGAAACTGTTGGCTAATCTGTCGATGTTCTCAGCATTTTGGGACGTTCGCTGACAAGATCCGAAAATTCCTGTAATTCCACCGCATCCTCCGCTACTCATTGCGATTCCTGGACCAAAGAGTCCAATTCCAGCAACTGCGGCTGCGTTAGCAAGCGGGGCGGCTCGTTTTTGTCGAGTGTGAGGGTCTTCTTCGACTCTGGTAAGGAGTTTTTCAGTCTCGTTGCGTAATTTAAGGACTTCAATTTCGGCTTCTATTGTTTCATTGAGTATTTTTGCGTAAAGCCAATCAACATTGAAGGAAGCTGTTTGGTTCCGGTAAGTAGTGCTATGGGTAAGGTTGCAAAATTCCGATTGCGTGATCCATTTCTTCGAGAGTTCATTAAGTAGAGTCTCTACTTGTTGTCTGATAGTGAAATTATAGCGAGGAAACGGTACTAAAAATTCCACATTTATGAACTTTTCGGTAATCAGAATCTTTCCTTCTCTTATGGAAGATGATGCCTTTATCCAGAACTGCTTCTGTATTAATCGGGGTTTCAAAAGTGGGGCCGAAAAGTAAGAGATTCAACACAATGGTGAGTAACATTTTCATATTTCAATGATATCGACTATGTTTCAGGACAATCTTCTACTGATGTGGCTCTTCTGAGTGTTTCAACTGGCTCTATTTGGTCTTCCGGTGTTTATTTGCTCATTTAGTTACTTTACTCGGGCTTCTAGATCTAGTTTTCTCAATATGGCACTTGTTTATGTGATGTTTATTTATTTCAGGTGTACTTTACTTTTAGGTGATGTGTGCTGATGTGTGTATTTATTGATATTACTACTGAATATGGTGTTTAAACATGTTGACGTGTGGTTATTTGGTTGAATGATGGGTGTGTGATGATGGGGATAGTGGTTGGGGGGGTCGAATTATGCAGTCTTTACATGTTTTTTCGAGTTTTTCAGATTATTTTGCCCACAATATTGCACCATGTGCTTTAATATCACTGTTTCCGCCATAATTATTGGGTGCTGTGTGAATGGGACCAGGTTTGTTCGAAGGAACGCTGTTCACTGGTCAAGATTGAAACATCCAAAGTGCAATATGACAGCAGTAGATGATATAGTTATTGATAATGGGAGTGGTGGTGGGACTGAGTGGTGGATTATTATTATATTAGTATTCTTTTTATTATTATCATTAGTATCTGGATTGTTGGGAGTCTGGGCAAATCGAAGGAGGAGGGAAGTGGGGAGATCAGGGGAGGCTGTCGAGGAAGATTCAGTGTGACTTATTATTTATTTTTATTTTATTTAACTATTTTAATAGTTGTAATATTGTGTAATAGTAATATTAATATGACTGTGTAAGGACTATTGGGACTGACTGTAATATTGTAGTTTTACATGTAATATTGACTGGTGCTACTAATATACTTCGTACATGGTGCTAGTAATATGGTAGTAATTAATATATCAAGACTTGTTTTGTGGGGGGGGGGGGTTGAGGATATAAGTAGGGGACAAAAGGAAGAATTAGAGAGGCGTAGTAAATAAGTGAATGCTAGTGAAGGGTGTAATTGTGTATTCAAAGCGTTGTTGTGTGTTTTGCGGCATGTGTTATTAACTAATAGCGGTCATTATAGCATGGTATTTAAATGTCCTTGGCAATTATTGCGTAGTTTGTTCTGTTTGTGTGGTTTCATTCCTGTGATTGTTCATTTTTGACTTAACACTTTAGTTTTCTGCTCGCTTAATAACTAGTTTGACTCAATTTTGAAACTTTCAGATAGTTATTGTGAATCATGGATGTTGCCCAGTATGAGGATTTTCTGACTTTCTTGCGAAGCAAGTCGTTGTCTCAGTCGGAATGGATGTATCCATCATTTGTTCGGTCATCTGAGGAGCGACGAGCTTATCGGGACAGAGCAGAGCATATGGTACTGGGGACAAAGAACGCGGGAACATCGGAATTGGCTGTACATCGGGAGGTGTTGATGCACAAAGTGGAAGTAAAGGTGGGCAGCGAGATGCAAGTTCAGGAGAAGGAAATTCAAACTCAGCAGATGGTGTCTCAGGAGTTGGCTTCGCTTCATGTTGAGTTTAATGCTTCTGCAAAGCACATTACTCGTGTGAGGTCACAAGTCGATCGCCTGAAAGCTGCTGGGTGCTTCTTTCCACGGTCAATGGGAGGATTGCAGGCCGCTGTTGAAAGGTAATTGCATATATTTATAATAATTATTTATATTTTTATTTGTTTTTCTTTAGTTTGTGTAGTAGTTGTAGTATTTTACTAGTTGTGAAGTGGTGTATGCTTATTGTTTAGAGCTAATCGTGAGTGTGTGCCATGTTTCGTGAAGAAGATGTTCGGCAAAGAGGTGCACTGCACTTTTTTCCGTGCAAATCTTCGTGCAAATGTGTGTGCCGAATTGGGGTACGAGTTTTACAATGACATTTATGCTGATCATGTGGACATAGTGTCATTCAAAACTCCAAAGTTGCTTGGTGCGGCTGGTGTGAGGGCCGAAGTTGGTGGTCTGTGTGCTCTCAGTGCTCTGTACTACACTTTAACTGGTCGGAAGTCAGGTATTTGTTGTGTTTTGTCGCAATTTTCACTAAGTTTTATTACTTTAATTCAAATTTGTTTGGTTTGTTGCAGACAAGAAGGTTCCCAAGCATAATGTTCGCGCTCTACGCTTGGCTATTGTGGCCAATTGTTCGCCTGGGTTCTCTGAGCTTGTAAAGGACCAGTTAGGGTACTTTGTGTCGGAGTATGAGATTGCTGAGAGTGAAGATAATGGGTCGTTGGCCGAGTTCTGGGTAAAGTTTTATCGTAATTACTGTTAATTTTGATTTGTGCGTGTGTAGGTAGGTACTCTTTGAGGTTTTGTTGTTTAGTTTATCGGTATGGCTTCTTTCCTGGGATGCAACGTCAATATTTATTGGCAGTATACTGAGGAAATGGGGGGCGGCTGGGTGTGTTACAGGCATTCTATCAATGCTAAAACCACCGCTCCTGCTGTACTGATCCAGTGCATCGGGAAATTCATCGACAATGAGTACCGGTACCATTGTGAGCCAATCGTAGACTTTCCAAAGTGAGTATTTAACTGTTTTTGTGAAGCTTTATCGTGTTTTTCATATAATTTTGAGGCTTTTTGTGTATTATATTGACATTTAAACAGGTTGGACGATGCTGAGCGGTACGTGACTCGTTCTACTAGGACAAGGGGTCAGTCCGGTCAGTGTACTAGTGGTGGTGGTACCGTAGCTGAGGATAGCGCCGATGAGAATTGACTAGTGTCGGTGCAATTATATTCATCATGTAGTTTAGTTTCATCTATAGGTGAGTTTTTACTTATTATTTGTCAATTGTAGCTTCGTTAATTGGTTTTGACTGTTGGGACTAGCAGCTGTGAAGTGTGTGAACGTGTGGTAACATTTTAATTGCAGTGTGTGACTTTATAATGACATATTTGTGAAAGTGAAATTTTGGTGACATAACGACTTTTTTGATTTTTGGGCATTAACTTTAATTTACTTGTCAATTATTTATCATAGACTGGTTCTAATGTTTCTAGATACTTAATCTGATTGTTAGCAGCACTTGTGTGTAATTTGAACTGGTTTGGAAGAGTATTTGGTACTAATTTTCACATGTAATTTTTTCGTAATTTTGGTGATTTTTCCGCATCAGGGCTGATGTAGTAAATATGTGAATTTTTCAATTTTTATTGAACTTTGGGCAAATTTTTTGGCTTGGCCCACTCATTAGACATCGGTGGGGAATAACTATGCAATAAATTCAGGTCTTTGGACACTTTTTGGTCAACTTTTTTACTGATGTCTGAAAAAACGAAAAATGCGAAAAATTGAGTGCTCCAGCGTCACTCAATTTTTAAATTGCTCCGATCGGGCTCAAAATTGACAGATCGCTTCAGTGGCTTGAAAAACGCTGCAGCGCAAAAATTTGGCGCAATTTAAGCATTTTTCGCAAAGTTATGATTGTTTTCGTGATCTGAACCTGGCTATTTTTGGATCATGAAATTTCGGTCTGAATAAGTCGTCACTGTTCATACATTATTGGTATTGAATGGTTAAAATGGTACTGTCTGTGCTTGGTACTAATGTATGCTACTGAATTATAGGGTTTGAAGCTATTTATCGGGTCATAACGTTGATTTTTGGGTCCAAAATGCGAATTTTCAAGCATGATTTTTCCACTAATTGAGTTTCTTCGAGACATGTGTCAGTCTCTATTGATTCTCTAGTGGCCTAAATCAGGTGCTAACTGTTGTTACTGATTTCTGTGGCTATCAGGTGTAGCATTTTGGTAGGTTTGGAGTTGATTAACTTAGGTTTTATACCAGTTTTTCTGTGAAATGTACTGAATTTTTACTTGTGAAGCGTCATGTTTGGTGCATAAGTTGACATAGATTGAAGATAATTGATTTTTGACAGTAATTGTGGGTCATACTAGTGAGTACTATGTTGGTGGCAACTATTGGTGCAGTTTGGTGCATGATTTGACTATAATATGTTGACTTTTCCACTTTAGAATTTCGGACCAAATTTTGTGAAATATGTGCAATTTTCGATTTTTTCACTTTTTTCCAACATTTATGAATTTCTATGCGATTTTAAGGATTTATTAGGCTTAGACAACTACTAGGGAGACTGAATATTGGATATGGGCTCATAATTCGGCTATTTGATACTATTTTTCTGGTCTAAATTTGGCTCTATTTTGGCAAATTTGAGAAGAGTTTGGTAGGCTTCAGTTTTTTACTATTATTCCAACATTTTACTTAACAATTTTCAATATTTTTGATATGAGCGTGTAGAGCTTGAGCATGCGGATGTTTTAAGCTAATAATATCGGATTTTCGATCAATATTTCGGATTTTATGAACATGTTCGTAAATTTTCAAAAAGTCTCCAAAATTGAGGGGCCCAGCGTCACTCAATTTTTAAAATGCTTCGATTGAGCTCAAAATTGGTGAATCGCTTTATCGGCTCAAAAAACCCTGCAGCGCAAAAATTTGGGCGGTTTCAACTATTTTTTTACGAGTTATAACGTTTTTGCTGCAGTGAACCTGGGTTTTTTGCAAAGGCCCAGATAGGGGATAGGTTATTGGCTATGAGTTTATGAAAAACTTGTTCAAAATGATTGATATGGTTGGACTGCTCATGAGTAGGGCTAACTGAATTAACAATAAAATTGGGCATATTTGGGTATTAAGATGCATTTTTGATCACTTTTTCTTGAAATTACACTCGATTTTTTGTGATTTTCGTTATTTTGGCAGTCTTTTCTCAGCTTTTATTGGCACTAGGGGGCTGGGAGTGCATATTCTGAGAGATATAGATGTGGGAGTGATGATGGTATGGTTAATTTTTGTCAGAAGTTAATATTTTTGACTCTAGTGGGAAATAACTGGATTTTTCCTGACAAAATTGTGGCGTTTTGAGAGCTTATTTGGGTTTAAGTCTTCAGGGTTGATACTGGGACAAGCTGGGACTGATTTTTATGGTACTGCGAGGCTAGTGGGGGGTTGCACTAGGGTTTTAGGGGGTATAGGTGGCTTTTATCGGGTCAGGTGGAGAAAAGTGACAAAACCTTTGAAGCGGAGGATTGCAGCAGAAGCGCAATTTTCGTTTTTTCATCATTTTTCAACATATACTTGGAAATATTGGGTTTTAACGGTTGTTTGAGGTTGTACCATGTGGGTGGCAGCTGGGGGTAGCTGCTGGAGGCATTTGGGACAGTTTTTGGCGTATTTATGGGGTATAATTTACACTACATTTTAATCAATTTTAACGCACTTTGATAGGGTTCGGTATTTTTGTCATAACTCAACTTTTATTAATTTTTGACGGGATTTTTGGGTACTGGGATGTCAAGCGTGAGCAGTAGGATGGCCTAGGGCTATAAAAGGGGTCAATTGGGTGTTCTTTGTGGGAGTTATCATTGAATTCGAGCGGATTCGAAAAGTGTCAAAAATTGAGGGCTCCAACGTCACTCGATTTTTAAAGTTCTCCAAATCGCATCAAAATTTGCAGGTCGGTTCCTCGGCTTGAAAAATGCTGCAGCGCAAAAGTTTGGGGTGATCATGGCATTTTTCACAATTTTTGGTACTTAGAACGGGTCGAATGGGGTCAATAATAGCTGGAATCGCTTCTACTGGATAAGGGCTTTCCAGAACAATAGGTTAATCCAGGTTCGGACAAGTTTTGGAGATATAACAAAATAACTGAATTTTGAGGACAAAAATTTTCGGTTTTTTGGCGATTTTTGGGCTTTAGGGCTAAGTTGCTCAGGCTTGATGGGTTTTTGGGGCGGATGAAGGGTACTGCTGGACTGTACTGGGTCTGTACATACTAATGGATATAGATGGTTATGGGTAGAGGGTCGAAGACTTGGCATATTAGCTCAAAAATGATGTTAAAATCTAATTTATCATAGCCACTGGCGAGTTTTGGAAGACTTAAGTGTGAAATTCCTGCTTCCATTACTATTTCTCTCAGCTCATAGAGACTTGCTAATACAGATTCGTAAGTTGGTTTGTGGTAGTATCTGAATTTTGTAACTAAGCTGAAGATATAACGTTCGGAAATGGGGTCGAAGTAGATTAAAACTGAGCCAATGTCTGGTGGATATCTAAGTCTAATTGCACTTGGGGCTGCTGGGTACCAGCTTTTGACTTGTCGGGCTAATCCCTTTGCCATTGCAAGATCTGCTGATATACAGTGTGCAAAAGAGTGTGGTGAATATAAGATATCTGTTGGAGAACTTAGACATGTTGCATTTATTTCTTGACTAAAATGGTTTAAATTTTTATTAGATGAGCCTGGTGAAGATTTTTTTGTTTGAGATCTGGTTACTGGTTTGTTTGTGGAACTGCTGGGCTTTTTCCCTGAATATTTTGCTATACTTGCTCTAACTTGATCTAGTTTTGTCTCTCTACTTGGTGTATTTGACTGTTGTGCTGCTTGTGCTGATGCTTTTATTGCTTCACGTTTTTCTTCTTGTTCCAGTCTGGCACGTGCATTTTTTGGTCTAGGACTGCCTGATCTTCTAACTTGGTTGGTTAGGTAAGGGTTTGTTCTATCTTCTTTATGCAACATTATTTCTCTATCACGTTTAAATCCGCGTACATTTTTCCGCTGTTGGTAGTCTGTTGATTTGAATGAACTTTTCTCTGGTTTTCGTTTTGGGTTATAAGGTCTGGCTCTTATTTTTCTATCAGTTAAAGCAAATTGTTCTTCGTGTGTTTCTGGAGGCGATTCAATATCGAATGGTACTATTGATGGTTGTGGCTGTTGAGATGGTAGAAACATTTCATCGACTGATGAGGATGATACAAGAGGAACACGAACTTCTGGTTCTTGCTGTCTAATTTCGTCAGCAATTAACGGATTAACTGGTATTCGGGCAATTTGCTCTGCGTCCAGGTTTAGGTCAGCTAAATTTTCATCTGAACTGCTATTTTCATCAAATAAATTTGGGATAGCTTCGTCTGAACTTGAGGAATCAAATACTGGAAGATGGACTGGGGCAGTTCGTGGTCTAACTGCTGGTGCTACTACCCTTGTTGGGGCTGGTGGGGCTGCTGGAGGTGCTGCTACTGCTGGTCCTGCTAATGGTCCACCTAGGGGAACATTTATGGTCACTCTGACTGTATCTTGTTTCTCTTTTGTAGCTTGTTTTGTTTCCTTTTCTTGTTCATTTATCAGTTCTGGAATGTGTTTATCAAAAAGCTCTGGCTCCATGTGTTGTCTTCTAGATGGATCTGGTTGAAAGTTTACCGGGTTGATGACTTCGAGGTCTTCAGGAGTTTCACTTGGTTGGATTGGTTTCAATCTGATTCGATGAACACATTGGGTGTAATTCGTATTTACTTTTCGAATGATGTAATTAGAATCAGTAAGGACTTTTTCCACTTTATATAGCGGTAGCCATTTCTGAACTTGGGAAGCTATTACTGTTGATTGCTCTAATAGCTTAGGGTTTAAAAGTAAACAGAATGATTTTTCCAGAATCGATTTTGCTGATGCTTTTTGATCATAATACTTTTTGTACTTCAAGTATGCAGTTGTTAATTTTTCTTTGTGTTCTCCAAACTTTTGCATCATGGCATCTTGCAGTTCATTTACAAAATCGGAATTTACTGCTACTGCATCCATTACTTTTCTGGAGAATCGTATGTCAAGGGGTTTTATGGGTTCTCTGCCATGGAATAAAGTTGAAGGACAACAATTTGTTGCTGAATGATATGAAGTATTATGAAAGGTTGCAAGAGGAACATATTTATGCCAGTCTTTCCATTGTTCTTCTGTATTAAGTTTCAGAATTCGCTTCAGTGGTCCGTGAGATCGTTCTACTGCTCCAATAGTCTGAGGGTGCTTTAGTGAGGCATGTTTTAACTTTACTTCTAGTAAACTTGCTAGTTCTGACATTAATTCAGAAGTAAAGTTAGTTCCTAAGTCACTAAGTATTGTTTGAGGAATGTAGCTGTGTTGGAAGAAGACCTTTACTAGTTCTCGGGCTACTGTGTCAGCATATCCATTTGTTAATGGAACTGCGAATAGGTACTTTGTGAAAACATCTATTGCACTCAAAACATACTTATATTGCGATGACTTTAGGGGGCCTACTAAATCAATTTGGAGCATATCTCCTGGATATGATTGTAGTGAACTGACTGGTTGCAGTTTCGGTGTGATGTGACTTTTTGGTACTCTGTTCAATTGAAGACAAGTGAGGCAGTTTTTGATGAAGCTAATGAAATGTTCAGTGAAGCCTGGATAATAAAATCGCTTTCTGAATTCCTGAATTGTTGCTTTAATGCCTAAATGTCCTGCTGTTTGTGAATTATGGAGCCTGTATATAGTCTCTTTCCACAAATGCTTAGGTACACAGAATTGTTTATGAAGTACTTTTCCAGTATCATCATAAAAATTCCGGTATAACACATTCCCTTCAAGAATTAATCTGTTTAAATGTTTGTAATACTTTTTTAAGTTGGTTGTAGCATACTTTAAGTCTGGTTGTTGATTGTTTTGTTGAATCCAGCTTATTACTATTCTAATATCTGCATCTTTTTGCTGCTCATCTGCTAAGTTAAGGCTAATTAAGTTGTCTGTAAGGTCTGGGAACTCATCTAATGGATTTGGGTACTCAATTGAATTTATTTCGTGTTTTCGTTTAAGTTTTAATAGCCCTTGAATTTCTGTAATTGGAACATTATTTTGTCGTTTTTTGTATTCATCGTAAAGTCCATGCTTTTTGAGAAAGTTTACTTCATCATTATTTATTTCGTCACAGAGATTTTCAGTGTCAAATAACACGTTCAGTTCAACATCGGGGTTTTGTGCTTCTGTATCAATTTCTATTTCTCTGACTGGAATTCTATCTGTTAATTTTAAAGACATTGTTGCTATTTTGTCGTTCTCCATTCTAGAGAGGAAATCTGCTGCATAATTAGCGCGTCCAGGAATATGAGCAATTACTATATTAAAGGCGAGTATTCTGTCTAAACAATTCCAGAGTGATGGTGGTATTACTTTTGACTGAAAGAATTGTGTGAGGCTTTTGTTGTCAGTGAGTATAATTACTTGTTTGCTTGATCCCCAAATGTAGTGTGAAAAGTAGTCCAGTGCATAGTAAAAAGCTAGGAACTCTTTGTAATAAATTGAGAACTTTAATTGCGTAGCATTAAACAAATGCGATCCAAACGAAACGGGAGCGTATGTTTTCTTTTCTTTCTTTCCTGTTTCATTTACGTAGTCTTCCACCATTAGTACAAAACCTGCACCGTGGTAACTAGCGTCGCAAAGAATTACATACTGTAGCCCTGGTTTTGGCAATCGCAATGTTACATTTGATGCTTCCATTAAATCTTTCTTTATTACTTCTAATGCCTTTACATGTTCTTCTGTGGTTTCTATTACTGCATCCTTCTTCAGGAGCTTGTAAAAGGACATTAGTTTCTCACCTAGATTAGGTATGTAATTACGGAAGAATTGCGTGAAGCCAATTAGTCGTTTTACTTGCTTTGTTGTTTTCGGCATTTTAAATTTATCAAGAAATTTCGTTATTTTTGATTTTTCTGGTGATATTCCTTCTGCACTGATGTTATTTCCAAGGAATTTCATCGTATCAGTTGCTATTTCACACTTTTCGGGCGACAGTTTCAGTCCGGATTGACGTATACACGTAAAAATTTCTCGTAAAGAGGGTACCAATTGTTCAAAATTTGTTACTGCATTTCCAATATCATCCATAAACTGGGTACAGTTTCCTGATGCTAAACATGGGTCCAAATAATGTCTAATGAAAGAGCTAAATCCGGTTACTGACTTATTCAATCCCTGTGCCAGACATTTATATGCATAAGTTCTCGAAGCAAAATTAAATGCTAGCAGTTGCACTGATACATCGTCTGCCATTTGCACACAGTGGTATGCTTGAGAACAGTCAAGTTTCGTAAACAATTTTTTCCGGCAAAGTAATTTATTGCGTCACTCATGTTGGAAATCGGGAAGTTGGTATTCACGTAGTCATTTTTCAGCAAGTGGTTTACTTTTCTCAAGTCAATTAATAGTCTAAGTCTTCCTGAATTTTTTCTTTGAGCGAAAAGTGGACTACTATATCTTGATTGAGACAAAGTTGTTATCAGACCATAGTAATGCATTAGTGCTAGTTCTACTTGTAACTCATTTCTCAAATGCACAGGTGTTGGAGGACCTGGTTCATAAATTGGTATACTTCTTTCTGGAGTTAACTTTATTTTTAAATCTGTATTATATCCAACGTCAAATCTGTGTTTTGCGAAAATGTCGCTGAATTCAACTAGTAATTCACCTACTACTGCTTTTTGTTCATCATTGAGGGCTGATTTTTCCCACGGAAACTTGCTCAAAAATGTTATTTTATCCTGATGGTTACCCTTAGGATCTAATTTCTCCATTTCTTGCAGTTTTAGCAGTTGCTCATAGATATCTCTCTGCAAGGGCGACAAGTTTGTCGGATCTGGGCACGTTTCGGGCGTTGGGAACCATAGTTTTTCATATTCTGGTGCTGGTTTCGCTGGTTGAGCCTTTCTTTTTGGGGTGTCTGTAACTTGAATTAGTTGATTTATTTCTGTTAAATAATTTTCGCTCATTTTTGCCACATTAATTAATTGAGGATCTACTTCTAACAACTTTTCAGCTTGGTCTGATGTTACGAATGAAAATTTGGCTATTTCTTCGCCTTTATTTATGGTAATTGGGTGATCGGTAATGTTCAGGACATAGATGTACAGAGTGTTATTTTCAGCAACTTTACTTAAAGAGGATGTTAATATTACTTCACTGTCTTTTTCAAATATTTCGTTTGGAATTATTACCCCACAGAGGTCAGTGAATGATTCTAGTTTATCATAAAGCTTGCATTCTAATACTGCTTGTTGATTTGGCTGTAAGACTTGCTTTTTCTGTGTATAAACTCCAAATTTTTTACGTTTTACAACTCTTCTGGGTTGCTTTTCTGGCTTTATTTCATTTATCTGTAGAGTTTGATCAGGGAATTTAATGTAACTTTGTCCTGGGCAGATGCTTACTTTGTGTTTAACGAAGAATGGGTTGCCTAATATTACAGGAGTTGTGACAATTAAAACAAGGAAATCTTCTGTAAATGTTTGTGTGCCCAATTTAAATGTAATTTTAATTGCTTTATCAATTTTAACTATGTTGCCGTTTGCCATTTTAACTTTGTCTAGATCTGGCTTTTCTATTTCTGTTATTGAATTGATATTTGTGTTAATTAGTTCCTTGTAAAACTCACGACTTATCACATTTGCAAATGCTCCTGTATCGATTAGTGCGCGTCTTTCTAATTCTCCATTAAATTTAACTTTAACATAGGACAATGTTCTGCCTAAAAGTGGGACAATGCTGAATAATTGCTGAACATGTGGTGTTGGCTTTGGTGAGGATTGAGGTACTTGTGTTGGGAGTTGCACAGAATTATTAACTTTACTTTTATTATTTTTACTTTTGCGTTTTCTACGCTTTTTGTTACTTTTAATATAAACTGGCTCTATTACTTTATCTAAACTAGGACTAGACGTGCTTTCGTTATAATAGTTAACTGAGTTTTTATAATTTTTATTTTGTTTTTTAAAGTTGGGTGGCTTTATTAGTTTTTTTGTTGATTAAATGGGAAATTCATACCTCTCATATTTCTGCTTTGGAGTGCACCAGCACGACTAAATTCTTTTGCTTTTTGCATACCATATCGGTCTTGTGCTGGACTATCGTAAACTTTACCCTGTCTAAGAAGCTTTTGAGGGGTATTTTTCGTTGGGAAACGGTAAACTGGTCTATTAACATAAGCTGGATGAACAAATGGGGGACTGTCTGAAGGTTCGGTCCAATAATTACGAGTTTGTGGCTGTTCATTATAATGAAACGGTCTAGGGGCATTAAATTGAAGTCTAAACTCTCGGTAATGATTAGCACGAGGGGCATACTGTTGCTGGGGCCGATAGTTTTGCTGAACTGGACGGTAATTAGACTGATATTGAGGGTAATTTGGTCGATAATTTTGGTATTGGGGGCGGAAATTTTGTCTATAACTTTGTCTGTAGACTTGTTGAGGGTAATGTGGTGTGAATGTGTTTACTGGGCCTTGTTCTGATGGCTCATTTTTAGGTGTTGTTCTCTGCTCAAGTTTCTGCTCAAGTTCTTTCTGATTATTTGAAATAGTAGCTATTGCTTTTAACATTTTATCAGTGTTTTTTTCTGTTATTTCATTAAATCCATCGTCAAAATACTCTTCTCTGTTACACAACTCCCTTATTGCAATCTGTTGTTAGCTAAGGTGCATAATTGATCAATGGTATCTGTATCTGGCCTTTCTAAAAGCTTAGGCTTAAGCCAGTTTGGCATGGACTTAATAAAGAAGCGCTTTATTTGCTCATTTTTTCGATTTTCTGACATCTGAAGGGCAGAATCTCTTGCTGCTGTCTCTTTCGAATCTACGAGGTTCAGCATCACCTCCTCCTGCTGCCGCTACTACTATTTCAGGTGCCCGATATGCTTTATTGGCTTCAGTTCTTAACTTTACTAAGAAATTTTTAACAGTGTCTGTTTTTGGATTAAACTTTTGATTCTCTAACTTTATAATTCCGATCTCCGTCAAGTCATCCTGCGTGAATCTATTTCTTAGAGCTGTTATACTGTCTTCGAAGACTAGTCTGGTAGCCTCTGGTAGGGTTAAGAAATATCGTAACGCGTCTCCTTTTAAATGTAATTGCAGAAAGTTCGCTTGTTGCGCGTTTGCGATTGCTGCAACTCCGATTGCACCTGTTATTAGTTGTTCAAACTCGCTAAAATTGTCCGTTTCTGATCCGGAAAAAGGCGTGATGTTGATCTGCGCGTGTGCCATTTTGCTTTTTACCCGATTAGATTGTGTACTTTTCGTTCAATCAGTCTTATTTTCGTTCTAAAGTATTAAATAGCACGCTTAACTTAACTTAATGGAGAGATTAAGGGGATTTAAGTGAAGAAAACAGTTAAATAAATAGCACAAGAATATCAGAAAAGAAACTACTGAAACCATTCGTTCTAAAAATAATAAAGAAGGGCTGCTTATAAACCTATTCCTAAAGCTCCGGTCGAATCGTCAGACTTATATCGTTGAAGCCGTATGGGCCGCCGAAGTCTCACCTCTAAAGAGTGCCCCTTAGTTTAGGAAAATTCGTGGGGACCACGACCGCACAGGCCTTGTGGAAGCTGCACTCAAATAGGCAACAGCATAATTGACTGAAGTCACTGTTTGATTCATTAACCTCCGGAGCTGGGTGGGGAAATAAAATATAATTGTTTTTTATTTTTGTTTAAACTTTTGTTTTGCCCTCTTTTTTAGTTAATAATTAAGTTATGGTTTCAGTAATTTATTATTCTGATGTTATCTGATAATCAGTGATGATGTTATCAAGGTTAATATCTCTATCAGATTGAAGTTTGTGACGGATAAGGCCAAATTTGCGAGATTTCTGATTTAAACTTTTTGCTGTCCAATAAATTGCTACACGTTTATCATCTTTATCTAGCACATAAATAACGATGGACTTATAAGCTGAAGAGGAAAAAACGCTTACTATCTGAGCTTGTGTTTTATTGCTGTTATGGGTGTAGTTGATGTTATTTCCTTCAATATGTTCAACAAAATTGGGGGAAGCTCGGCAATTATTAATAGCGGGGAGAATTTGTTCTTTATAAATTGACATAAATAAAGCACCAAAATTAATTTTACAAATTCATTTACTCACAATATCCTCGCTTGCAAATACCCTGTGTTGTTTTTGTCCGCTGTGGCAGCTGTGGTTGAGTTTGTTCCAGTTATTGTCCACTCAAACGCTTTTGAATTATTGTTACACTTAGTCCACAAAGACACAAACACAGTTTCCACCCATTCTTTCCTTTGTTACTGCTTTTTGTGTTACCATCTTGCTCGGAAAGGAAGTGCTGGATGTGGTTCTGGATGATTGGAGGCTCTTAAGGTAATGAAGAAGAAGAAAAGAAAGAGAACAACAGAATAAAGAAAGGAAATATCGAAAATATCAAGGAATTAATCGAATTATCGGTCCGTTAAACTGGAAAACAGTTAATAACTCCTGTCACCATGTTACGCACTGATTTTTAATATTATTCCTCGTGGTGTTATTGAGGTTTATATTAGAAGTAATTAACTTAAATAATTGGCATTTTACAACGACTTATTTTGGTGTTTCACAGTGCGATTTTTAGCAGATATATTTTGAATAAAATTAGCTAGTAATAGCCTTTTATTGAGCGGTTCAGATGCGTGATATATCCACTAGTTTGCCTTGCATTTTTGTGTTAAGTTAGTCGCTATTTCATCTGTAACTTAGTTTATCAAACTTGGAGGTTTTCAAAAGAATTTCCAGTTCAATCTTTATTTATTTTTAGCAAGAATTATTTAATAATTTTAACAAGAAGTTTCTCAAGTTTATCAAGTTTTATAAGATGATAGGCAACTGATTGTCAGGTTGGTTCTCCGGTGTTCTGGTGATCGTAAGTTCCGCAGGGCTGTGCCTTGAGTTGTATTGGTCCTTCGTAAATATTTACTGATCTACAAGTTGGGCAATTTACGGCTTTTGTACGTCTCTTGGTGTTTGTTCAGTACATATACAATTCCGTATTAGCACCTACTTTATCAGAATAATTACTTCACCAAGTACATAATCTCTCATGAAGTTATTTACTGATTATGTGAATTTATCATCAAGAAACTCAAAAAAGTAAATATTGAGGCTTTTAGGCACTTGAAGTGTTTGCTAGTAAAACTGTCAATCTGCGGTTGTTTCTCGTAAACATAAACAAATTAGAGGTTACAGGCCTAGATGGAAATACTGGCTATATATGGCCTTGAAACTAACTGAATATTAATTAATATAAAGCACTTAATTATGGATATTTTAAGGAATATCATCACGTAACTATGAGGGACGAAATAGGGGCGTGACAGTATGTATTGTCTTGAATTGAGCGTTGACTATGACATCTGAGCTGCCAAACTTCTCACATAGTATATCCCAAACATGATAGTATGATTGTTAGCTGAATCCCATTCCAGATATTGCCGCTTTCGCTTGACCCTGAGGCTGGTCTTCAGGTATTGCATTTTCTCCGTATCGCTGATTGGCTTTTGATGAACAATAACATCAAAAAGACCTGACCACTCTGGTCACTCCAGTGGATCTCCTGAAAACTCAGTCAGTTTTAGTTTTGGCAAGCCACTGGCACCACTATTCTGTACTGGTTGGTAAATGACTTGGGAAGTGGTTTGGTTCAGTGTGCTCTTGTTTCTGCTCTCGGAAGACCTGCTTCGAGAGTTGTTAATGGGACTCTGACTCCCCTTTCTGTCTTGAACTGCTGATGTTCCCTGCTGCTGAAACGTCGTCCTTGTCAACGGCGATGGTGGGTCCGTTACTCTAATTCATTTGAGGATTTCTGGTCTCTTGAGAATGCTCGGTTCTGTCAGTCGCGTTGAAAAAGTCATTCACCAAGTTGGAAGAGCGGGGTAGTTTTCAGGTAGGTGTTGAAACGTCCTGGGTGACACTCATTGGAGGGTCGATAACAACGTTTGGAGATAGTGGACCTCTAGAGACAGACTGTTGATCCACTGATTCCGCCCACCCGGCTGTTCTTTCATGATTGCGTCTTGATCCAACACTTTCTATTTCATCTGCCACTGATCCAGATGCCCTTGAGCCTCCTTTGGTCAGCTCAAGTTTCAGACGTCTTTGTTCTTCGTCGGCAAATGCTTTCTTTCGTTTTCAAGGGCTCTCTCAGACTGTCGAAGACACAGTTCGTCTTCTTGTTGTTGCAACTTCGGACGTAACTCTTGTTCTTGTTGTTGTAGTTGTAACTCTTGCTCTCGTTGTTGCTGTTGTAAACGATAGTTTTCTTTTGGACGACGAAGTTCTATTTTCTCACGCTCCTGCTCTAACTCCAACTGCCGCTCTAGCAGTCGTTGCACTGTTTCTTAGCTCTTAGTTTTTCGAGCTCCATTTCTTCGATCTGTCGCCTTGCTCTTTTCTGCTTCCGTGTGTAGCAGAATGCCTGGAAGAGACCTGCACGTTCTCTTCGGCGTTTTCTATCGCTCTATTTCCTGTATCAATTACAGTTTCGTTTGGGTTCTTGTCACCAACCGGTGTGGATGACGCTAACAATGTCTGGTTTCCACAATCCTTAATGTGCCTGTACAGCTTGATCAGGTCTCGATAGTGCCTCCTAATATCGGTGAAATCCACGAACTTTCACTTCAGCGAAGTGTCCATCAAATGTTTTGAGCAATTTAGCTTGCACGCTTTCTTATTTCGAGTTGGCCTGACATCTTGTGGTCAGTCGTTTTCCAATTTCTATCGGGGCTATTTACAGTCATCGTAAAGATTCCGTTCTGGTCCACCAAATTGAATCGAAGATTCGTTGCTGTTCGTGTTATTGACGGGGTTGGCGGACCAAATGTTGCGGATGCTCAAGAATCTCAGCGGAACCGATATATCACAGCCTGGTTCTCGAGCTTTACGCCGGCCTGGTTCTGCACTGAATCCGATTGTCTAACGATCTCGCCGAACTAATTAGTCGCTCAGACGTATTAAAGGACAGTAACTTTAATTTTGTTGATTGAAGTTAAGAACATCCTTAGTGATAATCTATATTCAATCTCGTGCCGAAGTTGATTGAAGTTGATTGAAATTGATTGAAGTTGATTGATCAATTTTGTTGAATGAAGTTAAGAAAATCCTTAGTGATAATCTATATTCAATCTCGTGCCGAAGTTTGTAAGGCTTCAGCCAGTAGCCAGTATTGTTGCTAACTTCTCGTCAAGTAAGCTCAACTAACCTAAAACTCGCAAGATCTTCAAGATCTATCAAGAATTAGCAAAAAAGACTTAAGTTGCTAAAGATTCAAATTTTAGTGTAATCTCAGAGCCAACTGCTCTTGGTAACAGTTTCTAATGGTTCTAAATACAATTCGGTTTCGCTAATGAAACAATTGGGTATGAGTAAATGATCAAACATTTATCATTTATAACATCATCGCTGCTTGTTTCTGATTGGTTATTCAAAAAAGCGCTTCAGGTTATTGTTTACATAGTAAATGTCAAATTACTGCAATATTTGCTTGTGTTCACATAAGCACATATAGTTATTACGAAGCTCTAATGCCTCGAATGTACGGTATCTGACCCTTAATGAACACCGAAAGTATCATAAAATAAACAACTTAACAAACTTAACAAATGACAAAATATCAAAAAATGCCAATTTTGCACCAGATAAGTGCTAATAGCCACACTTGTGGGTCTGATGCAATAACGTTTGTTGGGTCAATGAGTAGCTTAGAGGTAACCCAAACCGTGTGCCATAACCTCGGGTTGCTCAAGTTTTCCCTTCCAAAAACGGGGGGTTGTACAAAATTTCGGTCCTAACTGGTAAAAACTTTCAGTTTTGACCATTTTTGAGTTTTGAAAAATTCTACGTTTTTTCACTTTCAAAAGTTATTGCCTGCTGTCTGATGGATCTTGTTGCTGATTTGAAGTGGCGCCAGCAGCTATCATATTCCACGACAGATCTTAAGAAATCTTAAGTTATTCCAAACTTTCAAAAGGTGATCCCACGGAGACTAATCGCAACAACCCTAGACAAAAAACAATGTTTGTCAAATATTGAGGTTGTTGTAGAGACCAACAGAACAACTATTTGAATAAAAAAGCCTGCTAAGTAAATATAATATGATTCCAGAAAAGAAAAGATTCAAGTACTGATACCATATTACATGACACAATTAAGAAACAAAACAAAAGAAAAAACATAGCAGGACAAGTCCTGATATACAATTCAAAGAATTGCATTAATTTATGACCTGACAATCATCCACTCCGCTTTAAAAGACACAAAAGAGCTGCTAGCAATGAGTGTAAGCAATAAAACAACGCAAGAACAACAAAAACAAGCAAGACTAAAAATCCAACTTTTATTTTTTGAAAAGATAGGGTCAACAATACAGGCCTCAACAGCATCCACATACAGGCATCAACAGCATCAACATTTTTGAAAAGACAGGATCAACAAAAACAACTGCTATGAACTCAAAATGGTAACTAAATTCCTCTATTTCTCTTTTGCAACATTTCATTGAATGTCGAAGAGTCTTCTTACTAATAATATTGAATGATAACAAATAAAACAAAAGTCGAAAAAAAAACTCGCTGAAACTTTTTGAAAACAATTAGTATAAAAATCAAAGAACGCAGCAGCTACTGAAAGATACAATTACATAAATTAATTGAGTCCTCAATGACCAACATTGAGACTGTCATCAATAAGATTAAGTGATAAGAAGGCAATAAGTACAACAAATAATAGCACACCCAAAAAAATTAATTAAGAATTTTTTAAAACGAACCACCGCATTAGTTACAAAAAGCAATAGCTATGAACAGAAAACCCTTGCTTTAATTGAATCCTTTTTAGCAACCAATGGTACCTTTCAATAGTGAGACTAAGAGTTAAGACGACAAAGTTGAAAAGAAATACCCGCAAACCTCAAATAAATCCATAATAATTATTAAAAAATTAGTGTCGAAGTCACAAAAAGCACTTTGAACAAAAACTATTTAATCGATAAACTTAACTCCTATTAGCAGTAACAGAGACCTGTCGCTAAAGAGATTAATTGTTAAGACATCAAAATTTACAAATACTTGCAGAGCTCAAATTACAAAAAATTTTTTGACAAGTAGTCTCAAAGTCATGAAAACAACTAGGTATCAACTCGACTCACTAATTAGGTTGTTCTTCTATTCCTCATTAGCATCCAATCAGCCCTGTCATTGATGATACTAAGTGATAAGAAAAACAGATAACTTAAAAAAAGGGGGCCAAATCTAAAATTCACTAATATTTTATGACAACAAAGAGTGACAAAGTCATAAAAAGTTAGTGAATTTTAGATTATGCCCCCTTTTTTAAACTATCTGTTGTCTTGTCACTTAGTATCATTAATGACAGGTCTGATTGGCAAGCAAAGGCAGATAGGCACAATTAGAACACATATGTACCGTCTTAAAAGCACTGAAGGAGAGGAAACTCTGAAAACAGAAGTCAAATTGACGCACTTAAAAAATCCATCTCAAAAACCGCCGAATTGTTCAAACAACAGTTTCTCACTCCACTTTGAAGGTATTTTGAAAAAAGTCACGCATCAAATCTTTTCGCTCCCTTAACGATTTCCGTGTGACCAAAATCACTACTCTAATTTGACTTCTGACAGACGTGAAAAAGCCGAAAAAAGAGTGAACAGATCTTTAAAAAAAGACAGCGCACCAATACAACTCAAAATCTTTGAATTGTAATCAGGCCACTTTGTAGATCTCTGAAAAACTGATTAGATAAACCGTTCAATTTTAGAAACTAAGTTCACAAAATTTGGATTTAAACTCCGGAAATACTTTGATTTAAATTTTCGGTCAGATCGTACACAGTCAGTAATGCTACATTGTCTTGTATCTGAGAGAGTAGGGGCGTGCCTCAAGGTAGAAGTGGTTTAGAAACCCATATATTCAATACCTACCTTAAAGACATGAGTACTCAATCAGCAATGATGCTGAGCTCCCGCAATACTCAGATAAATACGACCGTGATATCTGAGTATTGCGGGAGTTCAGCATCATTGTTGATTGAGTGCTCATGTCTTTTAGGTAGGTATTGAATATAACGGTTTCTAAACCACCTCTACCTTGAGGCACGCCCCTATTTTCTCAGATACAAGACACTGTAGCATTACTGACTGTGTACGATCTGACCGAAAACTTTAATCAAATCTTGAAAAAAATGAGTGATTGTGTTGATAAACTTGTAAGTTACTTTCAACAAAGAAATTGAAAAAGATTCACCAAAAATTGAATACATTCTATCGAATGATAGTGTTAGAAAAGGAAACAGCGGAATAATAATGGTAGACAATTCTTGCATCGTTGAAAAATCAAGAGACGTACTTAGGTGTTCCCATTGACATTCAATTGAAGTTCTCAGGTCAGACCGGATTTATATTGGAAATTGTGCTTGGAATGAAGTCAATAAAAACAATTTGAAAAACACTTCCAAAAAACTCCCCTTAGATTAGTTCTCAATGCATTCGTCTTTGGTTATCTGTATAATTTAGCGTTTTTTCTTCATACAATTAAAAAATTGATTTCGCTGGGAAAACAGTTGAACGGCAACCTAAGGGCAACAATATCGGAAAAACCTTTGAGGAAAATAATATAACATAAACCAATTTAAGTCGGATAAATAGCTTTCAGATGACAAGCGGAAAACTTCCGGGTTGTCAGAGGCTTCAGCTTAAATATACTTTTTCAAGGGATCATAAAGGCCCAACTCAAGAGGGATTCGAACCCCAGACCTCGAGAGTTCTAAACAAAAGCAGTACTCACTGGGCCCTTGTCGCTGTCTATCCTACAAGCCTTTCAATTTTAGCAACAAAGTTTATTTCGGGTTGAGAGCACTAGAGATCGCTCAAAAATGAAGAAAAGCGTGAAAAAGTCACTTGAGAAGTCAAAAAATATTAAAAAAGCGCGAAAACGGTCACAAGCAACAATTTTTGCAGAAAAAAAAACACAAACGTCAACACTGATTTCCTTGAATTTCGTTCGATAGCAATTCTTTTTTTGAGATGAAAAAGCTGTTATAGTTTTAGAAAAAATTACACGGTCTTTTACCCTCAATTTTATTTTTTTTAAGTGGCACCTAACAAAATCAATAAGAGCCAGGAAACTTTTATGGGCTTCTGTTTTTGCTTCAAAAGTAGAAAATCAAATCTATCAAGAGATTGGAGTGCGCTTGTAACAGAGATTGGTCTATAATTTTCAGGATTGTCTGGTTCTCCTGACTAAAAAATGGGGAAACAAATGCTTTCTAATTCCAGATGGAAACGAAATTTGGTCAATATAGTGATTAGCAACTATTTTAAGATGTGGTACCAGGAATTTCGCACGTTCGAAGGGCCAAAAGCATTTTAAGTTCAAAAGTATTCGATTTGCTGGGCATCTACGTGTTTACAAAACGAATACGACTTTTCTATTTCATATTGAGTGTCTTGTTTTTTTGTAATTTTATTGAAATAATAAAAATTAAATAACTACTTTACACTTCCCAACTAAACATGACTGTTAATGAACGTATGCATTAGGAATTCAAGTTTTTTTTCAAACTCAAATCATGACTTCATTGCTTTAGAAGTGACCAAAAACAAACGCACGAACATCAGGCGAATAGATCTCTAACTAATTCTCAGACTTTATTCTACAAAATAGTGATGAATGGTGATAAGAGATAATTTCCACAAAAAGGGGCAAAAAAGCTGACAATGTTCACTCATTAGCGTTCTGCTTCTGCTTCATATCAGCGTTTCTGAACCAATGATGCAGAAAAACGTTGACGAGTTGGGAAACGTTATAAGTGCTTTTTTTGTCTCAAGTGCAAAAATAGAAGCACAAAAAATCTTCAGAGTTTTTCAGAGGAACGAAAAACGTGTAACACAAGTATCCTAAACAGAGCAAATTTCAATTTCCTAATTTTCACAAAAATAATTATCAAAATGTGTTGCTAATTTCAAATTGAAAGAGTTCATATTCTAACCTTTTTCCTGTCATTGGTAGTTTTGATTATCATTCATCAATCAATCCAATTATTACTTTTTACCGACTTGAGAATGCAAGTTTCCTCTATGACCATTTAAATCGACCCGTCGTTGATAGTTTGAGCCCATCAGAAGCAGTAGATTGCGGTCAAAAGCACAGATAAATAAGGCTGCGGAATTTGATTGCTTCAAATCATCAGTATTTTACTTAGGATTGGTCTTGATAATCTGAAAAGAATGCGAAACGCATGAAAATAATACAAGTTTCTACTGTCATACTGTATTGAGTAAAGCCTTTTCGTGTTATTTGCAACTACTCTATTTGTCTGAACTGATTGCGTTATGTGGCTCAAACTTCAAGCCAGCAGACAAAATTGTACAAAGTTTGCACTTGCAAAAGTGAGTAACTCATCCTCAACAGCATGTTGAATGAGATGAGTGGAAAAATCTAAATGGGTTAAACGAAACAGAGATCTGTTGAATGGAATAAAAATTAGCAGGAATATTCTTTAATTACAGGACTTCTCCGGATAAATAATTGCCCTCAAGCTGATTTCTCTGCACTCTTTACACAGATCAAGTTATCCGGCTTTAAAAACCATACAATCGAACTTTTCAAATTTGAAGAAAAATTGGAATGAACTAACTGATACTCTAAAATCAAATTGTTTTTGACAAACTCGCAGAAACTTTCTGCGAACGAATGTCATCATTAGAACCATTAGCGATATACAGGATATTCAATAAAAAGCACGCGTTCCCTCTCAATGACTAAACAAGAAACTAAGAGAATGTAAGAAATGGAATTTTCGCCAATGCGCTATTATTGTTTGGAAAAAAGAATTTTAATTTTTTTAAGTGTCAAATTTACTAAAAATCAAAAACTAGTACCTAAAATCAAAGATGATTGATGCAAAAGATTCATGTCTGCACTGACTCAATTTCTCATCTTCAAAAAGATCAAAACGCGTTTCAACAGAGCTACGAAGAGAAAATGTCATATGCTCATTTTTTTCCCAGTTCATTCTCACGCGATACATCTTCAATTACGGCTCTGTAACTCCCTTATATTCTCGATATTATCTAACTCTTAATTAATTAGCTTCCTGACCAGACTAAAATTCATTCATACTTCCATCTAAGACCGTAGCCCCTAACATGTTTATGTTTATCAATAACAAAGGGATGACACGGATACGGATTGCGCGATAATTTTTGTCCACGTAGAAACTTGTAATATGTACCTGAATCACTTGCAGATTTACATTTTTAAGCTATTGTTGATGATTTGTTAAATACTGAATGATATACTGCTAAAAGAAGGTGCTGATATTCGTTTGCATATATGCCCAATCAACAGCAAGAAACGAATTAAATGGACCCGCTTGAGGTATCAGTAAATATTTACGAAGGACCAATACTGTCTGAGGTACAAAGAGCAGAACACCGGAGTAACAAACTCAAAATCTGTAAAATAAAACATTTAAAAACAATCATTTTCAAAATCTTTAATTTTTTTCTGCAACATTTTTGATGATAACTCAAACCTCTCATGGAATTGAACATTTTCTAAGTTAAATTAACTTGATTTAATTACTTTAAATGAGATGATATTATACCCAGGTAGATAACACTGGATAACAAGCACTCAAAACCACCAAAAACAAGCGGAAACAATTAACATTAGACTTAAAACCGTATCGTGAAACATCTAAATAGTTACTTCATAATAGTATCGATTATCTCTTTAAACAAAAACATCTCATATGAACGTTAACTTGAATCTCTAAATTCACTAGAACATCACTTAAAAATGAATAATAAGGCAGCAGCACAAAATTATAAAAAAACATCACTATTTTTGAAAGGAACAAATATTGTCTAAGTATTTAAAGCATTAACAATAAACTGGAATCACTAAAAGAAAAATTTATGAAATATTGCAAGGCAAAGAGATTAGTCATTGTTTACAATAAAAAATTTTTAAAAAACAACTGTAAATTCGCCCAAATTAAATTTCGCCTGTTTTCCAAAACTAATGGCGTCGAGGTCCTAAAAATATCTTCTCGTAGATACTGTCCATCAGCAGTCGTGAAGAAAAGAAAAAACAAGAACACAAGCGAATAGCGTCGGGCGAATAGATCTCAAAGGACCAGCGAGTGGTTGCGTTCCATAGTAGTCAGCTGGGGCTTAATGATGCTAGCATAAAGGGGAAAAGAGTGGAGAGGGGGGTCCAGTGATGAGGGTGGTGTGGGGTAGGGATGGACAAGAGCAATTCAAATTGCCAGCTGGAGGAGGATGGGCGGGAGGAGTGTCGGGGGTGTGCGGTAGGGGATGGGGTGACTGAGTAAGATCAAAATAATTAACGATTGAGAACCGTCCTTCACACCATGAAAATGTTTTTAGAAAAATTTCGGTCAACCATATACTTTGAGAGTATAAGGAAGTGGGGGAGGGGTCAATCTTAAAGATCCACCCTTTCATCATGAATTTTTCTAAAAGTGCTACGGAGAATGGCATACACAGATATGTAGATTATTGAGCCATAAGGCTCAAGGAGAAGTTAATGCCCTCCGGGCGCTACCTGAATATCCCGAAAAAAGCCAAACGGGTCAGACGAAAAATCGGTCAAGAGAAAAATCGCAAAAAAAGACCACAGGACTAATATAATTGCTACAAACTTCCTTTGAGACCAATTTAAGATATGAGTCAAAATAACGCACTAGTACAAAAATCGTTTTGTTTTTCCTCAGGCATATACAAACAGCACAAAGAAAGCATCATTTGTGTGAATAGATCTAAAAAACAATGTGCTCCAATACGGGGACAAACTTTCTCTTGTGAAATATTAGAAGCTCACTAACAGCCAACTCTGCAGAAGACACCACTATTAACAATTTTGAATGGCTGATTCTCTGAACATTAAAACAGTTATATTGATATTATTGGCAAAGTCTTGTTTTAAATACGCAATGCATACCCATCAAAACTGCTGTCTAGTTAATTTCCCGGTATTGTTAATTCAATTAATTTATGTTTGAGACAGTTATCGTATTTCTGTTTTAAAAGTCCAGTTGTCCTCAGAAATTTGAGTTGACTTCATAAATGTGTTGTCATCATGAATCCAAATAATTTGGCTTCATAAAACTTTTAATGTGTTTTAATTCAAGATACAGACAGTGTTCGCAAAATAGCTGTACGTCTAGGATGTGCTGAAATTTATGTTGTTCTCTCAAATTCAAATTTTATATATAGGGCAAATGAGGTTTAAAAGTCAAATATGGTATAAATGTCAAATGTTAAGGTAGGTACATTATAGATACACTTGAAATAGTCATATGCTGTCTGAAAGGATCGAAATAAAAACAAGCGTTTTGAAAAAAATTGACCAAATTTAGTCGACACTGAAAGGTTCATAAAATTGCGCCAAAACCTTGAAAATCTTGAAATTTCTTGTAGAGAAAATTTAGACAGGCAGAGATTTAAATTGGGACAACATATTATAGTCTGATGCTCTTAAAAAGTCGGAAAATTGTCTGAACCAAAAAATTGTTTTTAGTGGAACGGGGTTTCAAAGTTATTATTTTAAATCATTAATTTTTGCTAGATTTCTCAGTGTTGAGCCCTTTTTACATGGATTCAGATACGTTTCGTAGAATAAAAGGGCAAAAATAAGTAAAAGCACACGGAAAAAATTTACATCTAAGTGAAAGGCAGGCCAGCATTACTTTGCAAATCAGGAACAATTATCAAACTAACAGTTATAAACTACTCATCCAAAACAAAACAAAATTTTAGCAAAAATAGCTGGCAGATTGCCAGAAAATAGCCGCAATAGCTTCGTACATCTGCAGTCTCAAAAAAAAACATTAAAAAAGACAGACCAAAAAAATTCGTCTTTTCATTGAAGGCTGATATGTTAAATTTTAATTAAAAATCTGTATAAGTTTTTGCTCCCTCTATTAGCTGCTCCCAAATAACCTTCATTTAGAGTGACAGACAACCATTTGACCTTATCTCTTTGAATTAAAGTAAAAAAAGTCAATTTAAAAGTGAAGAAGTCATTATTGAGAGTGAGGTAAGTCAGGTGTGATGAAAACATTAATCAAGCGAATGAACAAAAAAACTCGCTCGACAAAGAGCGAAAAATGACGTCTCACACGCAATTCAGTTGAAATTGCATGAATGAATGAACAAAAAGCAGATTTGAAGTGGTCACGTCTTATGGTCTTAACAAAAATCGCGAAATAAAACATAGCAGGACCGGTCCTGACTACAATTTTCATTGAGTAAACAAAAAACTAGACCTAGAACGGACTATGAGTGAATTGGGAAACCCATTTCTAAAAAAAATTAGACAAAAAGAACAAAAAAAAACAGAAAATCAATGTAAAAATGCCGCATTTGAACGAAAAACCCCTGGCGAGAGAGCGAATTTTGGTTCAAACACCGGTTTCTCACTATACTTTAAAATTAGAGCGCGAAATTTCACGCCGCCAAACCACTCGCTTTTTCGCTCCATTTCCTGTTTCGGCAAGACCAAAATCACTACTCCGATTTAACTTCAAAAATCATAGAAATGTGTGAACATATCTTAAAACATCCGGAAATGACTCGAAGTGGAAATCCATTTAAACGCCATCCAACTACTCATCAGACAAAACGTGCCTCTACTAACTTATGATTATCTTGAAACAAAACCAAAAACAAAAAAGTAAAAACAAGAAAATCAAATCTGTTAAAATATGATTTAAAAACTCTGATCAAACTTTGTTATAAATTGAGATTCCCAAATAGCTATCTCTGCCAAAAATCATTTCATCAAAACAACTAGTACTTACTAAAACCACTTATGTGAATTGTTGAAAAATAGTTGAGGCTAAATTATGAAAAAAAGCTCTTAAAAACAACTTGCACTAAAAAACTGGAAAAAGTTAAAAATTTTTTTTAATATTACAAAAGCATATAAATCGAAAGAAAAATTCCTTTCAGCTAATAGGGTATCCAGATGCTCGCAAACTACAAGGCAAGTCATGATAGGCTAAGAAAATTGTCCAAAAGTAGAAAAAACCGAAAAACTGCAAAAAATTAAGAAGAATAGTTCCAATTTTCGCTCTTTTTTGTCATATTTCTCAACTAAAAAAATGATTCATATCCACAAAACTGTATCCAATTGTTATCTAAAATTTGCACAAGTAGAAAGGGTCTTTTCAATACCCACTTGAACCGGTAAAACGAAACAATCGTCAAAAAACGCAAAAATTAGCCCGAAAATCAGCAAAATACATGAAAAACCTCCGAATTAGCATAAAACTCAAGAATTTCCAGAAACCTTCAAACCACTACCAGAACCAGTCTAAAACTAAAACAAAATCATAACTAAACCTCTTAACCAAAAAATTTAAAAAAACTGCTTGAAAATGCCTCACGTGAACAAAAAATTTCGCTCGCTTACAGATTTTTTTCACACCTCAATTTCTCGCCTTGAGTTGTATTGGTCCTTCGTAAATATTTACTGATCTACAAGTTGGGCAATTTCCGGCTTTTGTACGTCTCTTGGTGTTTGTTCAGTACATATACAATTCCGTATTAGCACCTACTTTATCAGAATAATTACTTCACCAAGTACATAATCTCTCATGAAGTTATTTACTGATTATGTGAATTTATCATCAAGAAACTCAAAAAAGTAAATATTGAGGCTTTTAGGCACTTGAAGTGTTTGCTAGTAAAACTGTCAATCTGCGGTTGTTTCTCGTAAACATAAACAAATTAGAGGTTACAGGCCTAGATGGAAATACTGGCTATATATGGCCTTGAAACTAACTGAATATTAATTAATATAAAGCACTTAATTATGGATATTTTAAGGAATATCATCACGTAACTATGAGGGACGAAATAGGGGCGTGACAGTATGTATTGTCTTGAATTGAGCGTTGACTATGACATCTGAGCTGCCAAACTTCTCACATAGTATATCCCAAACATGATAGTATGATTGTTAGCTGAATCCCATTCCAGATATTGCCGCTTTCGCTTGACCCTGAGGCTGGTCTTCAGGTATTGCATTTTCTCCGTATCGCTGATTGGCTTTTGATGAACAATAACATCAAAAAGACCTGACCACTCTGGTCACTCCAGTGGATCTCCTGAAAACTCAGTCAGTTTTAGTTTTGGCAAGCCACTGGCACCACTATTCTGTACTGGTTGGTAAATGACTTGGGAAGTGGTTTGGTTCAGTGTGCTCTTGTTTCTGCTCTCGGAAGACCTGCTTCGAGAGTTGTTAATGGGACTCTGACTCCCCTTTCTGTTTTGAACTGCTGATGTTCCCTGCTGCTGAAACGTCGTCCTTGTCAACGGCGCTGGTGGGTCCGTTACTCTAATTCATTTGCGGATCTCTGGTCTCTAATTCATTTGCGGAGGTGTTGAAACGTCCTGGGTGACACTCATTGGAGGTTCGATAACAACGTTTGGAGATAGTGGACCTCTAGAGACAGATTGTTGATCCACTGATTCCGCCCACCCGGCTGTTCTTTCATGATTGCGTCTTGATCCAACACTTTCTATTTCATCTGCCACTGATCCAGATGCCCTTGAGCCTCCTTTGGTCAGCTCAAGTTTCAGACGTCTTTGTTCTTCGTCGGCAAATGCTTTCTTCCGTTTTCAAGGGCTCTCTCAGACTGTCGAAGACACAGTTCGTCTTCTTGTTGTTGCAACTTCGGACGTAACTCTTGTTCTTGTTGTTGTAGTTGTAACTCTTGCTCTCGTTGTTGCTGTTGTAAACGATAGTTTTCTTTTGGACGACGAAGTTCTATTTTCTCACGCTCCTGCTCTAACTCCAACTGCCGCTCTAGCAGTCGTTGCACTGTTTCTTTCTTAGCTCTTAGTTTTTCGAGCTCCATTTCTTCGATCTGTCGCCTTCTCGATGATCGCAAGTTGGCAACACAAGGCTCTTTTCTGCTTCCGTGTGTAGCAGAATGCCTGGAAGAGACCTGCACGTTCTCTTCGCCGTTTTCTATCGCTCTATTTCCTGTATCAATTACAGTTTCGTTTGGGTTCTTGTCACCAACCGGTGTGGATGACGCTAACAATGTCTGGTTTCCACAATCCTTAATGTGCCTGTACAGCTTGATCAGGTCTCGATAGTGCCTCCTAATATCGGTGAAATCCACGAACTTTCACTTCAGCGAAGTGTCCATCAAATGTTTTGAGCAATTTAGCTTGCACGCTTTCTTATTTCGAGTTGGCCTGACATCTTGTGGTCAGTCGTTTTCCAATTTCTATCGGGGCTATTTACAGTCATCGTAAAGATTCCGTTCTGGTCCACCAAATTGAATCGAAGATTCATTGCTGTTCGTGTTATTGACGGGGTTGGCGGACCAAATGTTGCGGATGCTCAAGAATCTCAGCGGAACCGATATATCACAGCCTGGTTCTCGAGCTTTACGCCGGCCTGGTTCTGCACTGAATCCGATTGTCTAACGATCTCGCCGAACTAATTAGTCGCTCAGACGTATTAAAGGACAGTAACTTTAATTTTGTTGATTGAAGTTAAGAACATCCTTAGTGATAATCTATGTTCAATCTCGTGCCGAAGTTGATTGAAATTGATTGAAGTTGATTGATCAATTTTGTTGAATGAAGTTAAGAAAATCCTTAGTGATAATCTATATTCAATCTCGTGCCGAAGTTTGTAAGGCTTCAGCCAGTAGCCAGTAATGTTGCTAACTTCTCGTCAAGTAAGCCCAACTAACCTAAAACTCGCAAGATCTTCAAGATCTATCAAGAATTAGCAAAAAAGACTTAAGTTGCTAAAGATTCAAATTTTAGTGTAATCTCAGAGCCAACTGCTCTTGGTAACAGTTTCTAATGGTTCTAAATACAATTCGGTTTCGCTAATGAAACAATTGGGTATGAGTAAATGATCAAACATTTATCATTTATAACATCATCGCTGCTTGTTTCTGATTGGTTATTCAAAAAAGCGCTTCAGGTTATTGTTTACATAGTAAATGTCAAATTACTGCAATATTTGCTTGTGTTCACATAAGCACATATAGTTATTACGTAGCTCTAATGCCTCGAATGTACGGTATCTGACCCTTAATGAACACCGAAAGTATCATAAAATAAACAATTTAACAAACTTAACAAATGACAAAATATCAAAAAATGCCAATTTTGCACCAGATAAGTGCTAATAGCCACACTTGTGAGTCTGATGCAATAACGTTTGTTGGGTCAATGAGTAGCTTAGAGGTAACCCAAACCGTGTGCCATAACCTCGGGTTGCTCAAGTTTTCCCTTCCAAAAACGGGGGGTTGTACAAAATTTCGGTCCTAACTGGTAAAAACTTTCAGTTTTGACCATTTTTGAGTTTTGAAAAATTCTACGTTTTTTCACTTTCAAAAGTTATTGCCTGCTGTCTGATGGATCTTGTTGCTGATTTGAAGTGGCGCCAGCAGCTATCATATTCCACGACAGATCTTAAGAAATCTTAAGTTATTCCAAACTTTCAAAAGGTGATCCCACGGAGACTAATCGCAACAACCCTAGACAAAAAACAATGTTTGTCAAATATTGAGGTTGTTGTAGAGACCAACAGAACAACTATTTGAATAAAAAAGCCTGCTAAGTAAATATAATATGATTCCAGAAAAGAAAAGATTCAAGTACTGATACCATATTACATGACACAATTAAGAAACAAAACAAAAGAAAAAACATAGCAGGACAAGTCCTGATATACAATTCAAAGAATTGCATTAATTTATGACCTGACAATCATCCACTCCGCTTTAAAAGACATAAAAGAGCTGCTAGCAATGAGTGTAAGCAATAAAACAACGCAAGAACAACAAAAACAAGCAAGACTAAAAATCCAACTTTTATTTTTTGAAAAGATAGGGTCAACAATGCAGGCCTCAACAGCATCCACATACAGGCATCAACATTTTTGAAAAGACAGGATCAACAAAAACAACTGCTATGAACTCAAAATGGTAACTAAATTCCTCTATTTCTCATTTGCAACATTTCATTGAATGTCGAAGAGTCTTCTTACTAATAATATTGAATGATAACAAATAAAACAAAAGTCGGAAAAAAAACTCGCTGAAACTTTTTGAAAACAATTAGTATAAAAATCAAAGAACGCAGCAGCTACTGAAAGATACAATTACATAAATTAATTGAGTCCTCAATGACCAACATTGAGACTGTCATCAATAAGATTAAGTGATAAGAAGGCAATAAGTACAACAAATATTAGCACACCCAAAAAAATTAATTAAGAATTTTTTAAAACGAACCACCGCATTAGTTACAAAAAGCAATAGCTATGAACAGAAAACCCTTGCTTTAATTGAATCCTTTTTAGCAACCAATGGTACCTTTCAATAGTGAGACTAAGAGTTAAGACGACAAAGTTGAAAAGAAATACCCGCAAACCTCAAATAAATCCATAATAATTATTAAAAAATTAGTGTCGAAGTCACAAAAAGCACTTTGAACAAAAACTATTTAATCGATAAACTTAACTCCTATTAGCAGTAACAGAGACCTGTCGCTAAAGAGATTAATTGTTAAGACATCAAAATTTACAAATACTTGCAGAGCTCAAATTACAAAAAATTTTTTGACAAGTAGTCTCAAAGTCATGAAAACAACTAGGTATCAACTCGACTCACTAATTAGGTTGTTCTTCTATTCCTCATTAGCATCCAATCAGCCCTGTCATTGATGATACTAAGTGATAAGAAAAACAGATAACTTAAAAAAAGGGGGCCAAATCTAAAATTCACTAATATTTTATGACAACAAAGAGTGACAAAGTCATAAAAAGTTAGTGAATTTTAGATTATGCCCCCTTTTTTAAACTATCTGTTGTCTTGTCACTTAGTATCATTAATGACAGGTCTGATTGGCAAGCAAAGGCAGATAGGCACAATTAGAACACATATGTACCGTCTTAAAAGCACTGAAGGAGAGGAAACTCTGAAAACAGAAGTCAAATTGACGCACTTAAAAAATCCATCTCAAAGACCGCCGAATTGTTCAAACAACAGTTTCTCACTCCACTTTGAAGGTATTTTGAAAAAAGTCACGCATCAAATCTTTTCGCTCCCTTAACGATTTCCGTGTGACCAAAATCACTACTCTAATTTGACTTCTGACAGACGTGAAAAAGCCGAAAAAAGAGTGAACAGATCTTTAAAAAAAGACAGCGCACCAATACAACTCAAAATCTTTGAATTGTAATCAGGCCACTTTGTAGATCTCTGAAAAACTGATTAGATAAACCGTTCAATTTTAGAAACTAAGTACACAAAATTTGGATTTAAACTCCGGAAATAATTTGATTTAAATTTTCGGTCAGATCGTACACAGTCAGTAATGCTACATTGTCTTGTATCTGAGAGAGTAGGGGCGTGCCTCAAGGTAGAAGTGGTTTAGAAACCCATATATTCAATACCTACCTTAAAGACATGAGTACTCAATCAGCAATGATGCTGAGCTCCCGCAATACTCAGATAAATACGACGGTGATATCTGAGTATTGCGGGAGTTCAGCATCATTGTTGATTGAGCGCTCATGTCTTTTAGGTAGGTATTGAATATAACGGTTTCTAAACCACCTCTACCTTGAGGCACGCCCCTATTTTCTCAGATACAAGACACTGTAGCATTACTGACTGTGTACGATCTGACCGAAAACTTTAATCAAATCTTGAAAAAAATGAGTGATTGTGTTGATAACCTTGTAAGTTACTTTCAACAAAGAAATTGATAAAACATTCACCAAAAATTGAATACATTCTATCGAATGATAGTGTTAGAAAAGGAAACAGCGGAAGAATAATGGTAGACAATTCTTGCATCGTTGAAAAATCAAGAGACGTACTTAGGTGTTCCCATTGACATTCAATTGAAGTTCTCAGGTCAGACCGGATTTATATTGGAAATTGTGCTTGGAATGAAGTCAATAACAATTTGAAAAACACTTCCAAAAAACTCTCCTTAGATTAGTTCTCAATGCATTCGTCTTTGGTTATCTGTATAATTTAGCGTTTTTTCTTCATACAATTAAAAAATTGATTTCGCTGGGAAAACAGTTGAATGGCAACCTAAGGGCAACAATATCGGAAAAACCTTTGAGGAAAATAATATAACATAAACCAATTTAAGTCGGATAAATAGCTTTCAGATGACAAGCGGAAAACTTCCGGGTTGTCAGAGGCTTCAGCTTAAATATATTTTTTCAAGGGATCATAAAGGCCCAACTCAAGAGGGATTCGAACCCACAGACCTCGAGAGTTCTAAACAAAAGCAGTACCCACTGGGCCCTTGTCGCTGTCTATCCTACAAGCCTTTTAATTTTAGCAACAAAGTTTATTTCGGGTTGAGAGCACTAGAGATCGCTCAAAAATGAAGAAAAGCGTGAAAAAGTCACTTGAGAAGTCAAATAATATTAAAAAAGCGCGAAAACGGTCACAAGCAACAATTTTTGCAGAAAAAAAACACAAACGTCAACACTGATTTCCTTGAATTTCGTTCGATAGCAATTCTTTTTTTGAGATGAAAAAGCTGTTATAGTTTTAGAAAAAATTACACGGTCTTTTACCCTCAATTTTATTTTTTTTCAAGTGGCACCTAACAAAATCAATAAGAGCCAGGAAACTTTTATGGGCTTCTGTTTTTGCTTCAAAAGTAGAAAATCAAATCTATCAAGAGATTGGAGTGCGCTTGTAACAGAGATTGGTCTATAATTTTCAGGATTGTCTGGTTCTCCTGACTAAAAAATGGGGAAACAAATGCTTTCTAATTCCAGATGGAAACGAAATTTGGTCAATATAGTGATTAGCAACTATTTTAAGATGTGGTACCAGGAATTTCGCACGTTCGAAGGGCCAAAAGCATTTTAAGTTCAAAAGTATTCGATTTGCTGGGCATCTACGTGTTTACAAAACGAATACGACTTTTCTATTTCATATTGAGTGTCTTGTTTTTTTGTAATTTTATTGAAATAATAAAAATTAAATAACTCCTTTACACTTCCCAACTAAACATGACTGTTAATGAACGTATGCATTAGGAATTCAAGTTTTTTTTC
This sequence comes from Convolutriloba macropyga, assembly GCF_964194025.1. Classification (NCBI taxonomy): domain Eukaryota; kingdom Metazoa; phylum Xenacoelomorpha; order Acoela; family Convolutidae; genus Convolutriloba; species Convolutriloba macropyga. The sequence goes on from NC_134475.1 coordinate 30,412,887, forward strand.
AAACTCAAATCATGACTTCATTGCTTTAGAAGTGACCAAAAACAAACGCACGAACATCAGGCGAATAGATCTCTAACTAATTCTCAGACTTTATTCTACAAAATAGTGATGAATGGTGATAAGAGATAATTTCCACAAAAAGGGGCAAAAAAGCTGACAATGTTCACTCATTAGCGTTCTGCTTCTGCTTCATATCAGCGTTTCTGAACCAATGATGCAGAAAAACGTTGACGAGTTGGGAAACGTTATAAGTGCTTTTTTTGTCTCAAGTGCAAAAATAGAAGCACAAAAAATCTTCAGAGTTTTTCAGAGGAACGAAAAACGTGTAACACAAGTATCCTAAACAGAGCAAATTTCAATTTCCTAATTTTCACAAAAATAATTATCAAAATGTGTTGCTAATTTCAAATTGAAAGAGTTCATATTCTAACCTTTTTCCTGTCATTGGTAGTTTTGATTATCATTCATCAATCAATCCAATTATTACTTTTTACCGACTTGAGAATGCAAGTTTCCTCTATGACCATTTAAATCGACCCGTCGTTGATAGTTTGAGCCCATCAGAAGCAGTAGATTGCGGTCAAAAGCACAGATAAATAAGGCTGCGGAATTTGATTGCTTCAAATCATCAGTATTTTACTTAGGATTGGTCTTGATAATCTGAAAAGAATGCGAAACGCATGAAAATAATACAAGTTTCTACTGTCATACTGTATTGAGTAAAGCCTTTTCGTGTTATTTGCAACTACTCTATTTGTCTGAACTGATTGCGTTATGTGGCTCAAACTTCAAGCCAGCAGACAAAATTGTACAAAGTTTGCACTTGCAAAAGTGAGTAACTCATCCTCAACAGCATGTTGAATGAGATGAGTGGAAAAATCTAAATGGGTTAAACGAAACAGAGATCTGTTGAATGGAATAAAAATTAGCAGGAATATTCTTTAATTACAGGACTTCTCCGGATAAATAATTGCCCTCAAGCTGATTTCTCTGCACTCTTTACACAGATCAAGTTATCCGGCTTTAAAAACCATACAATCGAACTTTTCAAATTTGAAGAAAAATTGGAATGAACTAACTGATACTCTAAAATCAAATTGTTTTTGACAAACTCGCAGAAACTTTCTGCGAACGAATGTCATCATTAGAACCATTAGCGATATACAGGATATTCAATAAAAAGCACGCGTTCCCTCTCAATGACTAAACAAGAAACTAAGAGAATGTAAGAAATGGAATTTTCGCCAATGCGCTATTATTGTTTGGAAAAAAGAATTTTAATTTTTTTAAGTGTCAAATTTACTAAAAATCAAAAACTAGTACCTAAAATCAAAGAAGATTGATGCAAAAGATTCATGTCTGCACTGACTCAATTTCTCATCTTCAAAAAGATCAAAACGCGTTTCAACAGAGCTACGAAGAGAAAATGTCATATGCTCATTTTTTTCCCAGTTCATTCTCACGCGATACATCTTCAATTACGGCTCTGTAACTCCCTTATATTCTCGATATTATCTAACTCTTAATTAATTAGCTTCCTGACCAGACTAAAATTCATTCATACTTCCATCTAAGACCGTAACCCCTAACTTGTTTATGTTTATCAATAACAAAGGGATGACACGGATACGGATTGCGCGAAAATTTGTCCACGTAGAAACTTGTAATATGTACCTGAATCACTTGCAGATTTACATTTTTAAGCTATTGTTGATGATTTGTTAAATACTGAATGATATACTGCTAAAAGAAGGTGCTGATGTTCGTTTGCATATATGCCCAATCAACAGCAAGAAACGAATTAAATGGACCCGCTTGAGGTATCAGTAAATATTTACGAAGGACCAATACTGTCTGAGGTACAAAGAGCAGAACACCGGAGTAACAAACTCAAAATCTGTAAAATAAAACATTTAAAAACAATCATTTTCAAAATCTTTAATTTTTTTCTGCAACATTTTTGATGATAACTCAAACCTCTCATGGAATTGAACACTTTCTAAGTTAAATTAACTTGATTTAATTACTTTAAATGAGATGATATTATACCCAGGTAGATAACACTGGATAACAAGCACTCAAAACCACCAAAAACAAGCGGAAATAATTAACATTAGACTTAAAACCGTATCGTGAAACATCTAAATAGTTACTTCATAATAGTATCGATTATCTCTTTAAACAAAAACATCTCATATGAACGTTAAATTGAATCTCTAAATTCACTAGAACATCACTTAAAAATGAATAATAAGGCAGCAGCACAAAATTATAAAAAAACATCACTATTTTTGAAAGGAACAAATATTGTCTAAGTATTTAAAGCATTAACAATAAACTGGAATCACTAAATGAAAAATTTATGAAATATTGCAAGGCAAAGAGATTAGTCATTGTTTACAATAAAAAATTTTTAAAAAAACTGTAAATTCGCCCAAATTAAATTTCGCCTGTTTTCCAAAACTAATGGCGTCGAGGTCCTAAAAATATCTTCTCGTAGATACTGTCCATCAGCAGTCGTGAAGAAAAGAAAAAACAAGAACACAAGCGAATAGCGTCGGGCGAATAGATCTCAAAGGACCAGCGAGTGGTTGCGTTCCATAGTAGTCAGCTGGGGCTTAAGGATGCTAGCATAAAGGGGAAAAGAGTGGAGAGGGGGGTCCAGTGATGAGGGTGGGGTGGGGTAGGGATGGACAAGAGCAATTCAAATTGCCAGCTGGAGGAGGATGGGCGGGAGGAGTGTCGGGGGTGTGTGGTAGGGGATGGGGTGACTGAGTAAGATCAAAATAATTAACGATTGAGAACCGTCCTTCACACCATGAAAATGTTTTTAGAAAAATTTTGGTCAACCATATACTTTGAGAGTATAAGGAAGTGGGGGAGGGGTCAATCTTAAAGATCCACCCTTTCATCATGAATTTTTCTAAAAGTGCTACGGAGAATGGCATACACAGATATGTAGATTATTGAGCCATAAGGCTCAAGGAGAAGTTAATGCCCTCCGGGCGCTACCTGAATATCCCGAAAAAAGCCAAACGGGTCAGACAAAAAATCGGTCAAGAGAAAAATCGCAAAAAAAGACCACAGGACTAATATAATTGCTACAAACTTCCTTTGAGACCAATTTAAGATATGAGTCAAAATAACGCACTAGTACAAAAATCGTTTTGTTTTTCCTCAGGCATATACAAACAGCACAAAGAAAGCATCATTTGTGTGAATAGATCTAAAAAACAATGTGCTCCAATACGGGGACAAACTTTCTCTTGTGAAATATTAGAAGCTCACTAACAGCCAACTCTGCAGAAGACACCACTATTAACAATTTTGAATGGCTGATTCGCTGAACATTAAAACAGTTATATTGATATTATTGGCAAAGTCTTGTTTTAAATACGCAATGCATACCCATCAAAACTGCTGTCTAGTTAATTTCCCGGTATTGTTAATTCAATTAATTTATGTTTGAGACAGTTATCGTATTTCTGTTTTAAAAGTCCAGTTGTCCTCAGAAATTTGAGTTGACTTCATAAATATGTGTTGTCATCATGAATCCAAATAATTTGGCTTCATAAAACTTTTAATGTGTTTTAATTCAAGATAAAGACAGTGTTCGCAAAATAGCTGTACGTCTAGGATGTGCTGAAATTTATGTTGTTCTCTCAAATTCAAATTTTATATATAGGGCAAATGAGGTTTAAAAGTCAAATATGGTATAAATGTCAAATGTTAAGGTAGGTACATTATAGATACACTTGAAATAGTCATATGCTGTCTGAAAGGATCGAAATAAAAACAAGCGTTTTGAAAAAAATTGACCAAATTTAGTCGACACTGAAAGGTTCATAAAATTGCGCCAAAACCTTGAAAATCTTGAAATTTCTTGTAGAGAAAATTTAGACAGGCAGAGATTTAAATTGGGACAACATATTATAGTCTGATGCTCTTAAAAAGTCGGAAAATTGTCTGAACCAAAAAATTGTTTTTAGTGGAACGGGGTTTCAAAGTTATTATTTTAAATCATTAATTTTTGCTAGATTCCTCAGTGTTGAGCCCTTTTTACATGGATTCAGATACGTTTCGTCGAATAAAAGCGCAAAAAGAAGTAAAAGCACACGGAAAAAATTTACATCTAAGTGAAAGGCAGGCCAGCATTACTTTGCAAATCAGGAACAATTATCAAACTAACAGTTATAAACTACTCATCCAAAACAAAACAAAATTTTAGCAAAAATAGCTGGCAGATTGCCAGAAAATAGCCGCAATAGCTTCGTACATCTGCAGTCTCAAAAAAAAAAAACAGTAAAAAAGACAGACCAAAAAAATTCGTCTTTTCATTGAAGGCTGATATGTTAAATTTTGATTAAAAATCTGTATAAGTTTTTGCTGCCTCTATTAGCTGCTCCCAAATAACCTTCATTTAGAGTGACAGACAACCATTTGACCTTATCTCTTTGAATTAAAGTAAAAAAAAGTCAATTTAAAAGTGAGGAAGTCATTATTGAGAGTGAGGTAAGTCAGGTGTGATGAAAACATTAATCAAGCGAATGAACAAAAAAACTCGCTCGACAAAGAGCGAAAAATGACGTCTCACACGCAATTCAGTTGAAATTGCATGAATGAATGAACAAAACGCAGATTTGAAGTGGTCACGTCTTATGGTCTTAACAAAAATCGCGAAATAAAACATAGCAGGACCGGTCCTGACTACAATTTTCATTGAGTAAACAAAAAACTAGACCTAGAACGGACTATGAGTGAATTGGGAAAACCATTTCTAAAAAAAATTAGACAAAAAGAACAAAAAAAAACAGAAAATCAATGTAAAAATGCCGCATTTGAACGAAAAACCCCTAGCGAGAGAGCGAATTTTGGTTCAAACACCGGTTTCTCACTATACTTTAAAATTAGAGCGCGAAATTTCACGCCGCCAAACCACTCGCTTTTTCGCTCCATTTCCTGTTTCGGCAAGACCAAAATCACTACTCCGATTTAACTTCAAAAATCATAGAAATGTGTGAACATATCTTAAAACATCCGGAAACGACTCGAAGTGGAAATCCATTTAAACGCCATCCAACTACTCATCAGACAAAACGTGCCTCTACTAACTTATGATTATCTTGAAACAAAACCAAAAACAAAAAAATAAAAACAAGAAAATCAAATCTGTTAAAATATGATTTAAAAACTCTGATCAAACTTTGTTATAAATTGAGATTCCCAAATAGCTATCTCTGCCAAAAATCATTTCATCAAAACAACTAGTACTTACTAAAACCACTTATGTGAATTGTTGAAAAATAGTTAAGGCTAAATTATGAAAAAAGCTCTTAAAAACAACTTGCACTAAAAAACTGGAAAAAGTTAATAATTTTTTTAAATATTACAAAAGCATATAAATCGAAAGAAAAATTCCTTTCAGCTAATAGGGTATCCAGATGCTCGCAAAATACAAGGCAAGTCATGATAGGCTAAGAAACTTAGCTAAATACAGAAAAAAAACGAAAAACTACAAAAAATTAAGAAAAAATAGTTCCAATTTTTGCCATTTTTTGTCATATTTCTCAACTAAAAAAATGATTCATATCCACAAAACTGTATCCAATTGTTATCTAAAATTTGCACAAGTAGAAAGGGTCTTTTCAATACCTACTTGAACCGGTAAAACGAAACAATCGTCAAAAAACGCAAAAATTAGCCCGAAAATCAGCAAAATACATGAAAAACCTCCGAATTAGCATAAAACTCAAGAATTTCCAGAAACCTTCAAACCACTACCAGAACCAGTCCAAAACTAAAACAAAATCATAACTAAACCTCTTAACCAAAAAATTTAAAAAAACTGCTTTAAAATGCCTCACGTGAACAAAAAATTTCGCTCGCTTACAGATTTTTTTCACACCTCAATTTCTCGCTCTCTAGAGAAGAGCGATAGGAAAAAAACCACTCTCTTTCCGCTCCACTCTTCATTTTGTTCAGCAACAAAATCACTCCAAATTTTTTCACGTGTTTCATTTCCCGCTTCAATATTCACTCTAATAAAATTGATTTAAAAAAGGACTTCTCCAATAATCCTCTTCGAGTCTTAAAAAAGACAGCGCCCCAATACAATTCAAATCCTTTGAATTGTAAAAAACCAAGAGAAGGCCAATAATAGCCCCATCTATCGCTGTGCGGCTATTAATAAGCTATATTTCAGGTTGACAATTTCCGTAAAATGAGTCCGTCCCCCCCCCCCCCCCCCACCACCACCTCTTAGTGGGTGCCCCAGCTTTTTGTGTAAGCATAATAGTGGATAAGCCAAGCAAAGCATATTATTTGCATCCCTCATGGACACGTGCCAACATTTCTTATGAGGCTTTACTATGTAGTGCATGCTCAGTAACGGGGGGGGGGGGGCAGTGAAAGAAAAAAATGCCATGTTTCATTGACGTAATGAACAGATCTTTTTTAAACTTTTTTCTAAATATTTTAAACTGATGCACAATTGGTTATTCAAATCGTAATGATAGTCATAAACATTACTGAAATCAGTTTAATCAATCACCCACAAATGATCACTCATGAAGCGGTCCATTTCACTGAAAATCGAGAAAATTCATTGAAAATCCGCAAGCAGGCCCACACAATCGGGTCGCCATGTTTTATACTTGTTAGCAAGCATCTTGACAAATTTTCCCTACTCATTGGCTGACGAATAAGTTTTTAAATAACCTCTCATGAATTAAAAAGAGAAGAAACTCACATTTTGAATTTGAGCATCTGCTTTGTTTCAAATTTGTATGTAATCATTAACTTGGTAGTGAACTCTGGATCCAAACTGTTCTCTACCCTCTCTGTGCGGCCAATCTGAAACAATGAATTCAACATCAAGTAAAAATAAGAGCCATTAACGGTTTTCCAACTATTTTATTTTTAACTGCAATAACTGCAATAGCCAAGAAGTACGAGCTTCTTCATAAAATTAGGGCTGTACGACCATAAAAAAACAATAGATCGTTTCAGGAAAAATAGACCAGTCAATTTTCGTTGAACAGTAGTTATATGTGCATTCCAAAAGTAATTATTTTTAAGAAACCGACACAGAATCGAAATGTCAGACATCAATTTCACCGAGAATAAAATAAACCTAGCTGGCGGATTGCCAGACAATAGCCGCAATAGCTTTGCAGATCTGCAGTCTCAGAAAGATGTCAAGAGAAACAGACCAAAATGGAAACATTTTTTAAATGCTGAGCTGTTGCATTTTAAGAATAAGTTTAACGCATTGCTTATTCTATTAGCTGCCCTTAAACACCCCTCAGTTAGAGTGACACACGCTCATTTAACCTTATCTCTTTGAATTAAAGTAAAGAAAACACAATTCGAGAGCGATGAAGTCATTTTTGAGAGTGAGGTAAGTAAATGAACAAAAAAATACTCTCCAATAGAAGTGAAAAGTGACGCCACGTATGCAATTCAGTTAGAGTAGCAGGAACGAATGAATAAGAAGCAGATTTGAAGTGGTGATTGTGACGTCTCATGGTCGTAACAAAAATCCTGTTGACGAAATAAAAAACACAGCAGGACAAGTCCTGACGAACAATTCAAAGAATTTTGACTAAACAGAACAACTAGACCTAGAACAGACTATGAGTGAATTGGGAAAACAACTTTTTAAAAAAAAAACAGATAAAAAAATTAAATAAAACAAAATCAATGTCAAAATGCCACACGTGAACGAAAAGCCAGTAGCGAGAAATGGAAATTTGGTGCAAACAAAAAACAATGCCTAGAATGAACTATGAATGGATTGGGAAAACGCTTTAGAAAAAAATCCGATCCAAAAAATTTAAAAAAAAACAGTGAAAATCAAAGTGAAATTGCTGCATGTGAACAAAAAATCAATAGCGAGAAAGCGGTTTATTGTTGAAACAGTTTTCTCTCTACTTTTACATTTGAGAGACAGAATTTCATGCCGCAAAACCACTCGCCTTTTCGCTCCACTTCCTGTTTCGGCGTGACCAAAATCACTGCTCCAATTTGACTTCAAAAATCACGAAAATGTGTGCACAGATCTTAGATAGCGCCCAATTACAATTCAAATTCTTTGAATTGTAAAAGTCCAAGAAAAGGCCTATAATAGCCTAAGCTATCGCTCTGCGGCTATTATATACGTTTGCACGAATTATATGTGATGCTATTTATTAAATTTAGTTGCAAGTATATATTTGCATTATTTAAATTTAGTTGCAAGTAGTTGCATTATTGTTTAAAAAAATTAAAATTTGAAACCGATGTTAAACATTGAAAAACAACCACATAGGAAGCAATCTTCGTTAGAAGCAAAAGGAAAGCTTGTTTATCAAAACAGGCAGTTTCCCATTTTTTTCTATTTTGTCCCTATCAATCCATCACGGAACGGCAAACCAAAATCGATGCTCAATCCAGTTCATAGTGTTCAAAAAATTAAAAGAATTTTAATGTAAATAATATCTCATTCCTCAGATGTCAAACTTTCTTCAGTAGTAATCCAATATTAACTACATTTTGAACCGAGTTGCACTCACTAAGCTTGCCTCTGAACGCCTGATCCTCAGAGAAAGAACGAATAACTCACAAAAAATAATCTGTTTTCCTTTATGATAACTGTTCTAGCCGGCCTCCCGGAACTGTTTAACAATGGCCGTTGAATCAATTCAATTCAATCAAAACAAAATTTAGCCAAAATTAGCCGTTGAATCAAACCAAAATTTAGCCAAAAGCTTCAGAGAAAAAAATGTTGTTGCAAAACTGCACTTTTTTTAATGAAGGGTCAGTTTTTAGTCTCAGAGTTCCGAGACCAAAAAATGTCATACTGTCGAGAATTTAAGAGGAAATTTAAGTTTTGACAACAAGTTCTGTTTCCACTCCAAGATTGTTGCTAAAAAGAATTAAATTGATCAAACTTTTGCTATTGTACTAAAAAAGTCATATGTCAGCGCCATTTCAGTTGCGACAAGTCTGAAAAGTGAAGACACGGCGACAGTATCAAACAAGGTGGAAAAAATGCAAATTGGTAAAAAAAAAGATGGTACCGAAAATTGGAAGTTACCAAAAATCTCACAAATGAAATTCCAAAAAAATCTATCAATTAATGCCATAATCAACAGCCCTCATTTAACCGCTCGGCCAAAATTTTGTGAATAAAAAACCAATTGAGCATATATATTCTCTTCACAATTTTGATGAAATAGCCCAATACAATGCAAGAGACTACATAACGCTAGAGTCTTTTAGAACTGAAACAAGTTAATTTAGATAACGACAGTAAATTACATTTCTTCAGATATTTTATTAGTTTCAAAAACTTTTAACTGGCGATACTAGTAATAGCAACAACGATAGAACGAAAACGAATAGATACAGGTTAAGTTGATATAAATTCTGATACATATGTAAAATCAGTTGACCGAGAGAGAGACCATACAATGGTTTCTAATGTGACGTGATAATTAGAAGCCAGATTTCATACATGCAGTCACTAATGTGTAGGCGTTGGAAAGTCAACAAGTTTTTATACCTCTTCGTACTTGCCGACGTCCTCGTTCTTCAGTTTGAGTACACACACTAAACAAAAACAAACAATGATCAAAATACACAAAGCATAAGATCATCTAAAACGTACTCGGATCTGACCATCCATTGGCATCCCTGGCCGTCAGGTTGCTGAAACAACTTGCAATGAAATTACATGTCAAAACAGATAAGCCTAGAAACAACCAAACAAAGCAATCACTATGTTATTAGCGTCCTCCTTTGTTTCAAATTCGCAAAACTACTTACGTGCATTTGATTGTTAGCTCAATGCAAGAGCTGAGCTCATCCGCAGAGGGCCGCATTTTAATCTGAAAACAAACTATCGAGAACTGCAATAAAAAAAAAACAAACTACGAATGCAGCGAGCAAACAAAAAATTGGTAACAACATTTACCTACGTCAACACAATCTACGTCAATTACAATTTTGCATAATAACGCTGTCGAAAAAAGAAGAAAACGGCGATTAAAGCGATAGGTGTACATTCATTAATCACAAAGCCATTGACGCAATGTAATGGTTAGAAAAACATTTGACACGCAAAAGAATGTTGTAAAAATCAATAAAACAGACGTAAGACGTCACAAATACCAGAAAAAGCTTAAAATAAATGAAATGCTCCAAACAAAGAAGCGCGTAAGAGAAGGTAGTTACGTCGAAAAAAGACATTCAGCGAAAAATCAGACGGGCAGAATTTATTTTGACCACATATGTGTAAAAACCAAAATCTTGCCATAATAATCAAAACAATGCAACGTTTGACAAGGCGACAAGTTAACAGCAACAAACTTTAAACGCCTTACATTGAGTTCAATAGGTTGAACCTAGAACGCATGTGGGCAATGCTAGATTAAAACCTGCTAACCCTCCTATGAATTACCCCATTTCTTTGGAAATTTTCCCCGTAACGAATGTTTCATACAGATACATATAGAAAAATTGCATATTTTTGCATCTATCAAAGGCAAAATCTGTCTTGCATGTTCTCAACGCAGCTCAGCAGACCGAATCACGGTTTGATGTCCAAAGCACAACAGTTATTCCAATCACGACATTTGCAACAAATATAAAACGTTGTCCTCGCAAAAAATGAAATATAGCCAGCAGATTGCCAGAACATGGCCAACGATCTCAACACGGCGTTGCAGTTGGAATATATAACAAAACAGACAAAAAAGTGAAATTTTTTGAAGTGGTCAAAACGCATTCTAAATTGGTTCTTTTGTTGATTATAATCAAATGGAGCGCATGAGTCCAATCAGGATACCAATTAGGCTTGACTCTAATAAACTATTATATTTTAAAGTTTTACTTGTTTGTAATTGTTACCAATCACTGTACATTTTAATGAGAATTAATTGAGTGATGGATGCAAAGCAAAAAGTAAGAAATAAGATTTGTGTCAACATAATAGTTAATTAAAGCTTCATGATATCACTAAGAAGTACATCACAACAATTTGCTTGAAGAATTTTCCCTACAAAAGACTGCACCTTTGAGCTCAACAAGTATAGCCTCCGAAATCAACAATTACTATTCAACATGAAAAACTAAAATTTAAAATATCGAAGTTTGTTTTAGTCAAAGCTAACTGTTATCCTTTTTGAACTTTTGCGCTCCATTTTTAAGATTGATATCTGCATAATTTTTATCAACCAAAGAACCTTTAGAATGCTTTTTGACCACTACAAAAATTTTCACTTTATCTGTCTGACATTTTCAACAAACATAAAATGACTCCAGGAGAGGCAAAAAATGAAATTTGGCCAGAAGATTGCCAGAACGTAGCCAACGAATTCAACGCTATTCGGCGTTGAAATTGGATGTTATAACAAAACAAACAAAATAAAATTTTTTGTAGTGGTCAAAAAGCATTCTAAATTGGTTCTTTGGTTGATTAAAAATATGCAAATCTCAATCTTTAAAATGGAGCAGAAAACTTCAATAAGGATACCAATTAGCACTGACTCTAATAAACTTTGGTACTTTAAAATTTTAGTTTTTGTAATGGTTACCAATCACTGTGCATTTTAATGAGAATCACTTGAGTGATGGATGCAAAGTAAAAAGTAAGAAATGAGATTTGTGTAATTATAATAGGTGATCAAGGCTTCATGAAAACATTAAGAAGTACATCACGCTATTTTACTCGGAGAATTGTCGCTACAAAAGACCTTTGAGCTCAACGCAAATATAGCCTTTGGAAATCAACAACTACTATTCAACTTGAAAAACTAAAATTTAAAATATGAAACTTTTTTTAGTCAACGCTAATTGGTATCCTTATTGAAATTTTGCGCTCCATTTTTATGATTGATATCTGCATATTTTTTATGAACCAAAGAACCAATTTAGAATGCTTTTTCATCACTACAAAAAATTTTCACTTAATGTGTCTGTTTTGTTATATATTCCAATTTCAACGCCGAATAGTGTTCAATTCGTTGGCTATGTTCTGGCAATCTGTTGGCTAAATTTCAAATTTCGCCTCTCCTGGAGTCAGTTTAAGTTTGTTGAAAATGTCAGACAGATAAAGTGAAAAAAATCGTAGTGGTCAAAAAGCATTCTAAAATGGTTCTTTGTTTGATAAATATGCAGATAACAATCTTAAAAATGGAGCGCAAACGTTCAAAAAGGATACCAAATAGCTTTGACTAAAACAAACTTTGATATTTTTTCATGTTGAATAGTAATTGTTGATTTCGAAGGCTATACTTGTTGAGCTCAAAGGTGCAGTCTTTTGTAGGGAAAATTCTTCAAACAAATTGTTGTGATGTACTTCTTAGTGATTTAATGAAGATTTAATTACCTATTATGATTACACAAATCTTATTTCTTACTTTTTGCTTTGGATCCGTCACTCAATAAATTCTCAATAAAAATGTTAACAATTACAAACAAGTAAAACTTTAAAATATAATAGTTTATTAGAGTCAAGCCTAATTGGTATCCTGATTGGACTCATGCGCTCTTGCGCACTTTTTTGTCTGTTTTGTTATATATTCCAACTTCAACGCCGAATAGTGTTCAGATCGTTGTCTATGTTCTGGCAGAAATAAGCAGATATCAATCTTACAAATGGAGCCCAAAAGTTCAAAAAGCATACCAATTAGCATTGACTATAACAAACTTTGATATTTTAACTGTCAGTTTTTCATGTTGAATAGTAGTTGTTGATTTCCAAATACTATTCTTGTATTGAACTCAAAGGTGCCGTCTTTTGTAAGGACAATTCTGCGAGCAAAATAGTGTAAAGTACTTCTTAATGTTTTCATGAAGCCTTGATCACCTATTATGTTTACAAAAATCTCAATTCTTACTTTTTGCTTTGCATTCATCACTCAAGTGATTTTTATGAAAATGCACAGCGATTGGTAACAATTACAAAGAAAAATTTAAAAAATCAAAGTTTATTAGGGTCAATTCTAATTCGTATCCTTATTGAACTTTTGCGCTTCATTTTTAAGATTGGTTATTAACCAAATACAAATGCTTTTTTGACCACTACAAAAAATTTTCACTTTATCTGTCTGACATTTGGAAGAAACATAAAACAACCCCAGAAGAGGCAAACGATGAAATATTGCCAGCAGGTTGCCAAAAAATAACCAACGATCTGAACATTATTTGGTGTTCAAATTGGAAAACAAAGCAGACAAAGAAAGTAAAAACTTACTCACCGGAAAGGGAGACTTTTGTTCTTTGGAGCAGATTGAAGCTCGCATTTTCGTCCTTAAGCTTTACGAAGTAGCGCTTATGAAGAGTATAATCCCTCTACACTTTCTAACGTTTCACGGGCCGAAAAAGACATAGCTATTGATAAACAAGACAAATTTTGAAAGAAACACATTCAAATATGGTACGAGCATTTGATTCGATAATAGAGAAGCAGCCAGTCCTATACCTTTGACCATATAAAGGAAATGCTGCGCGAACGTGGCGTAAGTTGACAAAGAGATTCTGTAGCTTCGAACGACCCAGATTACAGAAATTAGTAAACGAAGTCACTAGCATTGTCAAAAGCGATGATGAAAAGTTAATCGCGTATATACAAGAGCAGAGAGGCTACAGTATAATCCTAATCAAGTCAAAGAGGGTTTAAGTGAAAATGAAATTACATCAATTTTATTGGAATGTTTACCAAAAGAGTATGACAACTTTGCTACACTTGTTAAGTACGGCAGTGAGAGCAAGTCACATGATGAGTTGAAGCGTGATCTTATTAACGTTGACAACGAGCAAAGACTAGAAGTGAGAAGCATGCAAGTGAAAGTGTGTTCCTAGTTAAGCAGAACAGGTGCCATATCTGTAATAAGCGCATCTTCATCTTACCAATTTCTGTCGCACAAATAATAACCGTAAGCCTCAGAACATGCAACCTAGAACCAGCAAAGCGGTTCAGAGCTAAAATTTCAGTATGTTTGGACATATAGCTGCAGACTGCAAAAACAAAAGTTTGAGAGCCACGCCAGGCGAAGAAGCAGACAAGAAATTTAGTTAAAAAAGAGTATTTAAGCTTCTCCTGGTGTCCAGATACTGATAAAGAAGAAGACTAGTGTCAGACTCAAGGGCAACAAGCCACATGATCATTGGCAGGGAGTTGGTTATTAGTTTCGACGATAGTTCTCCAGGCAAAATGCAGAACGCAAACAAAACAGTCTGGCAGAGGTATTGTCTCGTTTTTACATCAGGATAGTTAAAGTCGATCAAAAAATAGTACTTGAGCTTTGTTTATAGCTGAAAACTCCACCGTCTGGTGTCAATGAGGGATGCAGGAGCTTAAGTTTCAATTGGGCCCAACCTAAGCGTAATTGACAGAAATGGAGTTCAATTCCCATTCAGACAAAAAAATTTTTAAATGGGATTTTAGTGAGCCAGGTACAATTAGCAGAGAAACTTGTTTACTATCCGCTAGCTTAAAAATGTGGCACAAGAGATTGGGTTAAAACATTTTTACAGACCTAAGCAAACCAGTTGAAAAGGTTAAAAAAAAGATATTCAGCGACAGCTAGGTAGAGATTTGTGAGTTGAATAAGGCTAAGAAACAATCAATAGCAAACGACTGCACAAATGGAGCACAAGCAGTTTTGTGCACACAGCAGAGATTGTGCACACAGCTATCTAATGGCACATAACCCTTGAAGCTTTAGATGGTCACAAAGATGCAATAGAAATTGATGATAGTTTCATTAGATTTGTGGAGACGTAGGCCAGCCTCAGACTTTAGTATCAGACAATGCCAAGGAGCTTAAAGCTAACAATTTTAAGACGTTGACCCTGCTAAAATGAATGCAGCTTAAAATCTGCTGCGTATACACGTACAGAACATGGAAAAATTGAGATACATTGTGATGTCACTGTAGGAATCACTACGTGTTTAGATCAGGCCAGTTTAGACAAAATATTGGACCTATTCGCATAAACTGGCCTTTCATTTGAGCAATTTCTGCTTGCACTCAGCAAAAAAGGAAACTCCTCATGAAGCTAAGGATGAGAGGAAACCAAATCTCAGTTTCATGAAAGTTTACGCTTTAGTCGCATATCTTTATAAAAAACCTGTTTAGAAAATGATAGAAAAGCGAAGAAAGCAATATTCCTAGGTATGCACCTGATAGTAGATCCTCCCTGACTGGAATTCAGAATGAGCGAGGTGAAATTAAGGTTCAAAAACGGAATGCAAATTCAGAACAACTATTACTTCGGAGCCAATGAGCAGGGAAATTTAGATGAGGTAAACAAAGAAATGAGCTTTCATAAGAGAAAATGTTGATCACTAAAATGCCAACGAGGCCACCGAGAATAAAAACTGGAAAAAGCAACGGAGAGCGATTACAAATCTCTTAGACAAAATAAAATTTGCGAACTAGTTAAAAATAGGGCAAAAATAGTGGGTAGAAGTAGATGGCATTTCGGTGTTAAGGTCCGACGTGAGAAATAAGTATATTTACAGCAAGATTTGTGGCCAAATGTTATAGTCTTTGGCACAAGTATAGATTTTGGCACAAGATTTTCATGTGAAGTACTCACCAACAACTAGGCTATCAAGAATTCGTTTTGTTGTGGGTTTGTCTGCTCATTTCGGGTCCAAGTTGAGACAAATGGATATAAAAACGGCATATCTTAAAGCGCCTATAGAAGAAAATTACATGAATTGGCCGGAACGTTTTCAGCAATTAGACAGCAAGGTAAACCTCTTGTTTGCTTGATGAAGAAACGTCTTTACGGTCTTAAGCAACAGAGAAGAAATTGGTTTCTTACAATTAAAAAAAATTCGGTTGATGCTAATTGTTTGCTGATTAAGAAAAAATAAATCCGAGGCACAGTTTGTTCTTGGCTTGATATTATAACAAGTTGCGAAAGTCAACAAAAAGTCTCCTCTTGGTTTGAACGTGAGCTGTCCACGGAATTAAAATTAGTGATTGAACGGATTTTTGTTGGTTTCTTGGAAGGAAAAAATGAATAAGGAGAACTGCATTGAAATTAACCAGCAACAGTACATTGAAAAAACTGCTATAAAGACTGGCACTACAAAAATGTTAACCAATGGAGACACCACTTACAGAGTTAAACCTTAATAGAAATAACTGCCCTCAGGAGGGGAGTGAAGAGCAAGATAAAATAACAAATCGTGACTTCATAAACAAATGACTTAAATTAAGTAGGTTGCTTACGTTATTTAGCCTGCGCGAGTGGACAAGACATAGCTTTTGCAGCGAACTGCTTTTGTTTTGTTGAAAATCCAGGTGAAAAAGCACTGGAAAACAGGTAAAAGAGTTCTGAAATACTTAAAACGTTCCAGATCAAAGAGTTTGGTTTTTAGGAGGGGAGATAAAATTAAGAGCGCTTCTCAGATGCCGAACGGGGAAGGAAATTTCGACCATAGGAAAGTAATTCCGGATACTGCTTCACACGAAATAGTGACAAAACTGTAGTCGGTTAGTCAACAAAAGTTCAGATATTTTGCTACATCAACGTCAGAAGCCGATATGAATCATTTAGTAGAAGCGACACAGGAAGTCATTCACTTTAGAGATCTATTCCAAGTCTTAGGTGATCAGATACAAAAACCTGAGATTTTCGTTGACAATCAGGCCTAGGTAAAATGAGCAAGCAGACCAATATCTACGAAGAAACTGAACACTTTGCCATTAAACTTCCTTTCATAAGGGAGCTTGTAGAAAGACAAGATCTAGAATTGAATTATTTGCAGACTGACCTCATGATAGCAGATTCCCTCACCAGGGGTTAGGGAAAACAAAACACGCGAAGTTTTGCACGGCTCTGCTAGGTGACACCCAAATCAAAAGGCGGGGTGAAGGAAGCAAAGAAGGCATAAAGCTATATGAACCAACTCACTTGTAATAAAACTTGTCGCCAATTGAACCTTTGATCAATACGTCACTTTCATATCAAGACAACGCTTGTCAGTATTGTTTTGTGATGTAAACTCAATTAAATCATCAGTTTCACAAACATAGCCGGCAGATTGCCGGAATAGCTGCGAAAGAATAGACCTGCGTGCCATATAATAGAGATAGAAACAGATACAGATCTAAATTGATAAAAAAATCGACGCCGCTCAAAAAACTAAGCTAAAAAAACAAAAAAACATTCAGCGATAAATTAATAAAACTTGTCAAAAATTCATCCCGCAGAAGCCTCTTATTAGGGACCTTTACTGTACATATGAGTTCCTTTGACCTTAAACAAATTCAAATTAAACCTAAGTTTTAAAGTGCAAAAGTCATTTTATTGAGTGAGGTAAGTCACGTATGATCAAAATCTAATCACGCAAATAACCTAAAAACTTTCGCTAAAGCGAGTGAGAAATGACGTCACGCGCGCAAATGTCGTTAGTGAGAGGAAGAAGTCATTCAGAAAATTTGACTTTTTCAGCTTTGCTGTGTGAACAAATGTAAAACGAAAAAAGAGCGTCAGACGACGAAACAAAAAAAAACCAAGAGCACCGCAATATAGCTACGCTCAGCTTACAGCTTCGCAGCTATAATAAAATCATCCAGCAAATTACAGCACTTCATAGTTGAGAGCAAATATCTCATGTATCAAATGCGTCTGATTGACATCTAAACAGAAAAGGACTCAAATCCAACTGCCTCTTTGAAACAAACTGGTGTCGAATTTAATAAAACCAATAGGATTTGATTAACTTGGAAAATTTTTTAACGGGTCGACCTGACAGTGTTCAAGCATTTTCATTTTTTAATGTAGCTGACCAAATAACAATAAAATTTATTTGACATTAGACTTGAAAACCATTATTATTGCACAGTTGACGTAACAGTGGCTGTAATGCTGGAGACTTATCGTAATTTGTAGTATTAATTGACAGTTATATTGGTAGTACATCAGCACCAACAGTTTGCTAAATTTGAACTAGTTAAGCAAATTATAAATAGAATAAATAGGAAAATGTGAACCCTCCAAAAACTTGAAGCAGGTTCAACCTTTTGCCAGCAGAGTTTGACAGCAACAACATGACAAACCCACCGCGGTTTCTTCATTCAGCTTTCATCTGAATTCCTGATTCAATTGCTGGGTTTGTTTGCGTAGTTGCAGATATTAAACATAGCCGGCAAATTGCCGGAAATTAGCCGCCGTTGACGCACATTGGGATTGAAACAGAAAAAGAAAAAAGTTAGGAGATAAAAATCGACAGAACTTTTTAAGTGTCAAAGTAAATTTATTTGGTGTGCAAATTTTGCATATTCAGTTAATTTCTAAAATAACATTTATTTCAGCTTCTAAACTGAAGGCTATTAAGCATAATATTTATGCCAGCTAGCATTCTCTTTAATGAACTTTGATAACCTAGTGCATTATGACTTAATGACCGCGCTTGATACGTTGATCCTGTTTCTTTTGACTTTGCTATTTTGATTTTGACCGTATTCACATTACAAAATTCATTGCGTGAAACAATTTAAAATCCATTCAGTTGAAACAGTGAAGTAAGTCATAAGTCAAGCGTGAGAATTGTAACTTATGTGAAACGGAAAACGTGATCAAAAGGTAAAGCGAATAAAAAAGAACACCTAAAAATACCGTAGAGAGGCTGAGGGCGGCAATTAAACATAACCTACTATTGTAGGAAGAAATGCTCTAGAACGACTAAAGGAATTCATATCTATTGCAGGGGTTGTTGGTTGGTGTAACTACATTAACCAAGGGGGCTTCAAATGATGTCAGGAGAGGTTAATATATGCTACGCTACTACAAATAATAATAATAATAAATTGTTTCCATCAGTCAATAAGTAGCTTTTCACAATTACCTGTACAAATACAATCACATATTTGACTGTGGGAGAGCACTATTGGGCCGATGGCCCGTTCTCAAGTGTCTCGTATAACCTATAAAATTTCAAAAAAATAGACAAATTTGGTTGCTCTGCTCATGTGGCCTTAAGTAGTGAACTGCCGTCCCTTTATTTCAGCTGCTGACACTAGTGAATGAGCGAGAGAGAATTAGATCACGCGAAGAGAGAATTAAATGTAGGGTGTAAAAGTAACTCGAAAGTCAAAATTCAGCATAAAAAGACCAGCACGTTTACTATAAAGCTTCAAACTTCGATCGAGAGCAAATAAAAAGTTAGCTATATATCAATATGAACAACCTACAATAATAAGTTTTTATAATATTTTTGAGAAAGAGAAATGGGGGGAAGGAGGTGAGTCGGGACTTACCGCACCTCCTTTACACCTCTTTGGCGTACACGTAAGAGACTCGTAAAGCTCTAAGGTCACTGAAGCGTGGTCTTTATCAGGTTATCCTGAATCGGAGGATGAATCTCAGAAAAGTCACATTATCTAGTACGACCCATATTTATTCTCTACAGACGGTGTTTGAGAGAAATTAATTACAAAGCTTTAATCAATAAAGTTCTCGGCAATAATTTGTTTAAATAATAGAGCCACAGCTTTCTCAAAAAAATGTTATCACATCAATTATCTAGTCCAAAAACCAAAACGTCAAGAATTCACCATTTACATTGAGATAACAAAACGAAATGAAATCCACACTAAAACATCAACATCAATCAATCAACTTCTACAATTAAAGACAACCTCTTCAAAATGTTCACTATATTTGTCATTTCATTGCATTTTTCAAAATGTTGTCAATGCTCTCAATCAACTTAGCTAGATATATGTTCATCTTAAGAGCAGCCTCGTCAAATTTTGACCTCAGGACAAATCTCCTTCCTTAGAAACTGTTTAAATTAAACTACTATTTACCTATCTGAACTTTCTTGAACCTTAAGCGTCAATAAAACTGGCATGATGAAAGTTTTCTATGGAAATTTATTTTTTGTTACAATCTATTGAAGTAATATAAATAGGCATAGTTATTCCATATTCTCCCAGATTTGCCCACAATTGTTTAGCTAATATTGAATTTAGATACTGACATTTAAAATACATTTGGCCTCTGAGGTAAGCACAGGTTGTAAAATGAGTCGCTCTTCCAAAAAGACTGTGGTTTCCATGCATACACTGCTTTCTTCTTGATGTTCTTCGTGTCTTCTGTTCCCGTATAGTGAGGATCCAGTATGAGATATCTGACTGAATGCTCAATTGCTTCATCCTCATAATAAATCCCACAGATTGTGTGTGCTAGAACACCTCCACCTACCATGATTGGAGTTCCATGTGCCCTAGAAATTGAAGCATTTTCACTTTGCCGACTCAGGTCAATTCTGGTTGACATTTTAGTGGATAAGTATATGCATAAACATCACCCCGTATCATTCAACTGCGAATATTCTAGATTAACCAGCCAATCAAAATAGATAGTTTTGTGTCAAAAGTTTTATTGGTTCATTTAACATATCCGCGCTGCGTGTTTAGCGGTGTTCCCTATTTCTGAAACACTTTGTAACTGTACTTTTTCTGCATTTTGTAAAATTACTTGAAATGTTGGGCAATTCTGCCAGCATTGGAGACCAGTTGATCGCCACTTTGGACATTGATGAATGCACTAGTTATGTCCAGGTGATGATCCAAAACGTAGCTGACCTCAAAAGACCCAATCCACTGGGAGGAACCCACAAACGAGGCCGGCTTGTCGCCAATTGTGTGCAGGGTTTGTTGTATTTCTTTGTGACTGAAAGAAAAAGTTTCAGTTTTAATCAACAGAACAGATTAATCTGTCTGTGTAACTATGACACACAGAGCAAAAAGCAAATTAAATATTTGCAGACCAATTAGTGAAAAAACCTCACGAAGACAACACAGGTTTTAACGAAAATCTTGACGACGAAATGGAAGACATAACAGGAAAAGTGCGGAATTACAATTCAAAGAAATTAATATAAAAACGAGAATATCAGAGTTATTACAAGAAAAGATTTTGATACCCAAAAACGCATATGGCTCTATGTTTACAAAATTTGGAAAAACAACAAAAAGAAGTTCTACAAATCTGCCCTCTTTAGAGAACCAGTAGTGGCGAAGTCACCAAAAAATCAAGGTTAATCGGAAAGGGAACACTACACTTTTTAAACACTTGTTAGCCGCAAATAAACAAAAAGAACGAGAAAAGAGAACAAAATCAAGGACATAGCATTAACTACATATTAAAACATGTATCCAATCACATCGATGTAATCACATCGATTATCTAGTCGTAAATGTAATCACATCAATTATCTAGTCGAAAAACCAAAACGTCAAGAATTCACCATTTACATTGTGATAAAAAACGAAATGAAATCCACACAAAAACATAAACATCAATCAATCAACTTCTACAATTAAAGACAACCTCTCCAAAATGTTCACTATATTTGTCATTTCATTGCATTTTTCAAAATGTTGTCAATGCTCTTAATCAACTTAGCTAGATATATGTTCATCTTAAGAGCAGCCTCGTCAAATTTTGACCTCAGGACAAATCTCCTTCCTTAGAAACTGTTTAAATTAAACTACTACTTACCTATCTGAACTTTCTTGAACCTTAAGCGTCAATAAAACTGGCATGATGAAAGTTTTCTGTGGAAACTTATTTTTTGTTACAATCTATTGAATTAATATAAATAGGCATAGTTATTCCATATTATCTCAGATTTGCCCACAATTGTTTAGCTAATATTGAATTTAGATACTGACATTTAAAACACATTTGGCCTCTGAGGTAAGCACAGGTTGTAAAATGAGTCGCTCTTCCAAAAAGACTGGTTTCCATGCATACACTGCTTTCTTCTTGATGTTCTTCATGTCTTCTGTTCCCGTATAGTGAGGATCAAGTATGAGATATCTGACTGAATGCTCAATTGCTTCATCCTCATAGCAAATTCCACAGATTGTGTGTGCTAGAACACCTCCACCTACCATGATTGGAGTTCCATGTGCCCTAGAAATTGAAGCATTTTCACTTTGCCGACTCAGGTCAATTCTGGTTGACATTTTAGTGGATAAGTATATGCATAAACATCACCCCGTATCATTCAACTGCGAATATTCTAGATTAACCAGCCAATCAAAATAGATAGTTTTGTGTCAAAAGTTTTATTGGTTCATTTAACATCCGCGCTGCGTGTTTAGCGGTGCTCCCTATTTCAGTCATTAAACACTTTGTAACTGTACTTTTTCTGCAGTTTGTAAAATTACTCGAAATGTTGGGCAATTCTGCCAGCATTGGAGAACAGTTTATCGCCACTTTGGACATTGATGAATGCACTAGTTATGTCCAGGTGATGATCCAAAATGTAGCTGACCTCGAAAGACCCAATCCACTGGGAGGAACCCACAAACGAGGCCGGCTTGTCGCCAATTGTGTGCAGGGTTTGTTGTATTTCTTTGTGACTGAAAGAAAACGTTTCAGTTTTAATCAACAGAATAGATAAATATGTCTGTGTAACTATGACACACAGAGCAAAAAGCAAATTAACATTTGCAAAAAAATATTTGCAAATTAAGAATTTGCAGACCAATTAGTGAAAAAAGCTCACAAAGACAACACAGGTTTTAACGAAAATCTTGACGACGAAATGGAAGACATAACAGGAAAAGTGCTGAATTACAATTCAAAGAAAACGAGAATATCAGAGTTATTACAAGAAAAGATTTTGAAACCCAAAAACGCATATGGCTCTATGTTTACAAAATTTGGAAAAACAACAAAAAGAAGTTCTACAAATCTGCCCTCTTTAGAGAACCAGTGGTGGCGAAGTCACCAAAAAATCAAGGTAAATTGGAAAGCGAACACTACACTTTTTAAACACTTGTTAGCCGCAAATAAACAAAAAGAACGAGAAAAGAGAACAAAATCAAGGACACAGCATTAACTACATATTAAAGCATGTATCCGCATAGAATTCTTAACCATAAGAACGTGTATATCTGTTTTTGTTCCAACCCACTATAGTGGTGAAGAAAATATAAAAGCCAAACTTGGTTCCTTTATGACACCAAAAGACCGATAGCGCAGAAATAAAAACTGCGAAAATGCTCGTTTACTCAGATTAGAGCTATTTTAAAATCCCGGGCATAAAAAAGCTTTCTTGGGGTATCAATTTAGCGGCCTTTCGCTATATTAAACCGATAGTTATCAAAAATCATCATTTATTTTTGATAGCGATGCAGCGATAGCAAGGCCAGTTTTGATCTCATCGTTGATTTTCTTAAAGAGGATTCGGACTGTATTTTGGCTCTCCCTTTTATTTTTTTTGTATTTGTTTTCATCCCAATTGCGGACAAGTCTGTTTTCATGAAGAGTTTTAATTAACGAGAGATTCCATATATGTTCAAATGAAGCCCAATAAATCACTTTTATATTTGAAAAAGTTCATAGTTTTTACGGCTACGACAATGTGTTTTCGTAAACGTTTAAAAAGTCTCGAATATTGCCAGCATTTGTTGTTCTTTCGTAGTCTCAAAACTGTGTATAATGGATCAAATTGGGGTGGTCTGATTGGCTATCTAAGTACCTATTATTGAAACTATCTAATGCTTTCAATAAATACCTAATGCTTTATCGCTCACATAACTCTATAATTATCCAAAACTCAAAATTAATTTTTGGTTATTTGTGATATCACATTTTGTCAAATTATCCCTTTCTCTAACATTTGGATCAATTATTTGTTTAAGTAAATGAGCAGCCAAAAAACTTTTGGATTGTGATGAGGGAGATGTCCTCCTAACTTAAAATTGTTATTTTTTCGGACTCTTTATGTTAATTACAGACCAGAACGATTTGAAATCAAATCTCAATTATTGACCGTGCAAATGAAAGCCAATGAAAATACGTTTTAAGTTCAGTAAAAAGCTCATGTTTTTCTGGGTTCAACAATGTGTTTGCGTAAAATTGTTTCTGAATTGCTTCTTTGTGATTTTGCAGTTTATTGACGAAGTCCTGCAAATGACAGGTCAATATTGGCTTCAAGCATTTACAAAATAATCAATTTTGTATTCTTTTGCTGAAAGTTTGCGCTGATGAAATTTGAAAAAATTTAACGGTTTACTGGGCTTTGCCATATTTTATCTTATTTCTGTCACCTTGACGTTTAGTCTAATCAGGGAGAGAGGTCGCATCCTTCTTCAAGTGGAATGAAACTTAGCCTTCTTTGTTGTTTTATCATTTCAATAGTGGTTTTCTTGATAAGACGAGTTTTCATAACTTTTTGATTTATGGATCATTTCCATTTTTGATAATCGTTTTTTGCTGTCTTGCCCCATTGTCACACAAATGACACATTAATGACAATTTACATATCACATTAACGGCGTTGAAATAAAGCACAATTGATGATATCCAACATTTTTAGTGATTAGATTACAATTTTAACGGCTTCAACAACGTTCTATCGCAAAATTTAATTGACTTCAATTTTGCCTGTATTTGTTCTTTTTGTAGTCGTATTTCATTCTGGTTAATTACAGGTCTCAATATCTTCCAAATGACCCAAAAATTGAAGCTATTTGATTTCAGTTGATAGCTAAAGATTTGCATGAATTTGTAATTCATCGTTTTTGAAAATTAACGTACTTTCCTTTTTAAAAGCCTGTTTGAAGAAGTTTATGAGTATAAAAACTAAAACTGTTTCAAACAGGAAAACATCACAATACTAACAGCCGTTTCAAACTCCCAACGCTTCAAGATAGCGAGGACGACGTCATTTCAACAAAATTACAACAGAAATGACAATATGTTGAACACACCAATCAGGATGACGTAGCAATTATTCCGAAGATACAAACACCAGTTTCTTTTTTTTTTGTAAAATTCATTAGTTCTTCAAACCTCCCCCTTCGAATTCTCACACTTCAATTCTTTGCCCTCCCAGCAGCAGTGGTTTTAAATTACAGGGAATGATTTTATCCACGATAACCACGATAAACCAGAAGGGTTTTAGAAGAGGAGAGCACAAAAGTTATTCAATTTCCCAAGATGGAATGTGAAAATTTTGTGTGGATGTAGTCACCGAAAAGGCTGGCCAGCAACTGCTTCGTCAACTAAACGTACCCGATGACATTCTTGTGAGTGTATCCCTGAAGGAGGAACCAACTCCATACAGTCTGGAGACTCCTGTACGCACATCCCCACCCACTGTCACTCATGCTATCCTGCATGTAGTGGAAATAGGCATACTGGCCCTTGACTGTCTCGCAAACTGTACCTGCATAATTGCCAATTCCACTCGATCCAGACAATTTGGGTGGTGGAGGAGTGGTAGATTCGTCAAATACTAGCTGAAAACATATAAACATAACCCGAGGTCCATGCCTACCAAAGTTGATTTTGTACCTCCCGTGTTTTCGGTGACCGATACAGTTGAAAAGGCTACAGCTCTAAGAGAACTTATGCAATAAAACTCAATGCTCTCTGCCCTTAGCAGTTTACCCCGTTGCTCATAAGAAAAGACAAATAGGCCAGAGAGAAGATCGATCAAGTGAAAAATCGCTAAAAAAGAACAAGACCCAAATAACTGTAACAATTTTACAAATAGTGAGAGCAATTATTAAGCCTTTTGTAATTTTTCAGTTCTCTTTAAGTAAGGTTGATGGCGCTTCTAGTCTCAACAGAATTTGGCCAGGTCCGGACAAAACAGGTAATACATCTAATTAGGAGCTCGAGATATTCGTTCAGAAAAGCTGAAATTTTATAACTCATTGTGACCTTTTCAAATAGAAAGACCTTTTCAAATAAACCGACGTACCCGCTTTTTCACTGGGCTTGGAAATTCACTAGATTTGGTCTTTTTCATTTATACTGGCTCAAAATTTTTTAAGCCGGGATTTACAACCATTAAAAGAAGCAATTGGTTCTGCTTCACAAAATCAAACAGAACATTGCCTTGCAATGTGAAATTAAGAAGTAAAGGTAAAGTGGATCGGAATCAATTTTTTTGTCTCAAAAGACTACAAAACTTATCTTAATGTATAAATGGAAATGCGCAAATAGTAAAAAAAAACCGCTTAAAAGATTACAAAATAACGAGAAATGGATTCTATATAGTCGGTTGTTAAACTAACTGCCGCATTTGCTTACGTGGTTTGTCTTTTTACTTTGAGTATCTCCTTCAACGTGCTTCTCACATAAATCCTTAAAGTAATTCAGGTAGACTTCCTACTCCTTAACTGAACTCGTCTTAGATTTTGCATCACCCTAATCTTAGTTTAATATCAATTTTAACTTACAAGTTAAGGCCTCACGACCTTAAAACATTAACGTTACCATTACTTACTTAAAAAGTATATTATTGTTCTTAATTTTTCATTAAGAAGCATGCTCCACAAAAGACCGTCTTCATACGCCATGACAAGCCTAAACTAACGCTACATCAACAATGGATATCAAAATATACGGTTAAAAAGTTTGCAAAGACAGATTTTCCTGCAAAGTTTGAAGCAGGAAAATGAAAAACATCTAGATGTGTTTCAAAAGTTAAAAAGTGCACGAAAAAGGTGGAATTTTATCAACGAAATCAGAAACAGTGAAAAAACACAGACAGAAATACCAAGACTCAAAAACAGTTTTGGAACGGTTTCGACCAATGGAAATGATATTGCCAATCTTCTCAACTATAAATTTTCAGCGTTAGGTAAATATTTTGGTAAAAAAGAACAGTATCAATTCTGTAACAATGCGGCAGGCCACAGTAACAAATTTATATTCAGGTATACGACAACCAAGGAGATATTTGATTTGCTCAACAATATAAATGTTAAAAACCGTTGGGTCCATCACTTATTCCAGCTTGGGCTTTAAAAGATGCAAGAGAACACATATCTGAACCACTCTGTTTTTTGATTAACCAATTCTTAACTGAACAACTCTTTCCTGACGACCTTAAGCGTGCCCACGTGTTTCTTCTTTTCAAAAAAGATGATCCTGAAGACCCGATAAATTATCGACCAATTTCGCTTACTGGAGCTCTAGCTAAAATTTTTGAAAACCTTCCTCGAGATCAAATATTAGCCTAATTAGAGAAGAATAAACTGCTTCCAACAACACAGTTTGGATATAGAAAAAAAGTGTCAACTACAGATGCCCTTTTATATTGCACTGAAAAAATTCAGATATGATCAATAATCGTTGAAGGAGCATTTTTAGACCTATCAAAGCTTTTGATTTGATATCACATCCTATTCTTCTGCACAAAACTAAACTTTTAGGTTTTAGTGAACAAGCAAATACAATTCTAAAATCTTATCCAGAAAACCGTGTTCAAAAAGTTAAATTCTCGAAGTATGAATCAAATTGGATAACACTTAACCGTGGAGTACCACAAGGTAATGTGCTAGGCTCACTGCCTTTTAACATATATGTAAATGATATGAAATATGATACTGACGTGAATTCTAATATAATCGAGTACGCTGATAATACTTTTATCTTTTGCAGTGGAAAAACAATTTCTGAATAAAAATTACATCTTGAAAAAAGTATTGCTAAACTCATTCTCTTTTTCAAGAAAAATGCTTTACTTAACGCTCTTGTTTTAAGTCATCTGCATTACCCAATTGTTCTCCTCTCAGGTTTTAAAAAATAACTTCGAGTTACTCTAAATAAACAACTGAACTGGGGGATAAAGGCATGTTTCAATAGAACCAAATTTGACAGGACGACTGATCTCAAGATCAAACACAAAACCTTACCAGTAGAATACCTCATAGAGTATCGGGTTATTATATATTTTATGAAGCTTCTTAAAGCAGATCTACCAGCTTTCGATGAACTCAAGTTAGCCACCCTAAGTGCTAAAATAAATGACCGTACAAACAAGCTGTCATTTGGAGCAAACCAAAAAAATATATAATGCAAAACTGTTTTTCAAAAAATTCAGTTGACTGGTATAACGATTTACCTCTCGCCTTGAGGCGGAATATCCCTAAAAAGCGGGCTCTCAAAACTACAATAAAATATCATTTCTGGAATGAGTTTCAAGACCCAACGGTCTCTGAATTGAATTCTTATCTCAATTCTTTCAAGTTCAATCTTAATTTGACTTAATTTTACGGCGTCATTTATTCTTCTAAGAAATGTTAATTGAAGGATTAGCATTTTTAAAACTTTTCTCTTTTCTCGAAAATGTTAATTGTGGAATTAGCATTTTTAAAAATTTTTCTCAAAATTATAATTCATCTCTCTTAATTTGTTGATATTTTAAAACATTGTAAATTTAATACAACTTTAAACTTTCACAATCTGTGACGTTTGTTTCATTCATTCATTTATACTTCTTAACACTAAATTGCCTTCAAACTATGTTCTGTATTTTATAGTTCATACTCAAAGGAATTAATAATGTTTTTTTTCTATTTTGTGTGCAAATCAGGGTACTTTTTGCGGACTGTTCAATTCGAAGTAGACCGTATTTGAACATCATTAACTAATGTTACCTCGATTTAAGAAAGATCAAACAAAATTGACTGGATACTTGAGACCAGAACATCACAAAATATAATTTTGTTAAAAATTGTTTTTCATTCTTTTCCAGTTAATTATTCCTAAAGCATCAACAGGTATTTCTAATATAAACTCTCAACAGTCTTACAGTTGAATGCTTATTAAATTTAACTGAAAATGTTGACAAGTCGCCAGTATTCTTTTCCTTTTATTAAATAATTGAAATCAAAAAGTTATTCGTAAAAGAGTAAAAAAAATTCATTATTTTCAGGTAAAAACCTGCGCAACTTCACGCAATACCTTGAAATCCTGTTTTCTATTTTTGGGGTTTCATATAAGTATAAAAGTATCAAGTTAAAGTATAAAAAGTGAAGGTAGTTACATTGTATGATAGAGGATAGGATAAAGTTAGGATTCTTAAGGTGGTGATGCCCTGGTTTTTTTTCTAGTAAAGTAATTTGTCAAAGTTACCGTAAGTTTGTCAGGGCAAATGAAACTTAGATTTGCCTTAACCAAGTTTTTAAGGTTAAATTAACTTTATTCATTGTTATTGTGCTACATCGCCTATGGCGTCGCAGGCTCTTTACCTTTGAAATAAAGGAATTAAAATGGCACTCTTACATATTGTTTTAATCGGTTTGAGCAACAGTAGAGTCAAAAATATTAAAAACATTATTAGATACTTCACTTAGACCGATAACGGTCGAACATTGGAAAAGTTGGAGTTGGAGTTGGAAATATGTAAGTTATCACCTGAGTTGTGAATAGCGGTTTGAAACGAACTGCATTTTCCTTTCGAAATACCGGCTTAGATTTCTCAATTCCATACTTCTCGTGCAACTTTGATCTCACCGATCTTCCCAAGTCTTCTTTTCCTCCTATTGGCATCAACTCAGTCACAATATTAGGTTCTTCGTTTAAATTTCTGCTATTGTCACTTGATTCCGATAATTCTTCATTTCGGAACGAAGTGAGGTCAAAATGATATGGATACGAGGGGACTATTGAGCTATTTTGATCCCAACTTTTCGACTCGCTTGAAGAATCTTCAAATTGTTTATGAAATGTTTTCTGAAGGTGAAGATGGTGTTCAAGGAACTGCCTCAATGTCTGCTCATTTAACTTAGAGGAACAGACAAGCTGTAGAATGTCGATTGGAATATCAAAACTGTGAAACTTTGTCTGGTCAGGATTGAGTGACTCGGTCAAGACAGGCGCTGAAAGAACAATAAACTACCTAGAATCAACTAAAATCTACCACATCAGTGCGCATATCTTAGAAACTATATTGTTACCACTAACACATGAGATTGAGATTGCGGTCATACTCAAAAAACTGCCCTTCGCTAGGAAATTGTCTCTTCAGCTACGGTTGATCGCATAATTAGAGAACAGTGGGCCGTAAGACCCTTACTTAGGGTACTTAATGCCCTCCGGGCTTTAAGTGTTTATCCCGTTTTTGAAATAGTACAAAAATCGTATAAGAAAAGAACGACATGACTAATTGCTACAAATTTTTTACAGAGCAATTAAAAAATTTCGATTTTTTTCATTTTTGTTTGGACAAGCACGTCGATCCCTAATTTTTTATACAGAAAAGTGTCTCAAAAATTTCTTGAAAAGAACAAAATTGCGGAGAAAAAAATTAGTCCCTGGACCGCTAAGTATTGATATATTTCAAACTACCATTTTTTCAGCGATTTAGAGGAAAATTAAAATTCCTGGAAAATTTAGGGGACGTTGACAGCTTTTATTCCATGTCTTATCACTTAGCCTATACCGTAATGACAAGAAAATTGATCATGATTGGTTTGGAAACGAGCAAAATGGAAAGAACTTCAAGACAAAGAAATCCATCCTGTGACCGCCTCCTCACATGGATTCTTTTCCTCACCTATGAAAATAATCACCGATAAAATCTTGAAGCAAAAAATCACAAGCTAGAAGCAATCTAGAAATTAGCATGAGTCTCAAATGAAAAGATTTTGTTAAACTTTAATGAAGATTTCCAAACGTCCAATTTTCATTAAGATACGGCAGATCACTATAATTCTGATGATAATTTTCGCTTATTATGTTATCTTTTTAGATTACACGTCTCCATTTGTAATATTGCATTTATCTGAAGAATCAACGTTTTTATATATAAAAAACCTTGGCAAAAAACACGCAGTCACAGACAAGTTAGATATGAAAAAATAACAGGAAACCAAAAAAAATTGATTAGATAAATCCAGAACTCGCCGCTGAATTAGATCTGCCGCAGAAACAGTTTAAAATCAGTTTATGCACAACCACCACTTCAGATATCATAAATCCGCAGAGAAAAACTTCATTTACATTCAGTATCTATAAAACTAACTGTATTTTTTCAATCAAAAAGGACAAAGTTCAAAAGTTTATACTTTTCTGATTTTAAATTGCATTGATATGTGACAGCCCTGATTAATGATTTGGAATGATAATCAGGAAACATATCAAGCATTGGGGAGTAAATATTTAGTTTGATTTTAGCGCTTATGTCAATACGGTGACCCCTAATTTGGTTTTGAACTAGGAGTGTATGAATACGATATTAACGAAAAAAATGGCGGGAAAAAAGATTCGATCAAGAAAAAAATTTCATCACGGTGGCATAAAATAGCATAACATTTCATTAATCATATTGGTTGATTATAAAGTAGAATTTTTCAAATGTTTTGGAAAATTAAATTTTTTGAGGGTTACCTATTAAATCTAACAAGGAGGCTCGTTAATGTGCGTTTGCACATTAAGTTCCGACCCCGCTCATCTACATTTTTCACTTAATTGTCTACCAAATGAGGAAGAGATAAAAAAAAATTGACATATCAATATATCGTTCAACAAACTACTATAAGAATAAAACAATTTACTCTAGAGGGCCTATGAGACCTGTGGCTACCATAATAAGACTACCAGAAAAGACGGCAATAAAAATCAAAGTTACAAATATTAATTACGACCAAAACACCTTGTCCATTTTTTGAAAACAACTAATAACCAAATCGAAATGCCATCCGATAAAATCTATACTAAAAAGATTAACCGGTTCTTTTTGGAACAAAATATGGGACTTTTCCTCAATGCGACTTGGCAACAAGTCAACTAGAAATGAGCAAACGCGGCAAAAACTTATTAAAAAATTGCTTTTTTTTAAAAAAAAAGAAATATATTCGAACTGATTAGAAACAAAACGCATCAAACGAAATCATTGAGAGAGTCTCCTATACATCAATAGAGAGCAACTGAGGCCTTTCATGACAAGATATGTCATACGACTACAAAAAGAACGACAAATACAGCCGAAAACGAAAAATTTGAACGAAAAATTATGCAGGAAAACGATGTCCCCCAATCAAATAAATATTAAGCTGATCGCTAAAAAAGATAATAATCTTCGTTTGCATTTTTTCAGATGACAATATTTGTAAGTCAAATGACACCCATTATTGTGATATTGTGAAAAGAAAACAAAAACCTACAAAAAGGGGCAAATTTGCAAAAATCACGAAAATTGGTTTTATGAAAACTGGTTGTTCCAAGAAGAAAGACCATTTGAGTAAAAATAAAACCATTATAAAGAGCAAACTATTAAAAAAACAATGAATTTTGTATAAATATCGAGTTAAATCTGCAAAAAACGGCGAAGTTTCAATTCCGGAAGACTTTCATACGGCGCCTAATTGCAACTAGCGCTCTTTTTGAGATTTGTATGAAAACTCGTAGTACCAAAAGCAAGAAAACCTTCTGTTGAAACAACCGGACAAAAAATTAGTTTGTATTCGATACGGAGAAAAAGTTGACCTGTACTTACTGAGAATAAACAAAATGTTGACTAAAATAATATAAAAATTTGACAAGTTCAAAAAATCACCAAAATTTCATTAAAACAAATACATTCAATAACATAAGAGACATTAGGAAACAACCGAATGAATAGAAAAATTTCACTTGCACCTCTTGAGGAAAAAATTTAGATCTTTGAGTGCTCAAGTTAAAATTCAGACTGCTAAAAGAATAACAATTGAAGGCAAAAGACAAAAGTTCAGTTGAATTTTACTAAAACTCTTCCTCAAAGCCATAAAAACGCTCTGGTTCTCTGAAAACAAATTGTATCTACATTCGGCATCAAATTTACGTAAATTGCAGCTGTCATTAACGGAGCCGTGAATAAAATATTTTGTCTGTAATAAACATTAAAAAAAAACAAAAGCGAAATACTTTGAAAAAAAGGCAGCATCAAAAAAAAACAAAAAGTCTCTGATTCTAAGAATGCATGATATTGTCGAACCTCTCCCTGTTTGTGTCGCGCGCCCAGAAAACCGACCACGTGTTCCAAGTGTTTTCGAATTAGACCAATTGTTGAGTGGAATTCTTCAAATATTGAAAAGATGCATTTTGTATAATTATCGAGTTAAATCTGCAAAAACGTCAAAGTTTTAACTCCAGAAGACTTTCATACGGCACCTTTTGCAACTAGCGCTTTTTTGAGATTAGGGAGTCTGTGTTAAGGTATCTATGTCACTCAGTCTGGCAAACTATAACAAAGTGGAACAAAAAAGCATATTTTGTGCCATTTTTGAGAAAAAAAAAGTTTGAATTATGACAAAAAACTTCAATCAAACAATTCAGCAACGCTCTTCTATCTCTAACGGTAACAACAACACTGTGGCGTTAAAAATTTTAACTTATTTTAAATTATATTTGCGAAATTGTTCCAAATTTCATCAAAAATTAATGAAAATGTGAACAAAAACAGTCGAATGTTCACAAAACTTTAAACCTCGATAACTCCATGTAAAACACGAAAATCGATTTCGTATTCTACGCCAGACGGGCTTTTTAATGATACCACTCACAATTCTCTACGATGAATAATTCGGTTGGCCAAAATTGACAGAAAAGTGGGGGTCGGAACACTTAGTTGCTAGCGTTATTAGCTGGCTCCCTGCTTGAAAAATATGGTTCCAACGAAAAAAAATATGGTTCCAACGAATCTATGGAAAATTGACTTTTTCGCGGTTTTCTCTAAGAGAAATTGACTTCTTTCGCAGTTTTCACTTTCGGAAGATATTTATAATCATGAAAGATACTTTGCTCTCTGATCGTTGATTTCAGATATTTAAAAAAAAACTACAACTTGTTTGACGGGAAATTTCTTAAATGCGGGTAAAACTGGGAGGCGTTTGCTATTCTCATTTTACTTCTATTCTTCTGTTCTACTTATCTTTAGCTCATAAAAACATGGCATCACGATTGTTGTTTCTACAAAAATCTTTTCCATTTGTTAAAAGTAAGTAAAAACGTCCAGATTTTATTTTTTCACAAGCCAAAGATTTCGAACTATATTCTCCTCCAATATCTGGATCACTCTTACAAAAATTAATCAACCTATTCTGCATGAGGGGGACAGCAAAAGTTGTCAGAAACTGCGTTTTTCTCAGAGTGACCAGCAGTTTTTTGCTCTGAGAGCATACCTTTGAAAAACAATTTCCATGAGGAAAAACACTTGGTACCCCGGCTGATCTGTTCGGAGATGTTTGTTTAAAGACTGATCGCAATAGGTTTGGCGGGGAATTGCCGAAATAGCGGAAAAGTTTGGTGACTTGTGCTGCCATCACTTTGCTTCTACTCTTCTATTCCACTAATCTATTCCTCCATCAAAAAATACCATCATCGGTTCAGGATAGATTTTAACTCTTAAATTTGAATTTGTTGGGAGCCAAATAATACAAAATAGTTGCCAGCATAATGAGCTGCTTCCCTCTTCCACTAAATGAATCTAAATAATCTAGTCAAAAAATTTTGAAAAAATAGTTAGCTTTAGGCGTTTTCTCTAAGAAGAGTACAGTGCAACAGATTATTCTGCTCTAAGAGCTTGCATTCAAAAGAAATATATAATGAGGAAAATACGTGCTCCTCCTACAGCGGCGATACTTCAAAACAAGTAACCAAAAAAAAGTTTGGGGGAAACTGCTTAAATGCTTGAGAACTTGGAAGACTTCTCTATCATCATTTTGGTTCAATACCGGCAGACTATGGCACACTGAAAATTGTCATAGTGGCTTTAGGATAGCTCTTTATACAAAACAAATTTGAGATTTAGAACATGCAAAAAATTTTACTTATTCACTACCCTGTGGCAAATTTGGTGTGACGTGTGAAAAGTTACGTGTGACCAAAATTTAATCACTCGAATGAACAAAAAAACAGTCTCCACTAAGAGTGAAAAAAAATGACGTCATTCAGTTGAGGTGCATGAAAGAATGAACAAAAAGCATATTTGAATTGGTGATTGTGACGTCATATGGTCGTAGCAGGACAAGTCCTGACATACAATTTAAAAAATTTTCATTGACTAAACAAGACACTAGACCTAGAAAGGACAATGGACGGATTGGCAAAACCACTTAGAACAAAACAATGAAAAAATTGAAAATACAATTAAATGTGTGAGCAGATCTTAAAAAAACATAGCCAAAAGAATTCCGGAAACAACTCAAAGTCCTATCCGCCGAAAAAAAACTGGCTTTTCAAATAGCTAATATATCCCAGCAGAACGCATCAATGCAGAGAAAACAACAGTCTTAAGTCAAAGGACAAAACAAAATAATGCCAGAAAAAATTAACAAGAAAAATTAGAAAAATACAATTAAATTTAAATGTAGTACAAGTACACATACAAACTAATACTGTTGTTTCATGCAAAGAAAACTGCTTTTTCAACCATAAATGTCCAAGCCTTAATGAGCTCATGAACAACACTACTTTTTAAGAAAAGGAGAAAATGAGGAGAAATTCCTCAATTTTTTGTCAAATTGAATAAAAAAACACAATTTTGCAGCAAAAAACTTGCATACTTTATAGTAAGCAGATCGTACAGGCATGAGATAATCAATTACTAATAAATTGAATAAAATGATACAATGAGCAAAATTCCGCAAGACTAAAAATCAGCGAAAAACCTTCAAATTAATCAAAAAAGGACAAAATAAACAGAACATATTTCACAGGCAAAAAAAATCGTTTAAAATCAAAACTGAGGCTCCGATAAAATTCGTTAAAAGTAATTAACAGTCAAAAAGTTGAAATGAATCAATTGCAAATAAAAAAATTAAGAAAGG
Source organism: Convolutriloba macropyga (assembly GCF_964194025.1). Taxonomy (NCBI): domain Eukaryota; kingdom Metazoa; phylum Xenacoelomorpha; order Acoela; family Convolutidae; genus Convolutriloba; species Convolutriloba macropyga. The sequence continues at coordinate 30,448,466 of NC_134475.1, forward strand.
GCTCAAACCATAAAAATGAGCCAAAAATGAAGAAAATGTGCTCATTTAGAATTTGAAACGCATTATTACTCTCGAAAAAGACAGTGGTATCTTTCAAAGGTTCCCATATTAATACAGGTTTTACTGAAGTTTTTTGCAAAAATTATAAGCAAAAATCCTGACACAACGTAACGAAAAAACTGGCTATCTATATATGCCATTCTGCCAAAAAAACACATTTCAAAGTCGAGAAGTCATTCGCTGATCGAAGCGCACGATCAAAAAACTTCTCTCGCTCAGAAAAAATTAGTTCATACGGCAGTTTTACTCTTTCGCTTTTAGCTCAAACGCCGTCTGAACAAATATTACTTCCGGAAAAACAAAACCCTAAGAAAACCAATACTCCTCTTCAAGTCGTAAAATAGAAACAGAGCCCCAATACAACAAATTCTTTGAATTGTAAAAAACCAAGAGAAGTCCAATAATAGTCTCAGCTAATGCTTTGCGGCTATTAATAACGACAAAACGCCATCATGTCGCCAATAAAGGTTTCTCTCAGAAATGTAAGCAGTTAAGTGAATACATAGAGACAACCGAGATCGAGACCCCGCAGCTTGTGAGCGGATTTATTTATCTTACCTTGGATAACCTCATCACCACTTTCGGGCACCTTAGAGGCGAACAAAACTGCAATATCAATTTCGATGACGGGATGGCCTAAAACCATTTGATGGCTCAGAGATGCTAGAGTTTCCGAATCAAAACCACTGTTGCCCTTAATACATTGTGATATCGTGAACCGATCGCCTTCCTTACTTCGTACAAAAAATGCCACGTTAGAATTATCTTCAGAGCATTTGTCTATTAAGGAGTCGTATATTTGTTTAATTGTGCTCCCCTTAGAATCAGTTGATTTGATTGTTTGAGATGACTTCAGACATCCGGTTACATGCAACAGACATTTGGTCTCTTTTGAAGCCACCATTTCTGGTACAATTCTCAACTGAAAATTACCAACAGTCGGTACACTACATGTAATCTAGCTATACAGACAGAACTTTAAACACAATTAACCTACATTTATTATCCGACTAACAATGTAGTGCTCAAAGAGATCATCAAAGCTTTGAAAGGCTACAAACCTCAATCAAGCTTTTTCATCTCTATACTATAGCCTCAAAAAACACTTATAATTAGAGGCCAGTTTTGCATGAAACTGAAAACGATACCAGTAGCTATAGATTCTAATAATAAATGTTTCAAATAATTTCGCACAATCAAGATTCAGTATTAAATCTATAAGAATTCCAGCCGGGCAGTAGTACTGTGATACACAATTTTCCCATCTTTTTACAGAGAATGTCAGGTCGACGTTTGTTTTGTAAGAATATCTACTTAAACATTAGAATCATACATTACCTTACAATAGAAGGAAATAGGCACCACTGTCTCTTTCTCTTTAAAGCTCCACAACAACTTTTTTTCTAGCACTATATGCATGAACAGCCAACAAATCATATGAACTATCCTACGCACAAGTATCCATTTTTTGGTTAAGTAATTGCTCTTTAAATATCAAAAACGTTTGAAAAAGTTGCCGACAGATTGCAGTAAAAGCTGAGAAAAACTCTTAAAAAGATATGCTGTTAAACATTTATAGCACAAAGCAGATTATTCTACATCAGCAAATGCACAATATCCATCAAAAGATTCGAAAAAATTTTGAAATGTTAATTTCATCAACGTACTTCATTACAAACAGCCGTCATTTCATAAGAATCTACCATTGAAAGGGTTAGCAGCAGCAACAAATACAGCAGACATTTAGAGAGTGAAGTCAACCATTTGTGATCAAAAAGGCTAACGCAATTCAGCCTATAATTCACTCCCAATCAGTTTAAAATACCACGCTATACAAATAAAAGCAGCAAAAGAACAATAAAGGAGCGGCATGACCGTTTGAACAAAACCGCTCTTTTGAGCCTGTGGAACGAGAAAATGTAAACTGAAAAAAGGCAAGATTATTTTCTTGAAAAACTATCGTTTTTTTTACAAAAAATGATTACGTGTGGTTCTTCTGATCGAAATTGGTAGCTAAACTCGGCTTCTTGAGACTAAGATTGCAGGGTTAGTATCAAAACAATTAATTATCAGAACAATTCATTCAAAAATGATGCAAGCTGAGAGAACTCAACAAAAATTCCTGCAAATTGCTGAAAGAGCCGCAAAATTAAGTACAGCAAAAACGAACTTTTGCCTGATGAAGTAAAAGCAAAAAGCAAAAACATATAAGCACATTATCACACTTCCTTAATTAATCTCCAAAGAGTTGAACAAATTAAACAGTTGACACTAAGCCACATGAGAATAACGACTTTGTATAGTGAATTTTGTGATGAATTCTTGTCACTATTTTTTACGGTTTCAGTTTGATTTAGCGTCTCACTGTCACTGCTGTCCACTCACGCTCACAGTCCCCATATTAAAAAACTTGGAAAAAAACTGATAATTTGCAGTAAACGTACAAGTGTACGTTGTGCAGCGTCATGCGCTCACAGACAAACAAAAACACACACGCACATACAAACACACACACAAAGACGCACATACAAACACAAACACACACACACCTACTATACGCAAGCACAAACCATTCCAAGGCCAGCAAGAGTTCTACCATTAAGTAGCCACAACAAAAAATACGGAAATGAGAAGTTTATTGAAAATCTAGTAAATCATGTTTCTTTAATTCCAAGCCCTTCCGTTGACATCATTAACGGTATTTTGTCAGTGATCTCAAAACATTGAAATGGCTACCACAGTGGAATGATTTTTTTAAACATACCATTGTTGTTTAAAAAGAACAAAATTGGGAAAACGTTCAAAAAGAATAAATTTGAGATAAATTCTTTCTAAACAGACCAATTAAAGATAATGCTGACAAAAAAACCACCATTTAAGTTAGTTTTATGACATCTTTTTCTTGAAACAGTATCCCAACAAGTAAACAACTTTTCGAACACTAAAAAGAGATCTTGGAGAATATTTGAACCATATTACAAAAGTTGGCGAATTTTTCCAACAATTAAAACGAAGTCATAGTTGACACTTTTATTGTGCCTCTACTTTGAAAAAACTTTTCATCGGCGTAAATTCATTTCAAGAACTCAGACAAAAAATATGATTCCCACCATTACGTTTTCAAAACAAAAACTTGATCCCGTGTAAGACGTATTGCAAAACGCTTTCCAGTTCACAGTTCTAAAGACTAAGAAAAAAAACTCAAGTTATTTTCGAATACAAGAACAACTAATAAAGTCAGTTGCGGGATGAACTTCGGTTTTCTTTCTGGGAGCTCTTTCGTTTTGCTCTATCCACCATTTCAGAATATTACGTTGCAGTCAAATTTCTGTTCTCAAAAAAGACTTTTAAGAAAACAGATTTTCAACCTTTTTCTATAGCTAAAAGTGCTTAGTTGTTAATTTTTTCGCTTATATCCTTAGTGTTTTAAAATTTTTTGCTTATTTTCAGCTATCATATTCCTTGAACCAGAAAACAATCATACTGAATAAACACCTAAAATTACTGCAAAACGGAAAAAAACAAGATCTTGAAAAAAACTTTTCGTTCTTTGCCCAACTTTTTATAACTTTTTCGTTTTTTTTTACTTCCGAGATCTGATTTTGATGGCTTCTAAATTTTTTTACAAATAGCAGAAAAATAGACAAGATAAACAGATTATATTAGTTTAAGTTGGCTTTTGTTACTTTTAAAAAAGTGTTTTTGCTAATTTTTGGTTAGGTAATTGCTCTTTAAATATCAAAAGCGTTTGAAAAGATTGCAACAAAAGCTAAGAAAAACTCTTTGAAAGATACGCTGTTAAAAATTGATAGCACAAAGCAGATTGGGCATTCGCTGATTTAGAATAGAACATTCATTAAAAAGATTCGAAAATTTTTTGAAATATTAATTTCATCAACGTACTTCATTATCAACAGCCGTCATTTCATAAAAAACTTCAATTGGAAGGGTAAGCAGCAGCAACAAAAACAGCAGACATATAGAGAGTGAAGTCAAGCAATTGTGATCAAAAAAGGCTAACGCAATTCAGCCTATAATTCACTCCCAATCGGTTTAAGATACCACGCTATACATATAAAAGCAGCAGAAGAACAATAAACCAACGGCATGACCTTTTGAACAAAACCGCTCTTTTGAGCCCTTGGAACGAGAAAATGTTAAACTGAAAAAAGGCAAGTTTATTTTCTTTTTTCTTGAAAAACTATCGTTCTTTTTACAAAATATGATTACGTGTTCTTCTGATCTAAATTGGTAGCTAAACTCGGCTTCTTGAGACTAAGATTGCAGGGTTAGTACCAAAACAATTAATTGGCAGTACAATTAATTCAGAAATGATACAAGCTAACAGAAGTCAACAAAAAATCCAGGAAAATGCTGAAAGAGCGGCAAAATTAAGTACAGCAAAACCAACTGTTGCCTGATGAAGTAAAAACAATAAGCACATTATGACAATTCCTTATTTAATATCCAAAGAATTGAACAAATTAACAGTTGACATTAAACCACATGAGAATAACGACTTGGTATATTGAATTTTGTGATGAGATCTTGTTATTATTTTTTACGATTTCAGTTTGATTTAGCGTCTCACAGTCACTGCTGTCCACTCATGCTCACAGTCCCCATATTATCACACTTTTAAAAAATACTGATATTTTGGAGTAAACGTAGTGTACGCTGTGCAGCGTTATGCGCTCACAGACAAACAAAACCACGCACGCACATACAAACACACACAGACCATACGCGAGCGCAAACAACTCCAAGGCGAGCAAGAGTTGTACCATTAAGTTGTACCATAAGTTGAGCCACAATACAAAAATACGGAAATGAAAAAATTCTGGAAAAACTGGTTCAGTTTTACAATTCACAGTTCTAAAGACTCAGAAAAGAACTCAAGTTTTTTCGAATACACGAACAACTAATAAAGTCAGTTGCCTAATGAACTTCGGTTTTCTTTTGTAGAGCTCTTTCGTTTTGCTCTATCCACCATTTCAGAATATTACGTTGCAGTCAAATTTCTGTTCTCAAAAAAGACTGTTTTAAGAAAACAGAATTTCAACCTTTTTCTAAAGATAGAAAGCGCTGAGTTGTTAATGTTTCGCTTATATCTTGAGTGTTAAAAAAAATTTTTTGCTTATTTTTACTATCATATACCTTGAACCAGAAATTCATACTGAATAAAACCTAAAATTATTGCAAAACTGAAAAATAACAAGATCTTGAAAAGAACTTGTCGTTCTTTGCCCAAGTTTTTATAAATGTTTCGTTCTTTTCTACTTCCGATATCTGATTTTGATGGTTTCTAATTTTTTTTTTACAAATAGCAGAAAAATTGACAAGATAAACAGATTATATTCGTTTAAGTTGACTTTTGCTACTTTTAAAAAAGGTTTTTTTGCTAATTTTTAGTTAAGTAATTGCTCTTTAAATATCAAAAGTGTTTGAAGAGATCGTAGTAAAAGCAGAGAAAAACTCTTTAAAAGATATGCTGTTAAACATTTATAGCACAAAGCAGATAGTGCGTCTGATGTAGAAAAGAATTAAAAAGATTCGAAAATTTTGAAATGTTAATTTCATCAACGTACTACATTACCAAAAGCCGTCATTTCATAAGAATCTTCAATTGAAATGGTTTGGGTAGCAGCAGCAACAAATACAGCAGTCAGTTACAGAGTGACGTCAACCATTTCTGATCAAAATAACGCTATTGAAACTCAGCCTATAATTCATTCCCAATCAGTTTATGATACCAGACTTTACAAATAAAAGCAGCAAGCGAACAAAAAAGGCCGCGTGACAGTTTGAACATAACTGCTCTTTTGAGCCTGCGGAACGAGAAAATGTAAACTGAAAAAAAAAACGCAAGATTGTTTTCTTGAAAAACTATGTTTTTATTACAAAATATGATTACGTGTTGTTCTTCTGATCTAAATGGTAGCTAAACCCACTTCGGCTTCTTGAGAATAAGATAGCAGGGTTAGTATCAAAACATTTAATTAGCATAACTGGTTACTAAATTCTAAAAAAATTGAGTAACTGACATGTAACTAGACTTTATGTGCTTATTCCCCTTTTCTTTTTGATTTGATTTCTCGCCATTGACTCCGTTTGCAATACTGCGCTAACTAGAAATGCATTGTAGAGCAACTGCTGTTTCAGAAATGATGCAAGCTAACAGAAGTCAACAAAAATTCCTGGAAAATGTTGAAAGAGCGGCAAAATTAAGTACAGCAAAACGAACTTGTGCATGATGAAGTAAAAACAATGAGCAAAAACATATAAGCACATTATGACAACTCCTTAATTATTCTCCAAAGAATTGAACAAATTAAACAGGACATTCAGCCACATGAGAATATTGACTTTGTGTAGTAAACAATTACCTATTTAAAAAACTGGCGTTGACAAAACCATTAATTTAGAGAACGATAGGCGGTTGAACTCTTCATTCTACGGGACCTTAGGCGGCCTGCACTGGCTTTGCAGAAAACATAAAAAGCGGTCAACAATCAAAATTGAAATCAAATGTTTTCAGAACGAATGGTGACATAGAAAAAATAACCGTAATTTGCAAAAAGAAACTATTAAATGGGTTAATTTTTGCCTAATTAAAAAATCTATAAGATCTATCATTGGGAACTGAAACTGAGACCAAGAAATGAAAAAGAGAATACGGGGAAAACTCTTTCAGGGAAACACGGGAAAGAGAAGAAACATTTCAGAAAAAAAAGTATCGAATTCTTTAACATCGTTGGCTATAACGTTAAACAATCATAAAGATCCAGTTTACCGTCAATTGATGACTAAAGAGACCCCTCTCTTATTAATTTAATTAAATTAGGTGATAAGACAACAAAATCAAATAAATACGGCAAAATGTTTTCTTGACAACGAATAGCTCCAATAAAAAAACTTTAGAGAAGAATTGAACTATCACAAATTATGTCTCTTTGTTAATTATGTCTCATTTCTCATTAGAGAACCCAGCGTAAAAGGCGCTAAAAGCTGACAACAGGCTCAACTTAGCAAATTATTTTAATTTATTTCATTAAAATGCACTAAAATCTGCACGGTCTATATGAAACCTGTGCCAACTCGGTTTTCGGTGCCAATTCAACTAATCTATTGGACCAAAATTAGTACCCCTAACTAGATTTACGTCCACTGTTTTCTAAATTAGAGATCCCAGGGTACAATTACATAGGTCACTAAAACTTCGAGGCAGAGCGCTTAGTTTGAAAGATTGAACTTAGACTTAAAGAAGTGAAAGTTCAATCTTTCAAACTAAAAAATCCAACTTATGAATTTTGCATCAAACCGCTATAAAACAAAATCGGCTGCTCCACTATCGGAGGAGACGTTCGTTTTATCTCACATCCTGTATAATTATAACAACAAATTTTCCTTTCAGTAACCTGCAAAATTGCACTTAACACACAAATTCAACACTTTCGTATCCTTTGGTTCTCTAAAAACTTTGTCCCCCTCGGGCCTCTTGCGACAAAAATTTTGCACTAACATATACTCAGAAATGGCAAAAAGGTGCCAAGTAACGCCAAAATTCATGTAACTTTCTGCTCAGAACTTTCTTCCAATGCCTCTCAAGTTATGATATTGAATGAATTCATCAAATAGTAGCTAAATTGGTGTGAAAGTTGAAAGAACAAAACGAATTCAAATCGTATACATAAAAACGAATTCTTTCACAGATTCTCATTAGTATTAGTACTAGACCGCGTAACACTGAAACAAAGAGTTTAAATTTGTTCTGTCTATCTATCAAATATTGAGGGAACAACACATGAACATAAAAATCTCAAAAACTTCTTAAGATGTCAATCAATTTCTTGCTTTCTTTTTCAACCCCATTGCGATGTCAACTCTGCCAATCAGTAGGTCAAAATTTTCATCAGAAGAGAAAAAAAATATTTTGATAGCAGAATGAAGACTATCATGTTCTGACACTTACCTTATTTCTTCGTCTTCAAGTATTCCAGCATCCAAAAAGGTTATGCGATTTAAACTATTCGTAAAAAACTAATACCAGGAAAAAAACAACGTTGCAAGAAGAGTTAAAATAGAAAGGTACCAAAAAATTAAAGTGTCTGATTCAGAAAGTTTTCCTCGGTATAATTATCAATCAAAAACTTAATAGCTCATTTGTAGCCCAGGAGGACAATTCCAGGATCTCTTCCGTTTGTGCCCTCAGATCGTTATGCAAGTAAATGTGCTATATTAAAATGGACACAGTCGGCTATCTGAGAAAGAACTAGCTTCACATTTCATATCGACACAATAAACTGAAATACACTCCAGCAAACATCGCTATCAAAGGAAAAAAAAATCATACTCAGAAAATGTGGGATCCCATAAAGCTGGGTACAATTCCTCTGAACACTATATCGCCTCAATCTCTGATTAAAAAAAAAGCTCCGTGTAAAAAAAATTAAGTCAAAGATCTACAAAATTATTCCATAATTTATAAAAACAGTGAAAAATTTTGTTAAGTTTTAAAATAGGAATACAAGGCTAATCTACATTGTTAATTGCTTGATTGATGATGATGAGAACAGAGATAAAATCGACACGGAGATCGTTGAATATCAATATCGCCTCAATCTCTGACCAGGGAAGCATCTATATCGCCTCAATCTCTGATAGAAAAAGTAGCTCAGTGTAACAAAAAATTAATTCAAAGATCTACAAAATTATTCCATAATTTATAAAAACAGTGAAAAATTTTGTTAAGTTTTCAAATAGGAAGACAAGGCTAATCTACATTGTTAATTGCTTGATTGATGATGATGAGAACTGAGATAAAATCGACACGGAGATCGTTGAATATCAATATCGCCTCAATCTCTGATCAGGGAAGCATCTATATCGCCTCAATCTCTGATAGAAAAAGTAGCTCAGTGTAAAAAAATTAATTCAAAGATCTACAAACTTATTCCATAATTTATAAAAACAGTGAAAAATTTTGTTAAGTTTTCAAATAGGAAGACAAGGCTAATCTACATTGTTAATTGCTTGATTGATGATGATGAGAACTGAGATAAAATCGACACGGAGATCGTTGAAGATCAATTAATATTACATCAGAGAAGCAGCTATGTTTTCATAGCGCACTTTAATAACGTTTGCTCTGAGCATAAATTATGTACAAAAACCTCAGAATAGATTTTAAGTCCCCTTCAACAACATTCTCTGGTATTATTTTTGGCTTCGCAATTTGGCAATCCTGCATCAGCTGAAGAGCCAGTTTGACATTATGCAATTTCTCCTCTTTGTTCTTTGGAGTCAGGTGAATATTTTTGAAAGGTACGAAGAAATTTTCCACAATTGCAATTATGAAAATGAAATAGACACCGTCATTCATCATGGCTTCTAATGGTTCGTCTTTGACCTCGTAATCGATGTCCCGAATCAATTTCTCAACAAATGCTCGGAGAATGCTAATTGCAGTTTGCAACTTTTCCCTTGAACCTTGTTCGAACAGCTCATCAAAAGCATCTGGTTCCTGGAAAATTCCATCAATTTCAGATCCAGTTATTGGCAAGGTAACGTAGTTATGCACCAATTTGCCGTCTTTCTTTGTAACTTCTACTAGTCGAACACTAACATCAGGTGGGATCCGAACTGAAGCTTTGAAACGTCTCGCGATGCAAACAAGGAACTTTAGAATGGCAACCAAGTCTTTCTCGTGAATCAGTTCAGCATCCCAGTCACTAGACTGATCAAGTTGAAGCAAATAGTTGAACTCGTCCACAATCCGTTCCATTTTCTGTCGTTGTTCAACCAAAGAACCGGTCAATTCCTGGAACTCGTACTGTCGTCCTGTTAGCTTTACCAGCAGCTGACCCAAAACAAGTCCGTCAAACAGGTCCTCTTCGATATCTTTGACGACAATGCCATACTCGGCCAATTCATTATTGATCCAATCCAACAAAGCCGTCATCAACTCGATCAATTTGGAATCTTTTCTGGACTGAGGGTCTACCATGTAGGTGGTTTCGCCATCTTCGATGTTGTACTGACTGGGGTCAAACGTGCGTTCTACTTTAAAGGTTTGGTCTGCTGCAGAAGGCGTTGTCGGAGTTTTAGGTTTACCACCAAGATTGAGATTCTCAATCTTCTCGCCAATTTTGTCTAACATTGCCATGCTTATTGTCTGAAGTAGATAATGAACAGTATCAGACAGTAAATTTAAAAAGATAGCAAAACTACGTTGCAATTGGCATACAAGATGTAAATGTTCCCAGCCCATTATGTGAAAACCTATTAAGCTGTCCGTCTGTATAATCATTCACACAAAATTCACAATCACTCTCTATGAAACTTATTTTCATATCGCAAGAGCGTCCTAATGCCTTTGCTCCTTAAGTAGCAATACAACTAAGTTAATTCAATTACAGTAGGCGAACACGAAAACTAAAAATTTTGCACACAAATATTTACAAGAATCTGACAGTCTTCCCAAATGGGACTATTTACACTATGGATTTATATTTACAAGCGAGCATCAGCCATACGGCCACTGCGTTCTCTGGAAATGCCACCACCTTCACTCGAGCAGCAAGTCGCACCGAATCCCCTCGACATGAAATGATTTCCTCACAACTCTGTGACTTCATACATCTATTGAAAACACGCTTGGCGTTAACAGTATCGACCTGCAATGGACATCCCTTGAATGTTTCCCCATCTGGAATGTACTGCCTAATCGCATTTTGGAATTCGTCAGAGCCAACTGACACTCCCAGACTTCGTTCCATTTCATAACTGCTCAATGCTGGCTGCAGAATATACGCAAGTCCTGCATCGAATACGGAATCGAGCTCCAAGCTGCTCCGGTGATCTACAATTAGATTCATCAAATCTAGTTCCAAATTTTCAGCAATTATGGACGTGTCGAGACTTGGCCCTTGAATTACCGGAATATTTCTCCAGAATGGGTTTGATTCCGAGCCACAAACGGAGTCTAGTACTTCTCGGTCCATTGACTTCCAGTTGTAATCGTTTAGCAAGTCGAAAGCGCAGTTAGCCACGCGATCTGAAGGTTGAATGTTAGCATAAAATTCTCGGTTATTATAGACGCAACCAATTGTAACGTATGGATGGCTATTCTGATCAGATCCACTCACAGTCTTCAAGTGTAAATTATCGTGATGCGAGAAGTTGTGAATGTATTTGTGACCAGTTGTTGATTCGTAGAATGTTACAATGTTATCAGCTCCAACAATCACTACCCAAGAATGGGGTTCCTGCTTGGATTTAGTACCGAAGCACACATAGGCGTTCAAACCGAACCCAATGAGCAAGCTACATAGCAAATTGGCATGATCAGCGGAAGTTCCTTTGTTCTGTGCCAATGTACAGAACAAGCTTTGCCATGTTGACGTGGAACTTGTTCCTCCCATCGCATCGTCAGTACCTTCGGAACTCAAAACCGACACGAACCGAGTGCACTGCAGGGCCGATTCGAGAACTCTTCCAGTTCTTAATGGTCTGACAAATGAACATACAGGCCTCGTGGTTCCATTTTCGTCTTGTGCGAAAATTTTCACTAGTCTTTGATTATTTTCCGGTCGGATTTGTAAATACTCTTTCCACCATTGCTTCGCGTAGTTGAAGAAACTCTTGTTTTTCTCGTTCACTCGACTCCATTCCAGTTCAAACTGGGTGGACACAATTTCCTTCTGGAGGGTTGAAGTCACAGCGGGCATAATTTCCATCGTTATATCCAACACGCCAGCATTGATCTTGGATTCACCACCGATTCCATAAACGGGTAAAGCATTTCGTTCTTTCATTCCTTGTGTGTGTAATAAATGTCGCCATTCTACAAATTGAGACGAGATAACGCTTTTAGCTCCAAAAGTGTCCGTTTTAAGAACTATCACATGCAACGGATCCGACATCGAGAGCATTGCATTCAAGTCAGCAGCTTTTCCGTTTACATTCTTTTTATCGTCAGCCAGAACGATCAGGAACGAGTCATCGAAAGCCGGCTCGACACAGTAAGGTACTGATTTTGAATTAAAACGCTGGTTTCTAAAGTCAATAATCACGGAGATGGTCGCCTTGGTGTCATGAAAAGAGCTGGTCTCTTCGCTGAAGCCAGTGAATGCCTTACCGCCATGCAAACAAACGTACAGATACCTCCTCGATGGGTTGATAGATGGTTGATTTACAAAATCTGTTTTGAGGGCCTTCTGATAAGCAGATTTTTTCTGCGACCCCGAATCTAGACGGCGACCGCGGTGGTGATCTTCAGATGACCATGATAAGTTGGTCACGTTCACATTGACATGACCTCTCGACTCGTTAAGCTGACCCAGAATAGTTTCCAGGATTCCAGTCTTCTTGAAATCTTCTAGCATCTCATGCGGTTGGACTACCGATTCATTTCTAGCACGCTGTCTCTCCATTGACCTGTTCGCTATTTCACGGATGGCATCTTGAGCACCTTCCTGTTCTAGTCGAGTTCTGATGGCTAGTCTGAGTGCATCCAGTTGATCAGATGTCAGATTTTCAGTGTTACGACTCATGATATCTGTAAAATATATCCAATGCCTTTAAGAAAAAAAAAGAGTTGAAGCATTTGGCCGTGAGGTTTGCATATACTATGCGATTTATTAGATTTGGCACTATTGAAAATTAATCTTGTACTCAACACAATGAGCCCACACAAAGAGAATGACGCAACATCAAAGCCATCTTAGCCACTTATAGTTCGACAAAGTCTAAATTCAATGTTCGGAAAGTTTATGAAAAAAAGTTCACTCCATTAAACCTGATCTCCTGTGAACTTGACATATAATGCAACGTTAACTAAATTAGAACGCAAAAATTTTCCCGAAGTGTAAGAGTTTTCACGTTTGTTCAGCTTGGACAGACTTTTAGTTTTCACTGCTTTGAACGAGACAAAATCAATGGAATACTTCTGATTTTGTAATAATTATAGTTTTTGAAACACTTGGATACATTTCCTTCTGTGATTGGGACATCTAGTAACATGGCGCTGCGCCATCTATAATCACGAACAAAGATCACTAGAGCTCAGGATCAGCTGTGGAGAGTTCCACACAGATAGTTCAAATTAGGTGGTAATTCATGCTGGCTATCGATTTTTTTAAATTTCGGACACGAGATCACTAAATTATGCAAGATGTTCAGCATGTTTCGTATACACTGATTAGGGGAAAGATATGTAACTTTAAGTAATTTGCCATTCACACTCTTGTCTACAATTTTACCCTATTTAAGACAAACAACAGACAAATTACATTTTTAAGGCTATATTTGCAACTAATTCAAAGCAACAATAGAGCTGAGAGATCTAATTCCAAGAAACGCTAATTCAAGACGTTGGTGTTAAGAGTACAGTTTTGGGAAGCAATAAGCGATTAGAGCAGAGCCATGGGTACTTCCATCCGAGATTGAGCTCAAAGTGCTGACGAATTCTATAACCATTGGGTGTCCTTGGGTACTCAAGAACATAAACAACCGACCTGGACATATAATGCAACGTTAACTAAATTACCCCGTAAAAATATTCCCAAAGTGTAACAGTTTTCACGTTTGTTCAGCTTTGACAGACTTTTAGTTTTCACTGCTTCGAACGAGACAAAATCAATGGAATACTTTTGATTTTGTAATAATTATAGTTTTTGAAACACTTGGATATATTTCCTTTTGTGATTGGGACATCTAGTAAAATGGCGTTGCGCTATCAATAATCACGAACAAAGATCACTAGCGCTCAGGATCAGCAGTGGATAGTTCCACACAGATAGTTCAAATTAGGTGGTAATTCATGGTGGCTATCGATTTTTTTTTAATTTCAGAAGCGAGATAACTAAATTATTCATGATGTTCCGAATGTTTCGTATACACTGATAAGAGGAAAGATAGGTAACTTTCAGTAATTTGCCATTCACACTCTTGTTTACAATTTTACCCTATTTAAGACAAACAACGGACAAATTACATTTTTAAGGCTGTATTTGCAACTAATTCAAAGCAACAATAGAGCTGAGAGATCAAATTCCAAGAAATGCTAATTCAAGACGGTGGTGTTAAGAGTACAGTTATGGGAAGCAATAAGCTATTAGAGCAGAGCCATGGGTACTTCCATCCGAGATTGAGCTCAAAGTGCTGACGAATTCTATTACCATTGGGTGTCCTTTGGTACTTAAGAACATAAACAACCGACCTAAGCACCCAAACGACTGGCGAGCGGTTAGCTTCGTTAATATCCACCCGGGGTTAGGGATGCTAGCATTAGAGGTAGGAGAGGAGCGGGGGTCAAACGTTGGGGCGTGGTCAAGAGGTGGGGGGTTTGAAGAGTTGAAGGAGAGAGAGAGAGAGAGAGAGAGAGAGAGTCCAAACCGTCTGGTGGCGGAGGGAGGAAGGGGGTAATTGCCGGTGGGGGGGGGGGGGGGGCGGGGGCTGACTGATAGATGACCATGTTTATACATTAAAACGGAGGGTGAATCGCTCTCAAACGACTGGTGAGCAGTTGACTTCTTTAACAGTCAGCTGCGACTAAGGGAGGCTAGCTTACGCTTGATTGCAGAGAGGGGGTAGAGCCTGAGGGGCTGCGGGTGAAGGAGAGAGGACGAGACGGGGTTGGGGAAAATGAAGGGCGGCAGTGCGAAGTTGTTAAACTCCCTCCACATTAAATTATTTCAACATCTTCGGTGATTAGAATACTTAGAAACTAGTTTCCTATAAAGAGAGCGACTTCATGCCCACCGGGCTTTAGATGTTTATCAGGTTTTTGAGGCCGAAAAGTCAAATGGTCGGACATAAAAGCAATCAGACAAAAAGTCAGTAGTACGAAAATTGTA